>NC_086445.1:682042160-682390910 GCF_028390025.1 Pseudophryne corroboree
ACTCCCAGCAGCAACAACAGCAGCGCCAGCAGCAGTAGGCGTTACACTCAAGGATGCATCGGAGGAATCCCAGGCAGGAGAGGACTCGTCAGAATTGCCAGTGACATGGCCTGCAGGACTATTGGCATTCCTGGGGAAGGAGGAAATTGACACTGAGGGAGTTGGTGGGGTGGTTTGCGTGAGCTTGGTTACAAGAGGAAGGGATTTACTGGTCAGTGGACTGCTTCCGCTGTCGCCCAAAGTTTTTGAACTTGTCACTGACTTATGATGAATGCGCTGCAGGTGACGTATAAGGGAGGATGTTCCGAGGTGGTTACCGTCCTTACCCCTACTTATTACAGCTTGACAAAGGCAACACACGGCTTGACACCTGTTGTCCGCATTTCTGTTGAAATACTTCCACACTGAAGAGCTGATTTTTTTGGTATTTTCACCAGGCATGTCAATGGCCATATTCCTCCCACGGACAACAGGTGTCTCCCCGGGTGCCTGACTTAAACAAACCACCTCACCATCAGAATCCTCCTTGTCAATTTCCTCCCCAGCGCCAGCAACACCCATATCCTCCTCATCCTGGTGTACTTCAACACTGACATCTTCAATCTGACTATCAGGAACTGGACTGCGGGTGCTCCTTCCAGCACTTGCAGGGGGCGTGCAAATGGTGGAAGGCGCATGCTCTTCACGTCCAGTGTTGGGAAGGTCAGGCATCGCAACCGACACAATTGGACTCTCCTTGTGGATTTGTGATTTCGAAGAACGCACAGTTCTTTGCTGTGCTTTTGCCAGCTTAAGTCTTTTCATTTTTCTAGCGAGAGGCTGAGTGCTTCCATCCTCATGTGAAGCTGAACCACTAGCCATGAACATAGGCCAGGGCCTCAGCCGTTCCTTGCCACTCCGTGTGGTAAATGGCATATTGGCAAGTTTACGCTTCTCCGACGATTTTATTTTAGATTTTTGAGTCCTTTTTTTACTGATATTTTGTGTTTTGGATTTTACATGCTCTGTACTATGACATTGGGCATCGGCCTTGGCAGACGACGTTGATGGAATTTCATCGTCTCGGCCATGACTAGTGGCAGCAGCTTCAGCACGAGGTGGAAGTGGATCTTGATCTTTCCCTATTTTTGGAACCTCAACATTTTTGTTCTCCATATTTTAATAGGCACAACTAAAAGGCACCTCAGGTAAACAATGGAGATGGATGGATACTAGTATACTAATGGATGACGAGTGACTGACGACACAGAGGTAGCTACAGCCGTGGACTACCGTACTGCGTCTGCTAGTATAGAGATGATAATGATATAAAAAATATATATATATCACTACTGCAGGTATATATAATATAATGACGGACCTGCTCGACACTGTCAGCAGACTCCTAAACTACTAGTATGAAGAAGATAGAAAAAAAAAACCCACCACAGGTAGGTATACAATTATGGACGAGCACTGACGACACAGAGGTAGCCACAGCCGTGGACTACCGTACTGCGTCTGCTAGTATAGAGATGATAATGATATAAAAAATATATATATATCACTACTGCAGGTATATATAATATAATGATGGACCTGCTGGACACTGTCAGCAGACTCCTAAACTACTAGTATGAAGAAGATAGAAAAAAAAACCCCACCACAGGTAGGTATACAATTATGGACGAGCACTGACGACACAGAGGTAGCTACAGCCGTGGACTACCGTACTGCGTCTGCTAGTATAGAGATGATAATGATATAAAAAATATATATATATCACTACTGCAGGTATATATAATATAATGACGGACCTGCTGGACACTGTCAGCAGACTCCTAAACTACTAGTATGAAGAAGATAGAAAAAAAAAACCCACCACAGGTAGGTATACAATTATGGACGAGCACTGACGACACAGAGGTAGCTACAGCCGTGGACTACCGTACTGCGTCTGCTAGTATAGAGATGATAATGATATAAAAAATATATATATATCACTACTGCAGGTATATATAATATAATGATGGACCTGCTGGACACTGTAGGCAGACTCCTAAACTACTAGTATGAAGAAGATAGAAAAAAAAACCCCACCACAGGTAGGTATACAATTATGGACGAGCACTGACGACACAGAGGTAGCTACAGCCGTGGACTACCGTACTGCGTCTGCTAGTATAGAGATGATAATGATATAAAAAATATATATATCACTACTGCAGGTATATATAATATAATGACGGACCTGCTGGACACTGTCAGCAGACTCCTAAACTACTAGTATGAAGAAGATAGAAAAAAAAACCCACCACAGGTAGGTATACAATTATGGACGAGCACTGACAACACAGAGGTAGCTACAGCCGTGGACTACCGTACTGCGTCTGCTAGTATAGAGATGATAATGATATAAAAAATATATATATATATCACTACTGCAGGTATATATAATATAATGACGGACCTGCTGGACACTGGCCCTCATTCCGAGTTGATCGGTCGCAAGGCGAATTTAGCAGAGTTACACACGCTAAGCCGCCGCCTACTGGGAGTGAATCTTAGCTTCTTAAAATTGCGAACGATGTATTCGCAATATCGCGATTACTAACTACTTAGCAGTTTCAGAGTAGCTTCAGACTTACTCTGCCTGTGCGATCAGTTCAGTGCTTGTCGTTCCTGTTTGACGTCACAAACACACCCAGCGTTCGCCCAGGCACTCCCACCGTTTCTCCGGCCACTCCTGCGTTTTTTCCGGAAACGGTAGCGTTTTCAGCCACACGCCCCTGAAACGCCGTGTTTCCGCCCAGTAACACCCATTTCCTGTCAATCACATTACGATCGCCGGAGCGATGAAAAAGCCGTGAGTAAAATTACTTTCTACATAGCAAAGATACTTGGCGCAGTCGCAGTGCGAACATTGCGCATGCGTACTAAGCGGATTTTCATTGCGATGCGATGAAAAATACCGAGCGAACAACTCGGAATGAGGGCCACTGTCAGCAGACTCCTAAACTACTAGTATGAAGAAGATAGAAAAAAAAAACCACCACAGGTAGGTATACAATTATGGACGAGCACTGACGACACAGAGGTAGCCACAGCCGTGGACTACCGTACTGCGTCTGCTAATATAGAGATGATAATGATATAAAAAATATATATATATCACTACTGCAGGTATATATAATATAATGACGGACCTGCTGGACACTGTCAGCAGACTCCTAAACTACTAGTATGAAGAATATAGAAAAAAAAAACCACCACAGGTAGGTATACAATTATGGACGAGCACTGACGACACAGAGGTAGCCACAGCCGTGGACTACCGTACTGCGTCTGCTAGTATAGAGATGATAATGATATAAAAAATATATATATATCACTACTGCAGGTATATATAATATAATGACGGACCTGCTGGACACTGTCAGCAGACTCCTAAACTACTAGTATGAAGAAGATAGAAAAAAAAACCCCACCACAGGTAGGTATACAATTATGGACGAGCACTGACAACACAGAGGTAGCTACAGCCGTGGACTACCGTACTGCGTCTGCTAGTATAGAGATGATAATGATATAAAAAATATATATATATCACTACTGCAGGTATATATAATATAATGACGGACCTGCTGGACACTGTCAGCAGACTCCTAAACTACTAGTATGAAGAAGATAGAAAAAAAACCCCCACCACAGGTAGGTATACAATTATGGACGAGCACTGACGACACAGAGGTAGCTACAGCCGTGGACTACCGTACTGCGTCTGCTAGTATAGAGATGATAATGATATAAAAAATATATATATATCACTACTGCAGGTATATATAATATAATGACGGACCTGCTGGACACTGTCAGCAGACTCCTAAACTACTAGTATGAAGAAGATAGAAAAAAAAAACCCCACCACAGGTAGGTATACAATTATGGACGAGCACTGACGACACAGAGGTAGCCACAGCCGTGGACTACCGTACTGCGTCTGCTAATATAGAGATGATAATGATATAAAAAATATATATATATCACTACTGCAGGTATATATAATATAATGACGGACCTGCTGGACACTGTCAGCAGACTCCTAAACTACTAGTATGAAGAAGATAGAAAAAAAAAACCCACCACAGGTAGGTATACAATTATGGACGAGCACTGACGACACAGAGGTAGCTACAGCCGTGGACTACCGTACTGCGTCTGCTAGTATAGAGATGATAATGATATAAAAAATATATATGTATCACTACTGCAGGTATATATAATATAAAGACGGACCTGCTGGACACTGTCAGCAGACTCCTAAACTACTAGTATGTAGAAGATAGAAAAAAAAACCCCACCACAGGTAGGTATACAATTATGGACGAGCACTGACGACACAGAGGTAGCCACAGCCGTGGACTACCGTACTGCGTCTGCTAATATAGAGATGATAAAGATGATAGAGATGAACAAAAAAAATATAACACTACTGCAGGTAAATATTTATATAATATAATGAATGACGGACCTGCTGGACACTGTCAGCAGAATGCGTTTATAGAATAAAAAAAAAAACACCACAGGAGTGTTTAACTTTTTCAGGCAGACAATATACTGGTGGTCACTGGTCAGTCACACTGGCAGCAAAAGTGTGCACTGTACTCCTGCTATAACTGCACCCCAGTCTCCCCCACAATTCAGCTGTGTGAGCAGTGAGCACTCAGCACAGTCAGATATACATAGATGATATTATCAATCATGCAGCACACTGAGGCTGAGCACAGATATGGTATGTGACTGTGTATCGTTTTTTTTTCAGGCAGAGAACGGATTATATTAAATAATAAAGTGGTCAGTCACTAGTAACTAACTATCAGCAAAACTCTGCACTCTGAGTACTCCTAATGCTCCCCAAAATTACTAAGTAATCAACTCAAGTGTCTCTATCTATTCTAACGGAGAGGACGCAAGCCACGTCCTCTCCCTATCAATCTCAATGCACGTGTGAAAATGGCGGCGACGCGGCTCCTTATATAGAATCCGAGTCTCGCGATAGAATACGAGCCTCGCGAGAATCCGACAGCGGGATGATGACGTTCGGGCGCGCTCGGGTTAGCCGAGCAAGGCTGGAAGATCCGAGTCTGCCTCGGACCCGTGTAAAAAGGCTGAAGTTCGGGGGGGTTCGGATTCCGAGGAACCGAACCCGCTCATCTCTAGGCCCAACAAAATCAATGGCTATGCTGTCAGTTGGGAGCTCTACAATGGGCATAGGCATTGTGGACTCTTGAAATGAGGTCTGGGAGCATGACACTGGCACTCAGGACAGGAAGAACAATATTTAGACACTTCTTTACACACCCCAGACCAAAATAAATTCTGCAAAATCCTATCAGCGGTCTTTTCATCTACTATGTGTCCTGCTGTGATGAGCTTGGACTTGCCTTTGTATGTAAGGCACCACAGCTACCAACAAGTGTCACACTGTGAAAAAGTCTCTGCAGATTATTTCTCCTGCAGTTTTTTCTGTATTGTATTTATAGTCTGTCTTCAATCCAGGCAAACACAGACCTGCTTCTTGCAGGTCTCTCAAGGCTGCTGTTCCTTCCACCACGTTATACAGGGTTAGGGAAACAGGTGACATCTCCTGGGGTAGGTGACAGGGAGATTACACAAGTCCAAGGTTTCTGGTACAAATGGCCTCGATCAGTTTTATTAAACAGCAAAACAAAATAAAATAAAACATACAAACAAAATACCTTGCTATCTGGTGCTAACTAAACACAGGTTGTTCCTACCTCACTACAAAAACATAAGCAGTTTCACTAGGCATAGCTCACTTGTTTTCAATGGCAGATTCATCTCATAGAGACTCTACAGTCTCCTTTTCCCCAGACAGTGTGAGAGAGCTAGTGATCATGCTGACAGTCTTGTAACACCCTCAAGCAGCTGAAATCACTAATTACCCTTTATAAGGCTGAAAGCCCAAAGACTCAAACTGGGCCTTAATGGATGGAGAACCCGCCCTCTCTTCTGACATCCAACACCCAGGATCCCTTTCTCTGAAAGCCAAAAGCTCTTTTATATATATATATATATATATATATACTATACCAAATGATCTGGCACTCTGTGGTATATGATGAAAATAGAACTTGCCCAAGTGCCTTCCTTAGGAGGGACAGCGCACTCAGTATGCATTTAGAGAAGGTGGCTGTCATGGTCCGGGTAATTAAACAGACATTCTTACCTCTCAAGTGCCTTTTCAAGCTGTGACTATGCTCCAGGTCCAGTTGCTATCAGCGTAGTCTGCGTTGACTGCATAGTGTGGCAGATCTGCAGCCACATGTGACACATAGTTTCCCTCCTAAACCAAACATGTGTGCTGCCATGTTTGATCCGGTCATCTGATTCCAGTGAGCCTATCCTGAGCATCCTGCTGTCCAGCTGTTCATCCCAGTCAATCCTTGCACACTGGCTCCTATATGAATGCTGGGTAAGGACTGCCTAATCGCCAGTGCTATGATTGTCATGTATGGTTCTTTGCTCTTAGCTGCTTTCAGGTTACCTTGCTCCAGGAGATTCCACTCTGTCCTGAGACCTGAGTTCCATCCAGCTTGCAGCTCTGCCTGGCACATCTGTGTTCTGCCATTGATACTTAGCTCCATCGGTGTTCCGCCATCGATCTCTAGCTCCATCGGTGTTCCACCATCGATATCAAGCTACAGTGGTGCTCTGCACCAATGTCCAGTATCATCGGTATCCATCTCACCTCCAGTGGTTAGTAACCTTGTGCTCATTCATATTGGGACTTCATCAGTGGTTTACACTGTATTTAAAGTCTATTATGTGCGCATCCATATTGAGACTTCATTAGTGGTTCACACTACATCTGATATTACATCTTGCCATTGATGTTACATTTATTACAGCATTGCCTCAGTTCCTATGCCTATGTTTCTGCATTATCTGTGATACCGATTATCTGAGTCTATTACCATCTGCCACTATCTGTACCATCTTGCGTGCTGAATAAAAAGACTTGTTTTACAATCTCCTCTGTTCTGGTCACGCCTACGGTCCTATACTCAAGTACACCACATCCTAGTTAATGTACAAGAACTTAATCAAAGCTCCCAGGTTCACATACCTGTCTGCCCCTATGCCTGAGATCTCTACTGGTCAGAGTCAGACCTTAGGTGTGACAGCGGCACTCAAATAGCAGTGATTTAATATGTCCTCATTGATGTTTCATTGCTATACACCACTTCCTCAGGATGCTTATTGCAAAAGGGAAAGCATTTTATGAGTGGCACAGATTGTAGTCGGCATCCCAATGTCACAATCTTGACCTCGAATACTGACAGTGGGATCCCGATGGATGAAAATGCTGACAACTTGAAGCAGTAAGTACAAGGTTTAGGGTCAGTGCTGTTTCTTGTGGCGGACGAGCTGTGCGATCACACGGGGCGCCTGATGTGGCACTTTGTCCACCAATCTGCTCCCCCTCCTCTTCTTCCCTGCTACTCCACTCGAGGGTGGAGTTTTGTGGAATTATGCGGTTGCATCATGACGTCACGATGCAACAGCGTCATTCTGTGAACCTCTGGTCCCAAACAGAGTTCTAGGGAAGAGGAGGGGGAGTGTGATATCAGTGGTGGTGGGCTTGCATCCACCAGCACATATTCTTAATACACCCCCTTGGCAACGAGCATTCCCCTTGGCAACGAGCTTGGATCTCAGAGCATGAAACCCCTGGCAATGAGCATGACACCCAGCTCGTGAAACCCCTGGCAAAAAGCATGACACCCAGAGCATGATATCCTTGGCAGCAAGCATGACACCCAGCGCATACAACCCTTGGCAACAAGCATGACACCCAGCGCTTGAAACCCCGGGCAACAAGTAGGTCATTTAAAAGTAATTAGAAGCTTTACTGTAGGGCATAATGTATCACGGGTATTGTGGTGTGTGGCAGAATATGGTGCAAGGGACATTACTGTGTGGGATATAGGGATTTTTTTTTTCCTGTGGTGGCTAAGGTCTGTTGTTGCAGGGTTAAAAACTGGGGTGTAAGGTAGTCTTTTCCTGCAAAACCATGTCCAATTTTTAGTGAGACCATGCCCACTTTAATGGGGCCACACCCCCTTGCCAAATAATTTTTTTAAATGTCTAGGGGGGTGCATTTTGAATGTCTTTGGGGGGGGCGCATTTTTTTACTGGAATCCAAATTGTCTAGAAACGGCCCTGATTAGGTTTAGGCCGCGGGGGAAGAAAATTTAAGGTTAAGCTGCAGGAGGGGTGGGTTAGGGTTTAGCTGTGGAGGGCAGGGGTCAGGTTTAGGCTGCTGATGCAGGGGAAGCGGAAGATGGACAGGGTTAGGCTGTGGAAGGGGTGGGTGTTAGCCACTGCCTCGGCGGTGAGGTGCGCCGACTCCCGGACGTTACTGGGCAATGGGGTCGGCGCGTCACTTCCGCCACCGAGTGTCCTGGCCTAGCCAGTTGCCGGACAACCAGAGACGCTGGGCGGCCGCTCTCTTTTCCGGCTGTTACTAAGCAGACGGGACGCTCTGTTCCATGCGCCAGCTAGCAGCTGGCGCAATCAGGAGCCGGGGGGTTGGGGCTGACTGTCTCTCCATGATTGGTCCTCTGGGCCTTTTTATTAGAGCCAGGACCATGCAGCCCCGCTGGTGATAGCTTCCTGCAAGCCAATCAGCCAGCCTCTGGTAGTTCCTGGTTCCTGTCTGTAACTCCAGGTGTTCCAGTTTCCTGTACCAGTTCGGATCATGTCCAGCTTTATCCAGATCTGCTTCCAGTGGAATTAGCCTGTACTCGGAACCTTTCAGTATCCCGGTTTTCTCTGAGTTCTTCCCTCATGGCACCGTGAGTTAGCGGCCCTGCTGCACCTTGTGACAGAGGCCACATCTTTACTTTCTTTTGCTTTTCTGTGATGGGGTCGCATCTTGCGGCTAGGCCACAATACTTTGGTTGTTTTTCTTTAGTAGTGACAGTGTTGCATTTTGCGGGTTGCCTTAGGTCTCGTGTTTGGGGTTTTGGCGGCAGTGCCGCACATAATTGTTTATTGGCCCTCATTCCGAGTTGTTCGCTCGTTCTTTTTCATCGCATCGCAGTGAAAATCCGCTTAGTACGCATGCGCAAAGTTCGCACTGCGACTGCGCCAAGTAACTTTACTATGAAGAAAGTATTTTTACTCACGGCTTTTTCTTCGCTCCGGCGATCGTAATGTGATTGACAGGAAATGGGTGTTACTGGGCGGAAACACGGCGTTTCAGGGGCGTGTGGCTGAAAACGCTACCGTTTCCGGAAAAAACGCAGGAGTGGCCGGAGAAACGGTGGGAGTGCCTGGGCGAACGCTGGGTGTGTTTGTGACGTCAACCAGGAATGACAAGCACTGAACTGATCGCACAGGCAGAGTAAGTCTGGAGCTACTCTGAAACTGCTAAGTAGTTAGTAATCGCAATATTGCGAATACATCGGTCGCAATTTTAAGAAGCTAAGATTCACTCCCAGTAGGCGGCGGCTTAGCGTGTGTAACTCTGCTAAATTCGCCTTGCGACCGATTAACTCGGAATGAGGGCCATTGTTTTTCTCTGTACGTTCTCTCATTTGTAGTCTCGTTAGTCTTAGATAGTTTTTCCCCTTATTCTCTCTCAGTCTCAGTTGGTGCCTTGTTACCTCGTAAGACCTCGGGGTATCGGAGTCTGGGCGGACCTAATTCGCCCATTCAAACGCGGCTGCTAAAGGAGAAGGCTACTGTAGCTCTGCAGGGGCCAGCCGACAACTGGGAGAAATAATGGAGTTAGGAATAGAGTCATTATTGCAGCTATTTCCCTTTCCCAGCTGCAGCTCACACGTCAGCACCAGGGACTCCCCAGTTGCCACCCGTACCCCTTGAGTTCTGGCTACTTGATTCATAACATTATCAGGGTCACAGATATAAAACAGGGTGGCCTTGAGTTTTTGTTCCCATGAATCCTTCAGTGCAAGGTCAGGATCCCAGCCAAATTCTGGCTAGTCAGATCCAGAACCTAACCAAATGGTACAGGATCTTACCTTACGGGTTAGTTCTCAGGAGGATCTCCGACGAACCTCCCAGACTGCCTCTCCAGAACCTAAGATGAACATCCCTGATCGCTTTTCAGGCAACCGAAAGGACCTTTCTGCAGCGGGGTACACTGGTATTCCACAGGGAATAACATCGGGGGTGTAGAGTTGTGACTTGATCTGAGGCACTAACAGGCTAAATCTTTGACTGTTCCCAGGATGCACTACACCGCCTCCTCTATAGCCCCGCCTCCAGGCACTGGAGCTCAGTTTGTAAGTTGGTGCCTTCAGTGCAGGCCACTAACGGGGAACTATGCTAGGCAGCCCTAATAAGAGCTTTTTAAGAAGAAAGACTTCAAGGGCTGCAGAACAGGCACTAGATGCCTGTTCTGCATGCTGCCATTCTGTGCTGTGGCTCCGTCACCCCCCCAGCGGCACAGCATACTCCTGCGCCCTGGTTGCCGGGTACTTCAGGCACACATCACCGCTGCTGCTCTCCTGGATCGTGTGGCCGCACTTCAGGGAGGAGGTAAGAGGGTCCCCCAGGTGGGACCCGCTGAAATCGCGATCCGGTCCTGGGACCGCGCCACTGGCATGGACACTGTGGCCGTGCAGGGACCCCACTATATCCACCAGGGCAGAGAGCACAGGTCGGATTTACTAAAATCCATTTATTATAGGCTCCATAGTACCCGGTGGTGAAGTCCAGCAGAGGGGATAAGGCACTGACCTGTAGCCCCTCCCTCAGCTCCAGGCGCCATCTACAGCAGGTGTTCCCACCCTGGAGCTGCATCTCTCTCTCTTCATCACTCCCTGTCAGTGTTTGGGTGCCATTTCACAGAGCTGCGCTGATCCTGGGACTGCTGGGCACTGTCTCCTCTGTAAAGCCGCCTGCCTCATCAGCGCTGTGCATTTACAGGACACTTAAGTATTCTACATGTCGTTTAGACAGCGTTAGTTAAGAACAAGTGCACTTCTATATGAATATTTAGTACAAGGATGGGGAACCTTCGGCCCTCCAGCTGCTGTTGAACTACACATCCCAGCATGCCTTGCAACAGTTTTAGCATGGCCAAATAGCAAAACTGTAGCAAGGCATGCTGGTATGTGTAGTTCAACAACAGCTGGAGGACCGAAGGTTCCCCATCCCTGATTTAGTACAAGAATTTTGTTATATACATCCAGTGGTTACTGCGCATTGATATATCTGTATACATACATATCTTTATATAGTATTGCTAGTCCACTGCAGTTTTATTTTTATATGTAATAGTTTGTGCATTGTACCTGTGACTGTTTGTGCCTATAGCTGCTGTGTGGATTCTATTCTGTGTATCACACATATTGATATCACTATATTCTGTGCCCTGGGGGTCTAGGTGCGTCAGGGTCTCATATACCATATAGTGTTCCACAGGATATACTGCTTTGTATTTTTCACTGTGTTTCAGTCACCTCATACCACTTAAATCCTTCTGGTTCAGGATCAGGCTCCCAGTAACACCCCCGCTGACCGTCTTTTTGTTCTGGTGTTCCTGAGAAGCAGTCTCCTTGCTGAATTTCATAATAACAAGACTGCTGGTCATCCATGTATTGCTAAGACCTTGGAGCTGCTCTCTGACTCGGTTTGGAGGCCTAATATCACTACGGATGTTAAGGAGTTGGTTCTCTCTTGCCAAGACTGTGCCAAGCACAAGGTACCCCGATCTCTTCCTGTTGGGCAGCTCCTGCCTCTAGCCATTCTGGTCAGGCCTTGGTCACACATTTCAATGGATTTTTTGGTGCATCTCTCACTCTCATCTGGGTTTCAGGTTGTCTGGGTGGTGGTTGATTGCTTTAGCAAGATAGCCCATTTTGCTGCGATGCCTCGGTTGCTGTCTGCTCAGGCTCTGGCGGTTCTGTTTCTACACCATGTTTTTAGGCTCCACAGTTTGCCCACAGATATAGTTTCTGACCGAGGACCACAGTTTTTTGCTAATTTCTGGAAGGCCTTTTTTTCCTCGCTAAACATGAAACTTAGTTTGACCTCTGTATATCATCCACAGTCTAACGGACAGACGGAACGTGTGAACCAGTCCCTGAAGCAGTACCTGCGTTGTTATGTCTCTAAACCTCAGAAAAATGTGTCAAAATATCTTCCCCTGGCTGAGTTTGCTTACAACAACACCTGTCAATAGTACACAAAGGTGTCTCCATTCTTTTCAGTCGTTGGCTATCATCCCTCCCAGAGCCAATTAATTTTCTCCTAATAATCCATCTTCGTCTTTGCCTTTGACTTCCCATCTCAGAGCTGTTTGGAGAAAAGTGCATCTTGCCCTTAAGAGAGCTGCGTTTTGGGAGAAATTTTTTTCAGACAAGTTCCGTCATCCATGCACCTTTAAGGTGGGAGACAGGGTGTGGTAGTCAACCCACAACATCAGACTCCGGCAACCATCGGCCACGTTAGGACACAGATCCATTGGACCATTCTTGATTATCAAGCAGATCAACCCAGTTGCCCTTCGGCTACAGTTGCCTAGATCTTTAAAAATTTCCAACACATTTCATTGTTCTTTACTTAAACCATTTGTCATTTCCAAGAGATTACCTCGGGAAGTTATCAGGGGAAGATCTCCTGTGAATGTTCAGGGTCAACAGGAGTTCTTGGTAGAGAAGGTTTTGGACTCAAAGTTCTCCCATGGTCTGCTCTATTTTTTGGTTCATTGGAAGGGGTATGGGCATCAAGAGAGATCTTGGGTCCTGGACAGAGATTTGCATGCCCTAAGCTCAAGAAAGCCTTTTTCTGGAAGTTTCCTCCTAAACCCGGATGAAGAGGTTTAACCTCTCCTCAAGGGGGAGTACTGTTAGCTGCTGCCATGATGGTGAGGTGCGCTGGCTTCCGGCCGTTGCTAGGCAACGAGGCCGGTGCATCACTTCCACCACCAAGCATCCTGACCCGGCCGGTTGCCAGGCAACCAGAGACGCCAGGCGGCTGCTCTCAGTCTCGGCTGTTACTAAGCAGCCAGAACGCTCTGTTCCACGCGCCAGCTAGCAGCTGGCACAATCAGGAGCTGAGGGGTTGGCTCTGACTGGCTTTCCATGATTGGTAACCTGGGCCTTTTAATTGGAGCCAGGACCATGGAACCCCACTGGTGATAGCTTCCTGAAAGCCATTCAGCCAGCCTTTGGTAGTTCCTGGTTCCTGCCTGTAACTCCTGGTGTTCCAGTTTCCTGTACCAGTTCGGATCACGTCCAGATTTATCTAGATCTGCTTCCAGTGGAATTAGCCTATACTCAGAATCTTTCAGTATCCCGGTTGTCTCTGAATTCTTCCCTCATGGCACAGTGAGTTAGCGGCCCTGCTGTACCTTGTGACAGAGGTCACATCTTTTCTTTCTTTTGCTTTTCTGAGATGGGGTCGCATCTGGTGGCTAGGCCACAATACTTTGGTTGTTTTTCTTTAGTAGCAACAGTGTCGCATTTTGCGGGTTGTCCGCTTGCCTTAGTTCTCATGTTTGGGGTTTTGGCAGCAGTGCTGCACATAATTGTTTATTGTTTTACTCTGTACATTCTCTCATTTGTAGTCTCATTAGACTTAGCTAGTGTTTCCCCTTATTCTCTCTCAGCCTCATTCTCAGTCAGACCTGGGGGCAACAGAGTCTGGGCGGACCTAATTCGCCCCTACCAAATGCGGCTGCTAAAGGAGAAGACTAGCTCTGCAGGTGTGAAGAGTCAGTATTGAAGCTATTTCCCTTTCCCAGCTGCAGCTCACACGTCAGTACCAGGAACTCCCCAGTTGCCACCCGTGCTCCCGAGTTCCGGATACTTCATTCATAACAGTGGGTTAGGGTTGGGGTTAGAGTTAGCCATAGAAAACTTACCAAAGATTGCTAGCATTTTTACCATCAGGATCATGCTGCCAGCATTCTTATGTCAGGATTCTGACCATTGGGATTCCGTACCCAACCGGAGTGGCACAGGGGAAGAGTATGTGGTGGAAGTTTAAGGTAAAATAAGTTGGAGAGATATAATTAGAGGGGTAAAGCAAGACATGGAGAGGGGTAGGAAAGATAGACCCACATAATGATGAGTAAGAGTCATACAGGGGGGGGGGGGTGATACATACACACAGGGAGTAGGAGGATGAAAAATACAAACAAAATGAATAAGCTGACCTGACAAATAGATAGATAGATGCAAGTGGGCTGAAGAACCTTTGATGTCATAGGGAGGAGGAAGGTTAATGGGCTAGTACTTTCACTATCCACATCAACATCTATTCCTTTAAGTAACCTGGTGCAAGCAAAGCAGAGCGGAGTAAGCCACAGAGTCCATAATGTGGCAAGCATTCATTTTGGGTTACCACGGTCTAACCTTTCTCCTACCCCTCTTGTAGCTGGGCACTTGGCGGTTGTGATGTCAGAGGTCCTTTTTCCTTGTAGAATTTTGCCTCAACCCTGAGAAATAGGGGAAGCAGAAGCAGGGCCGGCTAGAGGGGGGGTCAAAGTGGACAACTGTACTGGGCCCCAATGATCAGAGGGGCCCCAATGATACGCCACTTACTGCCTGGCAGGAATGTGAGCCATCTTGTTCAAATAGGGCAGTGAGCTGTAGATGGTGCAGGTGCAGCCTCAGAGTGACAGGAGCATCTCATACACTGGACTGTTGGTTATAGTGTGCATCTGTTCTTCATGGTCCAGCTCTATTGCAAGCAGTTACAGAACCTGGCAGTAGCTCTGCTGGGCAGGATTCCCGTGCCCTGCATTAGCCTCTTCTGATGGGTTGTGAGTGCCGCATGGTACCTGCTGTACGGTGTTTGGGTCTGGGTACTGGGGAGTGCAGCGCAGGTGAGTCTCTTCCTGGGGTTTGGTGAGGGGATATAAGGCTTTGGGATGGGGTGGGGGAGCTGTCAAGGCAGCATGGAGTCATTGGGGAGAGATAGACTGTGGGGTGTTTGGGAGGAAGGAAGAGAGGAAGATACAGACTGCCGTGTGTGTAGGGGAGGAAGGAGAGATATACATATTAATATATGTGTATAAATAAATATATATACTGTATATATATTTATTAACAGTTTCTAGCACAGCAAATTGCATTGCGTATATATAGTTGATAGAAACTACGTTGCTCGGAGTTGTTTCAAAAAGTCAAAGTGTTTTCAAAAAGATTTAAACATCACATGAACCAGCGTTATGGGGTCCCTAGCCTCTTTGTCAAGGTGTATATATATATATATATATAGATATATATATACATGCATGCAGTGCCTCGCTGAAGTATTCAGCCCCCTTGACTTTTTACCTATTGTTTTACATTACAAACTGTAATTTCATTTTTTTAATCTAAATTTTATTTGATGGATCTGCACAAAATAGTCTAAATTGATGAAGTGAAATAATAGAAGTTAATATAAAAAATTATTTTTATAAATAAAAATTTGAAAATTGTCATGTGCATGTGTATTCACCCCCTTTGCTACGAAGCTCCTCAAAAGTTCTGGTGCAACCAATTACCTTCAGAAGTCACATAATTAGTGAAATGAAGTCCACCTGTGTGCAATCTAAGTGTCACATGATCTGTCAGTATAAACACCTTTTCTGAAAGGCCCCAGAGGCTGCAACACCACTAAGCAAGAGGCATCACACCATGAGGACCAAGGAGCTCTCCAAACAAGTCAGGGACAAAGTTGTTGAGAAGTACAAGTCAGGGTTGGGTTATGAAAAATATCCAAATCTTTGATGATCCCCCGGAGCGCTATCACCATCATGTTCAAATGGAAACAACATGGTACCACAACAAACCTGCCAAGAGAGGGCCGGCCACCAAAAGTCACAGACCGGGCAAGGAGGTCATTAATCAGAGAGGCAGCACATAGACCAAAGGTAGCCCTGAAGGAGCTGCAGAGTTCCACAGCAGAGACTGGTGCATCTGCGCATGTGATCACAATAAGCCATACACTCCATAGAGTTGGGCTGTATGGAAGAGTGGCCAGAAAAAAACCCATTACTTAGTGTTAAAAATAAGAAGGCACGTTTTGAGTTTGCCAAAAGGCATGTGGACGACTCCCCAAATGTATGGTGGAAAGTGCTCTGGTCAGATGAGACTAAAATTTTACTTTTCGGTCACCAAAGGAAAACACTGGGGTATATTTACTAAGATTCGTAATGTTCAGAATTTGTTTGAAGTTAAAACACGACTGACATCGGTAGTGTGAATTTGCAACTTTCTGTTTTTTTTACGACTCATTTACTAAGCGTTCGTAATTTGTGTTTTCGTATTTTCCGATGTTGATGTCATTCGTAATATATTTTATGTGATCGCGGCCGACTCTTGTTTTTGCGGACATATTTTGTTGGGCTTTTTACGAATTCGTATCTTTAATTTCCACGGCAGTGTTTTTGACCCTTCCCGGCCGTGTTATTTCTTACTTTCGTTTTCGTCACTCGTCCGTGATTGGTTGTGTTTGTCATGGAGGAGTGTCTGTGCTCATTAGTATAAAAACGCCCCCAAGCAGCCGCACCTCGTGGGTTTAGCGAGTGGAGAGTGAGAGGAAGTTGGTGTTTTGGAGTTGGTGATTTGTTGGTCGGTTTTGGAGGTTTCTTGCGATTGTTGAGTGCTGTATTGTGTGTGTAAGTAAGTAGTCTTGTGGTAATTGTTGTGTAGTCTCTTTATAGTTTGTGTCATTTTTAGTGTTTGTGCATTTTACTTTCAGTCTATTGTCATTGTGTGTGTGTGTGTGGTTGGTGTGCAGTTGTAGTGGAGGAGTGTGTTTTGTGGGTTTTTTTTTATTAGTGTTATTTGTTGTTTGTCATTATTATGTCCCAGTCAGAGGTGAGTGAGAGGGAGGAGGTGAGTGAGGTGGAGGAGGTGAGTGAGGTGGAGGAGGTGAGTGAGGGGGTGAAGGTTAGTGAGGTGGAGGAGGGTGAGGTTGCTGCTGTGGCCTCGAGTGATAGTGACAGTGATGGTGGTGTTGCTCCGCAGCCACGCACCACTACCAAGACGGGCAGAAATGTTAAATTTAGCTTTACGGAAAATATGGCTTTGGTGCATGAGTTGATGCGCCATCATCGCCAGCTGTTTGGCCGTGATGCGGCCAAGGTGCTTTCGCGCAGGAAAACTGTTCTGTGGGGGAAGGTAGTAGAGGCAGTAAACAGTGAGGGTGTGGTGAAGAGGACCGAGGACACGTGTCGGAAGAGATTCTACGACATCAAGCGCCGTGTCAAGTCCAAGATGGCAAAGGAGGCTAAGTCAGCCAGGCAAACAGGGGGTGGCCCTTTATAGCGTCTTATCGGGAGTGGGAGGAACCTGTGCGGACCCTTATTCCGCATGAAGTTGTTGGTGCGACTAATGTGTGGGATTCGGATGGTGAGTTTTTTTTACCAATCTGTTATATCTGCATATGTGTTTATGTATAATTTGTTTTTTTTTAAATGATATCGTATTGTTAAAATATTTTTAAGTTCTAAATTGATTATATATTTGTGTTTGTATAGTGAGGTGTTAGGTAGTAATGGTTTTTTGTTTTGGTTTTTTTTTGTTTAATGTCTGCAGTATTTTACTTGTCTTTGTGGCCAATATGTTAGTGTAGATGGCTAAGTATTGTATGTTTCTGTTTTGTTTTTTCATTTTCTAATTTTCTGGATTTTTTTATTTTATTTTCAAATTTACTCTTTAATGTAATAATTTAAAATATATGGTAATACCTGTGTGTATATCCAGCTGTTGGCCATGGAAAATTAGACTACTTGGCTATGTTTTTGTCTTTGGAAATGGAACCTCATTAGCCTGTTTACAAAAAATGAAGCAACCCATTGTTTCTAAATTTATTGATATAAACTGTACCTATAATGGTAGTCATATGTCCACATCACTAAATGTTGCTGCTTACAAAAGTACATACTGTAATTAAAGGTTATAAACACCAATGTATCATTTTTACAGTACGAAAGCAAATCACCACTTCCAGAACACAAGCAACACTGTCAAGAGCTGTGGATGCTGGCGATACAGGTAACGCAAAAATGACACCTGTTAATGTGAGAACCACAAAAATTCGAAATAATCTAATGTTTGCGTTAATCCATAGGAACTTCAACATCGCATCACAGTCCACAAAGACGTCCTTCACAGGGGTCTGGCAGCCACACGAGCAGGCCTAGCAAGAGACGTCATCCTGATGTGGCACCAATACCAGCATTAAGCCCACCCCCACGTCGTATTTCAACTGTGTTGCGTCAGCCACCAGAACACATTTTGGAGAGTACTCAATCACCGGGACCACATTCCCCATAGCTGTCTGTTGAGTAAACACAAAACACAAATTACACATCAGCCAAAAAATTAAATAATCCTAGTACTTATCCACAGCAGCAAGCACATGGCTTGCAAATTGTTATAAACAAAAAACCACTAAAAAAGTTTTGGCAATTTAGAGTGTTCTCTTGCGCCTTACAGTAGTATTGTGTTGTCATTATTTATTTGAATAGTAAAATATTGAGCTTCAGATAGATTCACACCCTTTCACAATGGTGATAGAATTCATATTGTCATTTACTGTTTGATATTTTAATGCAAGTACGATATGGAGGGTGACAAATCACTTTTTTATGGTGTAAACTTTGTACCTCTGTGTGTTTGTTTTGTAAGTGTGGTATTTGTCAAACATGTGTCCACTTTTGTTTTGAAGTCATTTATTTCAACATAAAGACCAACATAATTGGCCTTTTTGATTGTGTATACGAGTCTTGGTGAACATCCTAATTTGCTTTAGAAAAATGTTTGACAAACAAGTCTAGAAAGTTAAACTAAATATGAAAACCAGCATAATTTTCGAATACACTCAAATGTTGTCCCCTTAAACCCCATACAGAACCAGACATTATGCCCCCGGAAGCCCAGCAGGAATCTGACCAGGAAACATACACCCTCCATCTGCAAGCAATAGACGTTAACCAACCAAGCACGCCTCAGGAAAGTACCTCGCCACCTGAAATGTCACCACACCCACAATTGAGCCAAACAACCCCCCCGCAACAACCTGAACCATCATTTTGGGTAACATGGAACCAACAACAGGCACAGAATATTGATTCCCTACGCACACACACCCAATACCTACCCTGTCTGCCCCATCATCTCCCGAGACTATGTAGAAACACAAGCAGGCTTAATGTCCAGCTATGCAGAGTCGCAAACAGTATGGAGCAGATGAGAGCAGATAACAGCCAACTTATTGTTACCTTTCAGCGCATAATGGATGAGCAACACCGCCATCAACAGGCCCTCATTCAGTTAATTCAAAGTAATCAAATTATATCAGAAACTATGTCTCGCATCATAAACAACAACACAACAGCCACAACACAATTTACGGCAACCCTGGCTAACCTCAGTCAAAGTATTAATTTGTTGGCACAACACCAACAAGGTTCCAGCTCAGGGACCATCACACCTACACAGACCCCAATTTAATCACCAGTTCGAAGATCAAGCTGAACCCGCTCCACTGCCCAAACCAAACCCATGTCAGCCACCAAAGAACAGCCTAAGAAATAGGCCACCCTGCAGCTGGAGACACATTGTTGACAATACTAGGTCTACACAATAGCAGTTATTTGTAATGAAAACACATGTTGTACATTAAGAAATGTGAAAACTGATTGATGTGCAATGTGTTATGTGCAAAAAACTGTCAGTGTAAGAGGAAAATTCTTAGAGTTAACACTCACATGTGTTGGGAATATTCTAGCATCATTACTAACATGAACGTTTACCCCACATCACAGCCATAATTATGTGTAAACAATTTTGTAAGGTTGGTGTTAGTCAATGTATGTTTGGCTAATTGGCACACATTACTCAATGTCCATTATGTTGTGATAATGAGGTAACATATTTCAAACACAGCTTTAGAAGAAAGTCGACACACAACAAACACAAACAATAGGCTAAACAATAATGGTTGTTAGTGCATACTAAATTATTATGTAGTATTGTGGCAAATATTACCTTTGAATGTGAAAAAGAAACTTTTAACATTATAAACACATAATTAATAACCAAAAACGCTATACAAATAGCTAAGTAACTGATACCCAACAGTTAGACATAAACACATATCAAGCAAATAAACAACACTCAGCTGACTAGCTCAAGAGGGAGCAAGAGCCACATTACTACAGAAAATACATTGGTGTGCCTTAATTGTTCATATACAAAGCAGACAGGCAAATTTACTTACCGCTAAAATGTGCCAAAATCAGATCTTGCCTTACCTGCCTCCCTATATCTATACTCACAGTGTCGCCAGATGTTTCTAACTCCTCTGCTTGCTGACTGTTTTCTTCATCATCATCATCATCATCATCATCATCATGTGGCAGATGTTGCTGCAAACACATGTTATGAAGAAAACAGCAGCAGAACACAATCCTAGTCACCTTTAAGGGACTATACAACAAAAGCCCGGCAGACTTATCCAGACACCGAAACCTTGATTTCAGTACACCAAAACATCGTTCTATCACATTCCGGGTAGACTTATGTGCATGATTGTAATTGTGTTCAGCAGGGAAATCAGGGGCAGACAATGGAGTCAGAAGCCAAGAGTAGTAGCCATAACCCCCATCACCTGAAAAACAGAGATTAGCAGCATTGTAAAATATTGATGCACAAACACAGTGCTAACATAATGTGCAGGTTGAGGTAAGCACAAAATTAAACACAAATACTTGGTACATACCCAGCAGCCAGCCATCCGGCATTTCTCCAGCCTCAAATTTATCAAAGAGGGATGACTGACTGAGGATGAAGGAGTCATGGCAGCCGCCAGGGTAACCCGCAACAAAACTCATAATTTTGAGATTTGCATCACAAACCACCTGGACATTAGTTGATTGCCCAAAATGTCTGTTTATATAAATATATTGCCTGCCCCTAGGGGGTCTCAGCTCAACGTGTGTGCAATCTATGGCACCCAGCACATTTGGCATGCCAGCAAGCTCATAGAAAGCTACCTTGACTGCATACCACTGAGACTAGGGAAGGGTAGGGAAGCAGACAGAGGCATCTATGTGGGTTTCAAATGCATCCAAAACCTGAGTGTACAGTCAAAAATATAAGGTGAGTGTCTTAAGCACTTTGTTCAAATATACTGTTATAAATTCACATTACACAATACAGAAATGGGGCATAGAGGAGTATGTATGGTTTGCCTCACCTGATTTAAATATTTTGAAAAGGTGGGCTGTGAGATTCCTATTACATCGCCTGTCACAGCCTGAAAGCTGCCAGTACCCATAAAGTGCAACACAGCCAAGAGTTTGTGCAGGCCTGAGACAGAGCGAGAGCGCGCTGTCTCAGGGTCTAGGTCCAGTTTGACTAGGTCATACAGACGGAAAATGTTGGTCCTATTTAGCCAGAACATCTGTATGACCTGGTCATCGGCCAATGCGTTTAAGTTCAAAGCCCCCCTAAAAAACCGAGGCCTGCGCAGCCTCCGCGGCACCTGTACATCCTGCTGACCATGTTCAGTTTCCTGGCCCTGGTTTCTTGTAGCCTCATGGAGCAGTCTCAGGAATCCCACAGCAAAACCAAATTCACTGCTACACATGGCAGCAGCCATTTCAGAGTGATTGATTTGCCAAATGTGCTGGCCCACCTTTAAAAGGGCCAAAAATGCAGGTGTTATTAATGATGAAGTCGGAACACAGTAAACACGCTTCTCAAAAGCAGGTCTACTTTTTTTGACGAATTGTATTTTTTTACGATCCCAAATGCTAGCAAGAGACGTCATCCTGATGTCGCACCAACACCAGCATTAAGCACACACCCACGTTGTATTTCAACTGTGTTGCCTCAGCCACCAGAACACATTTTGGAGAGTACTCAATCACCGGGACCACATTCCCCTCAGCTGTCTGGTGAGTAAACACAAAACACAAATTACACATCAGCCAAAAAATTAAATAATCCTAGTACTTATCCACAGCAGCAAGCACATGGCTTGCAAATTGTTAAAAACAAAAAACCACTAAAATAGTTTTGGCAATTTAGAGTGTTCTCTTGCGCCTTACAGTAGTATTGTGTTGTCATTATTTATTTGAATTGAATAGTAAAATATTGAGCTTCAGGTAGATTCACACCCTTTCACAATGGTGATAGAATTCATATTGTCATTTACTGTTTGATATTTTAAGGCAAGTACGATATGGCGGGTGACAAATCACTCTTTTTCATGGTGTAAACTTTGTACCTCTGTGTGTTTGTTTTGTAAGTGTGGTATTTGTCAAACATGTGTACACTTTTGTTTTGAAATCATTTTTTTCAACATAAAAACCAACATAATTAGCCTTTTTGATTGTGTATACGAGTCTTGGTGAACATACTAATTTGCTTTAGAAAAATGTTTGACAAACAAGTCTAGAAAGTTAAAATAAATATGAAAACCAGCATAATTTTTGAATACACTCAAATGTTGTCCCCTTAAGCCCCATACAGAACCAGACATCATGCCCCCAGAAGCCAAGCAGGAATCTGACCAGGAAACATACACCCTCCATCTACAAGCAATAGACGTTAACCAACCAACCACGCCTCAGGAAAGTACCCCGCCACCTCAAATGTCACCACACCCACAATTAAGCCAAACAACCCCCCCCCGCAACAACCTGAACCATCATTTTGGGTAACATGGAACCAACAACAGGCACAGAATATTGATTGCCTACACAGTCGTAAAAAAAAATACGAATGCTCTCATCACTGCCGAGATTTGAGTTTAGTAAATTCCCGAGATGACACTTTGAACAAAAAACACCAAATCGGTCAAAATCGGGAGCTTAGTAAATATACCCCACTGTGTCTGGCACGAACCCAACACATCCTATCACCCCAAGAACACAGTTTCCTGTGTAAAACATGGTTGTGGCAGCATCATGCTTTGGAATGTTCAGCAGCAGGGACTGGTAAACTGTTTTGAGTCGAGGGAAAGATGTATGGTGCTAAATACAGGGTGATATTCTTGAGCAAAACCTGTTTCAGTTTGCCTGTGATTTGAGACTGGGACAGAGGTTCACCTTCCAGCAGGACAATGACCCGAAGCATACTACTAAAGCAACACTCGAGTGGTTTAAGGGGAAACATTTAAATGTGTTGGAATGGCCTAGTCAAAGCCCATATCTCAATCCAATTGAGAATCTGTGGTCAGACTTGAAGGTTGCTGTTCACAAGCGGAAACCATCCAACATGAAGGAGCTGGAGCAGTTTTGCCTTGTGGAATGGGCAAAAATCCCAGTGGTAAGATGTGGCAAGCTCCTAGAAACTTATCCAAAGTGACATGCAGCTATAATTTCCGCAAAAGGTGGCTCTACAAAGTACTGACTTTAGGGGGTGAATAGTTATGCACGCTGAAGTTTTCTGTTATTGTGTTGTTTGCTTCACAATAAAAAAAAAACATCTTCAAAGTTGTAGGCATGTTCTATGAATGACATGATGCAAACCTTCAAACAATCCATTTTAATTCCAGGTTGTAAGCAACATAACATGAAAAATGCAAATGGGGGTGAATACCATATATATATATATATATATAAATAAATCATAATCTGTGGGGCCTTAGAGATATCTCTGTATCACTGTACCGTGCCCCAAGATTTCTGTTGCCGGCCCTGAGCAGAAGTGCCGGTACTGAGCAGACACTGGAGGAGGGAAGAACAGGAACTGGAGCAGCAGTAAGTGATCATCATACAGTAAGGGAGAGGGGCAGAGGTCAGAGGGCAGCAGCATGTGAACAGAGTCAGAGCTGTGCCCCTCTCTCCCCAATCGAATGGAAGCTGTGTGATGCCTCTGTAGGGTAATAGGCAGCATGTGGCCAGCTATATACCCTATTGTGAGTGGTGGTGCTTCCTGCAACTCTATCATCTCTGGTCTGTTCCACTGGAGATCAGGAAACTGTCACTGATGATCTTTTGCAGCAGGGGGCAAACATTTTTTTTAATATGCTCCAGATGGCACCTCTGGCTAAAGCAGGTGCTTTGAGCATGAGCTCCATCTGTTTCACACATGCTTTGATCTTGGGGATGCTATACAAGAGCTGACACTCCACATTCTGGGACCATCACTCTATACACTAATTACCAGCTCTCCTGGTTCCCCAGGATCTGGTTGTTTTTAATGTCCCCTTTTTCTCTCTTTTCACTATCTCTACAGTACATTGTCTTTCTTAGACATGGGGCCTAATTCAGATCTGATCATAGATGTGCTAAATTTAGCACATCTACAATCAGTTTTTCAGACATGGGACGCCCAGCGCCAGGGCTTGTCCACCCTGCATGTCTGGCTCTGCCCCCCTCCCCCCCCCCCCCCCACATGCGTGCAAAAGCACGGCGGCAATGCTTTTTTTACCCGGCGAGTAGCTCCCTGTCTGCACAGCTACTGCATCGCAGAGGCTGCGGGTGATGTCATGCAGCCACCATGGCCCATACCCGCAACCGTCCGATGTGCCTGTGTTGTCCGGACTGCGCCCGCCAACGCGTTCTATTGCCATTGGCACACCTCCTCCCGCCCCGCATCCGCCTCTGCCTGTCAGTCAAGCAGAGGTGATCGCAGCCCTGAGATGCTTTTAGCATCTCACTGGGCTCCTGGGGTGCGCATGTGCAGTGCACCCTCCACAAAGAAATTCAGACTGCGATCGCTGCCGCTTCAGCTATCCTGTCTAAATTACCACCATGGTTACCATACACAATTTACAGTTAACTGTCATCATATCCTTAGTCATAGGTTAGGTACATTTAACTGTTCTGGCTTACGCGGTCATACTTTTAGCAGCCATGCAAACTCATAGTCGCCGCCCACGGGGGAGTGTATTTTCGCTTTGCAAGTGTGCGAACACCTTTGCAGCCGAGCACAGCAAAAACATTTTATGCAGTTTCAGAGTAGCCCTGGACTCACTCAGCCCATGTGATCACTTCAGTCTTTTTGGTGCCGGAACTGACGTCAAACACCCGCCCTGCAAACGCCTGGACTGCGTTTTCCCAAACACTCCCAGAAAACGGTCGGTTGACACCCATAAACATCCTCTTTCTGTCAATCACCTTGCGCTTGGCTGTGCGAATGGAATCTTCACTAAACCCATCGCCCAGCACTGATCCTCTTTGTACCCGTACGACGTGCCTGCGCATTGCCGTGCATGCACATGCGCAGTTTTGCCATTTTTTTACCTGATCGCTGCACTGCGAAAATCAATTTGGAATGACCCCCTTAGTGCACTAGTCCTAGACTACTCTTATATGCATTCAATTGTTCTCATATAGAGATAGATGTAGGTTTGTTATTTATGTAAGATCCACATTACATGGTGCACTTATATACTAGAGATGTGCACCGGAAATTTTTCGCGTTTTGTGTTTTGGTTTTGGGTTCAGTTCCGCGGCCGTGTTTTGGGTTCGAACGCGTTTTGGCAAAACCTCACCGAATTTTTTTTGTCGGATTCGGGTGTGTTTTGGATTTGGGTGTTTTTTTCAAAAAACCCTAAAAAACAGCTTAAATCATAGAATTTGGGGGTCATTTTGATCCCAAAGTATTATTAACCTCAATAACCATAATTTCCACTCATTTTCAGTCTATTCTGAACACCTCACACCTCACAATATTATTTTTAGTCCTAAAATTTGCACCGAGGTCGCTGAATGACTAAGCTCAGCGACCCAAGTGGCCGACACAAACACCTGGCCCATCTAGGAGTGGCACTGCAGTGTCACGCAGGATGGCCCTTCCAAAAAACACTCCCCAAACAGCACATGACGCAAAGAAAAAAAGAGGCGCAATGAGGTAGCTGTGTGACTAAGCTCAGCGACCCTAGTGGCCGACACAAACACCTGGCCCATCTAGGAGTGGCACTGCAGTGTCAGGCAGGATGGCCCTTCCAAAAAACACTCCCTAAACAGCACATGACGCAAAGAAGAAAAAAAAGAGGCGCAATGAGGTAGCTGTGTGACTAAGCTCAGCGACCCAAGTGGCCGACACAAACACCTGGCCCATCTAGGAGTGGCACTGCAGTGTCACGCAGGATGGCCCTTCCAAAAAACACTCCCCAAACAGCACATGACGCAAAGAAAAAAAGAGGCGCAATGAGGTAGCTGTGTGACTAAGCTCAGCGACCCAAGTGGCCGACACAAACACCTGGCCCATCTAGGAGTGGCACTGCAGTGTCAGGCAGGATGGCCCTTCCAAAAAATACTCCCCAAACAGCACATGACGCAAAAAAGAAAAAAAAGAGGCGCAATGAGGTAGCTGTGTGACTAAGCTCAGCGACCCTAGTGGCCGACACAAACACCTGGCCCATCTAGGAGTGGCACTGCAGTGTCAGGCAGGATGGCCCTTCCAAAAAACACTCCCCAAACAGCACATGACGCAAAGAAGAAAAAAAAGAGGCGCAATGAGGTAGCTGTGTGACTAAGCTCAGCGACCCTAGTGGCCGACACAAACACCTGGCCCATCTAGGAGTGGCACTGCAGTGTCACGCAGGATGGCCCTTCCAAAAAACACTCCCTAAACAGCACATGACGCAAAGAAAAAAAGAGGCGCAATGAGGTAGCTGTGTGACTAAGCTCAGCGACCCTAGTGGCCGACACAAACACCTGGCCCATCTAGGAGTGGCACTGCAGTGTCAGGCAGGATGGCCCTTCCAAAAAACACTCCCCAAACAGCACATGACGCAAAGAAGAAAAAAAAGAGGCGCAATGAGGTAGCTGTGTGACTAAGCTCAGCGACCCTAGTGGCCGACACAAAAACCTGGCCCATCTAGGAGTGGCACTGCAGTGTCACGCAGGATGGCCCTTCCAAAAAACACTCCCCAAACAGCACATGACGCAAAGAAAAAAAGAGGCGCAATGAGGTAGCTGTGTGACTAAGCTCAGCGACCCTAGTGGCCGACACAAACACCTGGCCCATCTAGGAGTGGCACTGCAGTGTCAGGCAGGATGGCCCTTCCAAAAAACACTCCCCAAACAGCACATGACGCAAAGAAGAAAAAAAAGAGGCGCAATGAGGTAGCTGTGTGACTAAGCTCAGCGACCCTAGTGGCCGACACAAACACCTGGCCCATCTAGGAGTGGCACTGCAGTGTCACGCAGGATGGCCCTTCCAAAAAACACCCCCCAAACAGCACATGACGCAAAGAAGAAAAAAAAGAGGCGCAATGAGGTAGCTGTGTGACTAAGCTCAGCGACCCTAGTGGCCGACACAAACACCTGGCCCATCTAGGAGTGGCACTGCAGTGTCACGCAGGATGGCCCTTCCAAAAAACACTCCCCAAACAGCACATGACGCAAAGAAAAATGAAAGAAAAAAGAGGTGCAAGATGGAATTGTCCTTGGGCCCTCCCACCCACCCTTATGTTGTATAAACAGGACATGCACACTTTAACCAACCCATCATTTCAGTGACAGGGTCTGCCACACGACTGTGACTGAAATGACGGGTTGGTTTGGACCCCCACCAAAAAAGAAGCAATTAATCTCTCCTTGCACAAACTGGCTCTACAGAGGCAAGATGTCCACCTCATCATCATCCTCCGATTCATCACCGTGTACATCCCCCTCCTCACAGATTATCAATTCGTCCCCACTGGAATCCACCATCACAGCTCCCTGTGTACTTTGTGGAGGCAATTGCTGCTGGTGAATGTCTCCATGGAGGAATTGATTATAATTCATTTTAATGAACATCATCTTCTCCACATTTTCTGGAAGTAACCTCGTACGCTGATTGCTGACAAGGTGAGCGGCGGCACTAAACACTCTTTCGGAGTACACACTTGTGGGGGGGCAACTTAGGTAGAGTAAAGCCAGTTTGTGCAAGGGCCTCCAAATTGCCTCTTTTTCCTGCCAGTATACGTACGGACTGTCTGACGTGCCTACTTGGATGCGGTCACTCATATAATCCTCCACCATTCTTTCAATGGGGAGAGAATCATATGCAGTGACAGTAGACGACATGTCCGTAATCGTTGGCAGGCCCTTCAGTCCGGACCAGATGTCAGCATCAGCAGTCGCTCCAGACTGCCCTGCATCACCGCCAGCGGGTGGGCTCGGAATTCTGAGCCTTTTCCTCGCACCCCCAGTTGCGGGAGAATGTGAAGGAGGAGATGTTGTCAGGTCGCGTTCCGCTTGACTTGACAATTTTCTTACCAGCAGTTCTTTGAACCCCTGCAGACTTGTGTCTGCCGGAAAGAGAGATCCAAGGTAGGTTTTAAATCTAGGATCGAGCAAGGTGGCCAAAATGTAGTGCTCTGATTTCAACAGATTGACCACCCGTGAATCCTTGTTAAGCGAATTAAGGGCTCCATCCACAAGTCCCACATGCCTAGCGGAATCGCTCTGTGTTAGCTCCTCCTTCAATGTCTCCAGCTTCTTCTGCAAAAGCCTGATGAGGGGAATGACCTGACTCAGGCTGGCAGTGTCTGAACTGACTTCACGTGTGGCAAGTTCAAAAGGTTGCAGAACCTTGCACAACGTTGAAATCATTTTCCACTGCGCTTGAGACAGGTGCATTCCACCTCCTATATCGTGCTCAGTTGTATAGGCTTGAATGGCCTTTTGCTGCTCCTCCAACCTCTGAAGCATATAGAGGGTTGAATTCCACCTCGTTACCACTTCTTGCTTCAGATGATGGCAGGGCAGGTTCAGGCGTTTTTGGTGTTGCTCCAGTCTTCTGTACGTGGTGCCTGTACGCCGAAAGTGTCCCGCAATTCTTCTGGCCACCGACAGCATCTCTTGCACGCCCCTCTCGTTTTTTAAATAATTCTGCACCACCAAATTCAAGGTATATGCAAAACATGGGACGTGCTGGAATTTGCCCATATTTATTGCACACACAATATTGCTGGCGTTGTCCGATGCCACAAATCCACAGGAGAGTCCAATTGGGGTAAGCCATTCTGCGATGATCTTCCTCAGTTGCCGTAAGAGGTTTTTAGCTGTGTGCGTATTCTGGAAAGCGGTGATACAAAGCGTAGCCTGCCTAGGAAAGAGTTGGCGTTTGCGAGATGCTGCTACTGGTGCCGCCGCTGCTGTTCTTGCGGCGGGAGTCCATACATCTACCCAGTGGGCTGTCACAGTCATATACTCCTGAGTCTGCCCTGCTCCACTTGTCCACATGTCCGTGGTTAAGTGGACATTGGGTACAACTGCATTTTTTAGGACACTGGTGAGTATTTTTCTGAGGTCTGTGTACATTTTCGGTATCGCCTGCCTAGAGAAATGGAACCTAGATGGTATTTGGTACCGGGGACACAGTACCTCCAACAAGTCTCTAGTTGCCTCTGCAGTAATGATGGATACCGGAACCACGTTTCTCACCGCCCAGGATGCCAAGGCCTCAGTTATCCGCTTTGCAGCAGGATGACTGCTGTGATATTTCATCTTCCTCGCAAAGGACTGTTGGACAGTCAATTGCTTGGTGGAAGTAGTAAAAGTGGTCTTACGACTTCCCCTCTGGGATGACCATCGACTCCCAGCAGCAACAACAGCAGCGCCAGCAGCAGTAGGCGTTACACGCAAGGATGCATCGGAGGAATCCCAGGCAGGAGAGGACTCGTCAGAATTGCCAGTGACATGGCCTGCAGGACTATTGGCATTCCTGGGGAAGGAGGAAATTGACACTGAGGGAGTTGGTGGGGTGGTTTGCGTGAGCTTGGTTACAAGAGGAAGGGATTTACTGGTCAGTGGACTGCTTCCGCTGTCGCCCAAAGTTTTTGAACTTGTCACTGACTTATGATGAATGCGCTGCAGATGACGTATAAGGGAGGATGTTCCGAGGTGGTTAACGTCCTTACCCCTACTTATTACAGCTTGACAAAGGCAACACACGGCTTGACAAATGTTGTCCGCATTTCTGTTGAAATACTTCCACACTGAAGAGCTGGTTTTTTTGGTATTTTCACCAGGCATGTCAATGGCCATATTCCTCCCACGGACAACAGGTGTCTCCCCGGGTGCCTGACTTAAACAAACCACCTCACCATCAGAATCCTCCTGGTCAATTTCCTCCCCAGCGCCAGCAACACCCATATCCTCCTCATCCTGGTGTACTTCAACACTGACATCTTCAATCTGACTATCAGGAACTGGACTGCGGGTGCTCCTTCCAGCACTTGCAGGGGGCGTGCAAATGGTGGAAGGCGCATGCTGTTCACGTCCAGTGTTGGGAAGGTCAGGCATCGCAACCGACACAATTGGACTCTCCTTGTGGATTTGTGATTTCGAAGAACGCACAGTTCTTTGCTGTGCTTTTGCCAGCTTAAGTCTTTTCATTTTTCTAGCGAGAGGCTGAGTGCTTCCATCCTCATGTGAAGCTGAACCACTAGCCATGAACATAGGCCAGGGCCTCAGCCGTTCCTTGCCACTCCGTGTGGTAAATGGCATATTGGCAAGTTTACACTTCTCCTCCGACGATTTTATTTTAGATTTTTGAGTCCTTTTTTTACTGATATTTGGTGTTTTGGATTTTACATGCTCTGTACTATGACATTGGGCATCGGCCTTGGCAGACGACGTTGATGGCATTTCATCGTCTCGGCCATGACTAGTGGCAGCAGCTTCAGCACGAGGTGGAAGTGGATCTTGATCTTTCCCTATTTTTGGAACCTCAACATTTTTGTTCTCCATATTTTAATAGGCACAACTAAAAGGCACCTCAGGTAAACAATGGAGATGGATGGATACTAGTATACTTATGGATGACGAGCGACTGCCGACACAGAGGTAGCTACAGCCGTGGACTACCGTACTGCGTCTGCTAGTATAGACTGGATGATAATGATATAAAAAATATATAGATATATCACTACTGCAGGACAGGTATATATTGTATAATGACGGACCTGCTGGACACTGTCAGCACTGCAGACTCCTAAACTACTAGTATGAAGAAGATAGAAAAAAAAAAACCCACCACAGGTAGGTATACAATTATGGACGAGCGACTGCCGACACAGAGGTAGCTACAGCCGTGGACTACCGTACTGCGTCTGCTAGTATAGACTGGATGATAATGATATAAAATATATATATATATATCACTACTGCAGGACAGGTATATATTGTATAATGACGGACCTGCTGGACACTGTCAGCACTGCAGACTCCTAAACTACTAGTATGAAGAAGATAGAAATATAATGAATGACGGACCTGCTGGACACTGTCAGCAGAATGCGTTTATAGAATTAAAAAAAAAAACACCAGACGAGTGTTTAACTTTTTCAGGCAGACAATATACTGGTGGTCACTGCTGGTCAGTCACACTGGCACTCTGGCAGCAAAAGTGTGCACTGTTAAATATGTACTCCTGCTATAACTGCTCCCCAGTCTCCCCCACAATTAAGCTGTGTGAGCAGTGAGCACTACTCAGCACAGTCAGATATACATAGATGATATTATCATGCAGCATACTGAGGCTGAGCACAGATATGGTATGTGACTGTGTATCGGTTTTTTTCAGGCAGAGTACGGATTATATTAAATGATAAATAAAACTGGTGGTCACCACTAGTATAACTATCAGCAAAACTCTGCACTCTCTGAGTACTCCTAATGCTCCAGTAAATCAAGTGTCTCTGTCTCACTCTCTATCTAAACGGAGAGGACGCCAGCCACGTCCTCTCCCTATCAATCTCAATGCACGTGTGAAAATGGCGGCGACGCGCGGCTCCTTATATAGAATCCGAGTCTCGCGATAGAATACGAGCCTCGCGAGAATCCAACAGCGGGATGATGACGTTCGGGCGCGCTCGGGTTAGCCGAGCAAGGCGGGAAGATCCGAGTCTGCCTCGGACCCGTGTAAAAAGCGTGAAGTTCGGGGGGGTTCGGTTTCCGAGGAACCGAACCCGCTCATCTCTATTATATACATCCGTATATGCAGGAGAATTATCAGCAGCTCTATCTAGCCTCTTATGAATAGCTGATGGTGTACTGACCCCTCCAGTTGACAGAACTTAAATATTTAACAACTACAGTATATTGGATGAAGTTACACATGTCTATTTGCATTTCTTAATTTGAGCTGCAAGAAAGATACTCGTATCATAGATTTTTAAAAGGAAAAACAACAGATGTTTGTATTTAATTTATTTTGAATCTGACACTTTCACATTGATTAATTACTGTCAAAACAATATTATATATTGTGTATTGAACACTACTTCTAGTTCTAAATTATCTCTGTTCCTTATCCATACCATAGGGTGTAAGTATTCACACTTGTTATGCCTAATGTACATCTGATGCAAACGCTACTGTTTCTGAGATGTTCGTATGTTGGGATGTGTCTAACTAAACATATGCATGGCATTGGCAACAGTTTTTTTTCTATGTTCATCTTTTTCCTATATACGCAGGGCAGTAGAGAGCCTGGCTGGGACCAGGTACTTTTCAGGGGATGAGGCCTAATAACAGGAGGCGTGGCCATGTACCCTTAGATATAAATACAGTACAAACACTGCAGCCTAGCACACAGCAGCTTGTGCTGGGCTGAGGAGAAGAGCTGCAGCTTGCTGCCATGTAATTACCTGGGCCCCCACTGGGCCCCTCAAACAGACCTCGGCTCAGGTAATTAGTAACTTCCCTCTACCTCTTGGCACCACTGTACATAAGTTCTGAAAGCACCCGGGTCAACCTCTCAGTAATACTGAATGTTTTGGCAGCTTTTTTTGGTCATTACTAGGCTCTAATTTGGGTCTTCATTAGCTAACAATTGACTGTAGCATTCACCCTGTATCTTGGTGGTCGGTTTCTAGAGGGTGATTCAGCTCTAAAAATAGTAAATCTACGGTCAGTTTTTCTGACATGTCAGGCCCATGCCTCCCCCTCCCACACACAAACAGGTGCAGAAACATCGCACCCGCCAAGTAGCTCCCTACTTGCACAGCCTAGTTGCACTGGCAGGTGGCTACCCACCACGTTCTGGGTTGCAGCGGGTGCGTGTGACATCATGCAGCCGCTGCGGCCCGCCCCATGCAACAGTCTGGATATGCCTGCATTGTCTGCGCACTCCAGAAAGGGCTTCAGGCTGCGGTTGCTGTTGTAGCAGCTGACAATGCTAAATTCCTTTTTCGTATAACAACCCTTTATGAAGCTAAGAACACTGTACGCTGTTTACTTAAGAAGTACCGTAATGGTACGCTAGTTGCGTAACGATCGCTCAGCCGTAGGCGAGACGCTCAAGCGTCACGTTCGCTCATGGCCCAGCGATCACAGGACACGTTATTGGTTATGTCTAGGGTAATGATTCGCTATGGCGTAGCTTACGCTCGAGACCACGAGGAGGTCACCAGCGATGCAGACGCTCACAACACTATACCTTTATGATAAAACCTTATACCAATGAAATACACTGAATACCTTAATGTGAGTACAGGGTGTAAGTGCAACCTTGTGTAACCTGACTAACTACAAAGCTGCTTGAGCGTCACCGACACTCAAGTGAACACTTAACACTATAGAGAATACACAGATACTGGTTTAGGTTCCAAAGCCTATTAACTGTATTATATCTAATATACTTGTAAAAAGGGGATAACAGTACAAATGATACACTACAATATAACAGAGACTTCCTAACCACAGAACTAAACAATAAATACAAAAAGACAATACTACACTGACCTAAATGCAATACAATACAATGCTATAATACTATGAGAGATATAAGAGAAAAGAGGAGAGAGAGAGATAGAGAGAGAGAAAGATATAGAGAGAGAGAGAGAGATTGGCTCACAGAAAGACAATGATTACGGAGAGAAACTTACGCACAAAGGGTATGATCGCCTGCGCCTCGATATCCAGCTCCCGGCTATCAGCAGATAACCGTTGATGAGAGAGTGAGAGCTGGATGTGGTCGGCCTGCCTATTTATGCCCCACACACAATGCAATCTCCTGGTCCTACAATCCCATTGTCCATTGGCCGAAGGAATTCGGCCCTGCATCATAACAAAAGGTCATAGGGTGATTCATACAGGTGGGCTGTGACGATTTCCAACAGCTCAGGTGGGTGGGAAACTGGGTTTCCCGCCGCATACCTGAGTATGTGTAATTAATAGAAATGGACATAAACTTCTTATGTCCATAACTATTCGCACGAGCGATTAATACGCTCCAAACCAACACCGGAATATTGCTAATTAAATACTCTTCCGATGGGTACCAAACACTGCTGTATGATTCCTGTTAGACCCTTCGTACGATATAAAGAGGGATTCCTCAGCTCTGGGACATTGTATTTTAACCAAACTTTCAGAATCTATCAAAGGGACCATGATCTATAAACTACATTAATTGTGAAAATATGTAACGAATGAGTCGCACGCTACGACTATATAAACTCTACCGTAAATACGCATACCGCGCCTGCGAGTGCACGCTATTGCGGGTATGCGCCTCCACGGGAGAGCGTACGCACGCGCAGCGCGGACCAGTGTGCGGTGCAAATATGGCAACGTGCATTGAGACATTTTTCTGACTTTGACAGTCCACCCTTTGGCAGTCAATAATAACTGCCACAAAACATTTAAGGAGAAAAATGTAAGTCAGGGGTTAATTGATTTCCATGGTTGGGTAAGGGAGGAGAGAGGAGAAGGTGTGAAGAGGGTATGACCTAGTGAGATAGCAGAAGCATGTGTGTATGAATCCATGTTTGGGGGGTCATGTATCATCGTGCCGTACGTGTTGTAAATCAAGCTTCGAGGTATTGCGAAGTATACATTTGAATTCCTTCTTATCCTGTGGTACAGGTCTGTGGATGGGCTGTCAAACTTTACCGAGCTCTTTTCGGATTTTGAACAAAATGGGGAGCACATTTTAGTTGATGATACATGAGTGGGGGAGGTATGTGGTTGCTGATATCTGTGCCTGTATTCCCTATCGTCTATGTGTGTCATTACCTGAGGGTTGTAGAGATGAAGATAAAGAACACTTACGAAAAATGCAATGATATTCTATGTCAGGGAAATGTACATCTGTTGTTAAAGTTGTGTTCGGTATCTGTTGAGAGTCGTCTTCTTTGCGCTGTTTTGCTCCTTAGGCATGAGCAACAAGCTTTGTCAGTGCCATCAGATTTACAAAAATGTTGGGCTAGCGTGAGTTTAAAAATACTAGGGAAACTGGGGATCCATGGCAAAGTTCATCAAGTGTCCATATTTAAAGTTGTCAAATCTTCTTCTTTGGTCAATCCGTTGTCTGTATACATCTCGTCTCGTCAGCTTCCTCGTCCAAGGGGGTCTTTGTATCTTGGAGAAAAGCAGAAAAACAGGTGAAAGAAACGGACCGTATAATCGCATTTTCATCACATCCTGGTTTCTATCATTGGGTCATAAATCAAATCCAGGTTAATTATGGTTTCCTCACTCCTCAAGCTCATCACTTTTGTACTTTGTTTGCACCTCATTAAAGCCTGCCCGCATCTAAATATCAATCCAATCGATATAACGACACCCAAGATACATAGTAGAAACTTTCCAACATCCATTATGACTCCTTGAGCCCATTCTCCCAAACCGGAGAACCAATTTCGCGGGTTCAACCATGACACCCAACTAGTCAGCTCATTACCTACAGCAGCAAGGGTGAGATTGTGTTTTCGACGAAATTCCCACTTCAATTGGAGAATATCATCCATCTTTTGGTCTATGACCTCTACCGGGTCCTCGGTGCTATTCGTGATATACGTGCAACACTTTATGCCGTACTGTGTTGCTAATGTAACACAATATCCGCCTGTTACTGTTGTAAGATAATTAAGAACCATCCTATGCTGAACTAGTTCTGTTTTATAAGCTTGAAGTTCTCTTCCAGTGTATCTAAACGTGTCATCATACATTTCAGTGATATTATCTAACAAATTGGCGAGTGCGGAAATGTATCTATAATTCATCACACCTCGAGCGGTACGAGTGAAATCTAACGCTACCAGAACCTGAATCCCGGTGGATTCATGGATAAGATCAGAGGCCGGATGCTCTAACCTTTCTGACAGTTGTCTTTTAACTCGGTGCTCGTAATGAGTGTGAGTATAAGGAGCTTGGGCACCACGGTGTATGTCCTTCATTTTGTCATGTGTTACAGTCATCACTTCAGGCAATACTTTTCCAATATAACACAATCCTTCGGAGTTTGGGGCAAGCCACTTGTACGCCTTTCTCCCGCATATGAAATATGCATCATCGGGGAGAACATATGGGACGGAGAAGGACATGACCATGTTACAAACCTTCCAGGTGAAATCTCCTGACCCTAATTCTTCCATCTGCCTAATGCACGTATCGGTTTGTACGATATGTGCACAGTATCCTGGTGATACCTCTCCAACTCTAGTAATCCTATTTCCTAAGGTATATCGATACCGGAAAGATTTTCCTCTACTGGCTATGTGGCGTACGAGCTCTGTATCTGTAGGCATTCTATCTGCTCTGTGTGAAAAGGTCATGGTAAGGTTGCTCCATGACACTTCCCAATTTCCCGGTTTTCTAGGATTGGAGATGTTAAAACATAAGAGGGACCTATCCACATGGTATTGGTGGAGCTTCAAACTAGGAGGGCTGGAGATGTTAAACCTCCGGTCCACCGGTCTCCCACCACTTAGCTCAAGTACCTCCCCTAACGTTAAAGGAAATGGTACTAGCCCTGATTTGCTGTGACCCTGAGGTACTTGAGAGCATACCCAACAATCTGTTTGGTTTAACACGTTACCCACTAAGGAGTGATAGTCACTCAATGGATGCCGGTCTATATGGATATTAAAACTAGATTGGCATTTCTTTATGCATCCATCTTCAACCAGATTATCACAGAGCCTACAGATACAATTTTCTTCAGCTAACAATCCATCACAATTTCTTCTATCGGATCGTTTTCTGATACTCGCCTTTGCTTGTTGGTTTGGTTGATCTTGGAAAACTACGCCTCCATCATCATAATCGGAACCCATTCCAGAACCTCTCTCGACCTCTATGGTACTCTCGCCGGAACAGACTGCTCTGGTCAACATCATGGTTAACATCAAAATCCGGATCACAGTCTCTTGGGGCAAGTCCATCTTTGAGGAGGAAATAGAGAAGAATGAGAAGGGGGAAAAAGAAATTTTAAGGGAGAGGGGCTGGGAAGTGGAGAAAAACAATAAAAGGGAGAAGGGAGTCGACAACTGCTTTCGGTCTTCAAGGCTCAGGTGCCGCCTCAGTCCTCCTGGAACAGACACTCCAGTGATACAACCTCTACCGTCTGTTCCTTATCACGGGATTTCTCTGGATCGGCCACCTTTTTGCAGTGGGATGAATGGACCCAAGTCTCTCTCTCAGCAACCTTCAATGCTGTGGTGCTAGTCAATAAGACCTGGTATGGTCCTTCCCATCTATCAATAAGACAACCTGAGCGTAGAAAATTTCGTATCATTACATAATCCCCAGGTTCAATGTCATGACAATTACTATCTGGTAAATCAGGAATCATCAACTTCAGATTATCATTTTGATTCCTCAACTGCTTACTCATGTTAATCAAGTATTTTACAGTTACTTCATTGTTACATTTCAAATCATCCTGAGGGTTAATCATGACATGCGGTTGTCGACCAAACAAGATTTCAAAAGGAGACAGATTAAGAGGGGACCTGGGAGTGGTTCTGATGCTATACAAAACAATGGGTAAAGCTTCTGGCCACGTCAATCCTGTCTCTGCCATTACTTTACTCAATTTATTTTTAATAGTGCTGTTCACTCTTTCGACCTTCGCACTCGCCTGTGGACGGTACGGAGTGTGCAGCTTACTATCAATTCCCATCAACTTACACATTCCTTGAAAGACATCACCTGTAAAATGGGTACCCCTATCACTTTCAATGATTCTAGGGATACCATATCTACATACAAATTCCTGCACAATTTTCTTAGCTGTAAACATAGCGGTATTTGTAGCTGCTGGAAAAGCCTCGACCCAATTCGAGAAAACATCTATACAAACAAGTACATATTTCAAATTTCGACATGGGGGCAATTGAATGAAGTCAATTTGTATTACCTGGAAAGGGCCGCCGGCAGGTGGGATATGGGATGGTTCTGTAGGTATTGCTTTTCCAATATTCTTTCTCAGACAGGTAAGGCATGACATTGCTCTTTTACCTGCATGAGAGGAGAATCCTGGGGCGCACCAGTATGCTCTTACCAATTTGCACATCCCCTCCTTGCCTAGATGAGTCAGCCCGTGAGCTGCTTCAGCCAGACATGGAAGGTATGCCCTGGGGGCCACTGGTTTACCATGTCCATCCGTCCAGAGCCCTGAGGACTCCTGGCCATATCCCTTTGCCTTCCAGACTGCTCTTTCCTGTGTGGAACACAAATTCTGCATCTCACACAACTTCTGTGTGTTGATGGTATTAAATACCATCAACTGTGTGGTGTTTGTCCGTGTGGGGGTAGCAGCTGCAAGCTTTGCGGCTTCGTCTGCTCGGCTGTTACCAAGGGATACTGGGTCTTGGCTATATGTATGTGCTTTACATTTGATAACAGCCACTCTGTCGGGTTCCTGTATCGCTGTTAGAAGCCTTTTTATGTGAGCTGCATGCGCTATCGGTGTACCAGCTGCCGTCATGAAATTTCTGAGACGCCATAGCGCTCCGAAATCATGGACTACCCCGAACGCGTATCTGGAATCGGTGTAGATATTGGCTGACTTACCCTTAGCCAATTCACATGCTCTGGTTAGGGCGACCAGTTCAGCAACCTGGGCTGAGTGAAGTGGGCCTAGCGGTTCCGCTTCTATGGTGTCTTGGTCATCTACGACTGCGTATCCAGTACACAAGTCTCCCGAGTCTGACTGTCTGTGACAACTACCGTCCGTGTAGAACGTGAGTTCTGCATCTTCCAGTGGATTGTCACTGATGTCAGGCCTTGCGGTAAAATTTTGGGTCAAATATTCCATACAATCATGTGTATCTTCCTTTGCATTAAATCCTCCTTCCCCATCACTCTCACCTTCCACCCTTTGTGTCTGACCAGGCACACCTGGGAGAAATGTTGCAGGATTTAATGCGCTGCATCTCCTTATGGTGATGTTTACGGGGGCCATTAATGCCAATTCCCATCTTGTAAACCTTGCTGATGAGACGTGTCTGGTTTGGGCAGAATTCAATAAGGCAGATACCGCATGCGGTGTATGGATTGTGAGGTTGTGGCCTAGCACGACATCTTCGCTTTTTGTCACTAGCAATGCTATCGCCGCAACGCTACGCAAGCATGTGGGGAGGGATCGCGCTACCGTGTCTAGCTGAGCGCTGTAGTATGCAATTGGCCTGCTGGCATCACCGTGTTTTTGTGTTAGTACACCTGCTGCGCACCCAGCACTTTCTGTTCCGTATAGTTCAAAGGGTTTCCCATAGTCTGGCATACCTAGTGCTGGTGCCTGCGTTAGGCACTGTTTGAGTCTCTCAAATGCTGTTTCAGATTCGTCTGTATGCGAAATCCGATCAGGTTTGTTTGAAGAGACCATTTCCTGCAAAGGTAGCGCCAATATGGAAAACCCTGGGATCCAATTACGGCAATACCCACACATTCCTAAAAACGTCCTGATCTGTTGCTGGGTTTGTGGCAGTGTCATGTCTCTAATGGCTTGGATTCTATCAGCGGTCAGGTGTCTCAGTCCTTGTGTTAGACAGTGTCCCAAATATTTTACCTTAGCTTGGCATAATTGCAACTTGTCTTTGGAAACCTTGTGACCTGTGTCTGAAAGATGAAACAGGAGCTGTTTCGTATCCTTCAGAGATGCTTCCAGTGAATCTGAACACAGTAATAAATCGTCCACATACTGTATCAATACTGATCCACTGTCTGGTTGGAAAGACTGTAAACAATCATGCAAAGCCTGAGAAAATATACTTGGACTATCTATGAAACCTTGGGGTAACCGAGTCCACGTGTATTGGACTCCTCTGTATGTGAATGCAAACAAATATTGGCTGTCAGGGTGCAGAGGTACCGAAAAGAATGCGGAGCAGAGGTCAATAACAGTGAAAAATTTGGCAGTGGGAGGAATTTGCATTAGGATGACAGCTGGATTAGGCACTACGGGGAACTGACTCTCAACTATTTTGTTAATCCCCCTTAGATCCTGCACTAGCCTGTAACCCCTCCCCCCACTCTTTTTAACAGGGAAGATGGGACTATTTGCGGTGCTGGACGTTCTTACTAGAATGCCCTGTTGTAGCAAGCGCTCTATTACGGGAAAAACTCCTAGCTCCACCTCTGGCTTCAGAGGATACTGTGGGATTTTTGGAGCTATCCTACCATCTTTTACTTGCACAACTACTGGAGCTACGTTTGCCATTAATCCAGTGTCCTGTCCATCTTTTGTCCAAAGTGACTCTGGTATCTGAGATATCATCTCTTCTACTTGGGATGGATTCCTATTTGTCATAATGGAATGTGACATTAATTTTGATGGGGAGTCTAACATGTCTCGTACTTCCTGAGCGTGATTCTCAGGAATGTCCAAGAATACACCTTCAGGAGTACAATAAATGACGCAACCCATTTTACATAGTAAGTCTCTTCCCAGGAGATTAGTTGGTGCCGATGCTGCCAGCAAAAAGGAATGCTTGGTATGCAAAGGCCCTATTGTAATCTCGGCTGGTTTGCTAACAGGGTAGTGCTGGACTACTCCTGTTACTCCCATGGCTGGAATTGTCCTACCAGTGGTTCTCATGCCCACTGTCGAATTTATCACTGACTTGGCCGCCCCTGTGTCTACAAGAAAGTTTAAAGTTTTACCAGCCACATTGATTGCAATCTCTGGTTCGCTTCCAAGACTGGCAATCAACTTAACTGGCTGCAGATTACAGGTATGGCCACACCCCTATTGGGTATGCTGACCTCCCTGAATCCCATTGGCAGCAACTACTTGTGGGGGAGTTAGCTGGGAACTACCAGAGGCATGCCAATCTCTGTTCGGGGGATATCTTTTTGTTTCCCCTGTATGTGGCTCAAAACTCCGCCTCTGTGGACCCTGCTCCCAATGTCGTGTGTTGTGTTGTTGTCTAGGGGGTTGAAAAGATCTTTGTACATTCTTTGTTCTACATTCTCGTGCAAAGTGTCCCGGTCTGTTACAAGAAAAACATGTTATTACACTTGCCTTACCCACAGGATTCGGTGGTACATACGCAGGCTGCCTTGTGGTCAGCGCCTGTATACTTACGGACATCAACTTATCACTTTGCGACTCTCTGTGCCTAGTGATGTTTCTGTCGTGATCAATAGCAGCCTCTCTCAAGCCGGACACTGACAGACCTCGCCAGCATGGTTGCGTGGTCTGAACCCTAGTCTTTAATGTTTCCTTTAAACCATCCATCAGTACAGATACTGCTACTTCTCGATGGTTTGGGTTGGTCTTAATGTCTTCTATACCAGTGTACTTTGCCATTTCTAATAGTGCCCGGTGAAAATATTCTGTTGCCGTTTCGGACTCCTTTTGCTTAATGGAAAATATTTTATTCCATTTAACAACGGCTGGGAAATACTCCTTTAGCTGTAAATTTATCCTTTTTACATTATCCTTGTTGTACACGTCTGTAAGCGGTACATCTTTATCCAATGCACAATCAGCTAAAAACTGAGTTGCATCAACATTGGAAGGTAAACAAGCTCTTAGCAGTATCTGCCAATCCTTGTTGTTGGGTTCTACAGTGTTACCTAGATCCCTGATGTATTTTTGGCTAGCAACTAAATCCTTCCTGGGGTCAGGAAATTCGGACACTATTGTTCTTAATTCCATTCTGGAAAATGGAGTGTACATGGCAATGTTCCTTATGGGAGTGGCTCCAGACACATCTGTTTTTCCATTGGGAACTGCTATTACCCTTACAGGAGCAATTCTAACAGCCTCTTCCTGTGTAGATTCTACAGCTTGTTGTGGTACAATTGTTTCAGTGTAGTGCATGGTGCCGTACTTACCCGTTGACACGACCTCACCTATCCCTCCGCTAGGGGCTTTCACTAATCTCGTGGGTGTCGCTGTGCCTACTGTGGTCTCTGCTATGGTGGCTGCAAGAGAGAGAGCTGAAATTGTTGCTGAATCGTCTTCTTGATCACACTCCTGAGGAAGGTTCAAAACAGGGTACATCTTGCACGGGTTAATACTTGCATGAGTTATTTGGTTAACATCATTAACATTTACAGTGTTACTAAGAGTTTGTGTTTTACAACCCAGTGCGTTTCTCTCCGCAATCAACCTCTCTCCTGCAATGTATGGTGGAGGAGGAGCTGTGGCAATCAACTTCCTGACTGCCCCAGATCCTGCCGCCAGAGCCAAACCTCTCTGTATCTCACCTTCCTGGTGCCATAACTGTAAACAATCATGATGTTGAATTCGTCTCTTTGTTGATTTTACGAGACATATCCTCCTCCTTAAATTTTGTAACACTTCTGGACTGAAGCTACCTATTCTTGGGAATTTGTCCCTGTCTTGTACAGTCATTCTCTCCCATTCATCACATAAAGATTCGGTGTGAATTCCATATTTTTCACACATTACATATCGTGCCGACCCAATTGGTCGGTTCACAGAATCAACCTGAACCAGGGTTGATCGCCCCCTACCTGAGCAACTGGCCCCCATAGTCTGCAGGTGTTGCTTAGTCCTCCTTGGATCTCTGTATCAAGGTTTTCAGCAAGCCTTTACAGACAACCTAATTACTCCACAGTAGGCCGGCGGTGGCGGTTTACCGAGTACCCCACTCACTCGCCCACCTCGACCAATACGACCTGATCACACCGATATGGTGCTGGCGTACTCGATACAGGGCCCCTATGGAACCTTCAGTTTACTGGAACATATGAGGGTTACCCGCAGGACACTTACTCTTTCCAGTAAAGTTGGGGTTGTTAGATAGTTCCTGAGTGACCAGCGAACTTCCCTTCCAAAAATAAAAAATTACACAAATCACGTCAGAATGTACAGATAGCGTTTGTGACCACTTTACTCTAATGGTATTAGGTCAGATTACTAACTACTGCACACAATTACGTGTGGTCCAATCGTTCAGTACACGAGCACTACTTGTCATGTACTGAAAGATCAATGGAATCGATGTTTCCGGCCGCGATTCCTTCAGCAAGAGCTTATGGCCTATATGGGTTCTGCACCAACACCCCAGGCGTTGTGCCACTGGACTTTTATAGCGGACCTTTTACCTTACGACCTCCTGGTCTTGTTACCTTATGACCTCCTGGTCTTGTTACCTTATGACCTCCTGGTCTTGTTACCTTATGGTCCGCTATACTCTAATGCTCAAATATTATTTAACCAGGGATGCCTCCCTGGCCACCGTATATGTCACTTACACGTATGTCCCTTGACGAGTACCCGGCTTTCCTTTTGGTTCCACCTTAAAGTTATATAAACTTTTGTATACAAAACACACTCACTCAACACATGTACACTTTTGTTTCTATATCTATTTCTGCGCAGAAATTGTCTTTAGGCCAAAAGTGTTACCAATTAGGAGCAGGATCTGTTAAACTAAATTTCAGATTTTCCAAAAATAGATTTGCGTTATTTACCGCTTCGCGTTATCTACCGCTGTGCGTTAATTATCGCCTTTGCGTTACTTCACTTTATCACAGCTTGAGCTACGTGGGCGTAACCGGACGCTACGTTGCGTAATGAACGCTGCGTGCGTCTGCCTTTGGATTGCGTACGCTAGTCTTTGTTAGCGACACGTGTACGCAATATAAAGATCCACCGTAACACAATTTCTATTTTTATCAATGTAAATGATCCCTGATCATCTACCGCAATCCACACTGACTGCCTTGTATCTCAGACAAACCGTGTGTTTGTTCTATACTTTAACTATTACCTCTACTATTAAATAACAGCAAATCTCTTTTTAGCACTTTCTATCAACTATAAAATTTGGCAAACAGGAATAGTGATATACGAAAATGAAACAGAAAATGCAGATATATGTATGCGTGCGTGTATACGCAAGACAGAAGAGAAATAAAACAGTTTTAAAAGACACAAGCGTTTTGTTCTTACTTCCGGTTCCCGGATTCCTTCAGCACTCTTTATCTAAGCGAAGCAGACGCTTATCCCGCCAGCACTATGAGACAACCTCCCACCCTTTGCTGGAGGGATAATGTCTGCTGATCTACCTAGTGCAGATATGAGAAGGATAGGACGAGTCCCCAATTGACAATTACTATATTCCTTTTTCGTATAACAACCCTTTATGAAGCTAAGAACACTGTACGCTGTTTACTTAAGAAGTACCGTAATGGTACGCTAGTTGCGTAACGATCGCTCAGCCGTAGGCGAGACGCTCAAGCGTCACGTTCGCTCATGGCCCAGCGATCACAGGACACGTTATTGGTTATGTCTAGGGTAATGATTCGCTATGGCGTAGCTTACGCTCGAGACCACGAGGAGGTCACCAGCGATGCAGACGCTCACAACACTATACCTTTATGATAAAACCTTATACCAATGAAATACACTGAATACCTTAATGTGAGTACAGGGTGTAAGTGCAACCTTGTGTAACCTGACTAACTACAAAGCTGCTTGAGCGTCACCGACACTCAAGTGAACACTTAACACTATAGAGAATACACAGATACTGGTTTAGGTTCCAAAGCCTATTAACTGTATTATATCTAATATACTTGTAAAAAGGGGATAACAGTACAAATGATACACTACAATATAACAGAGACTTCCTAACCACAGAACTAAACAATAAATACAAAAAGACAATACTACACTGACCTAAATGCAATACAATACAATGCTATAATACTATGAGAGATATAAGAGAAAAGAGGAGAGAGAGAGATAGAGAGAGAGAAAGATATAGAGAGAGAGAGAGAGATTGGCTCACAGAAAGACAATGATTACGGAGAGAAACTTACGCACAAAGGGTATGATCGCCTGCGCCTCGATATCCAGCTCCCGGCTATCAGCAGATAACCGTTGATGAGAGAGTGAGAGCTGGATGTGGTCGGCCTGCCTATTTATGCCCCACACACAATGCAATCTCCTGGTCCTACAATCCCATTGTCCATTGGCCGAAGGAATTCGGCCCTGCATCATAACAAAAGGTCATAGGGTGATTCATACAGGTGGGCTGTGACGATTTCCAACAGCTCAGGTGGGTGGGAAACTGGGTTTCCCGCCGCATACCTGAGTATGTGTAATTAATAGAAATGGACATAAACTTCTTATGTCCATAACTATTCGCACGAGCGATTAATACGCTCCAAACCAACACCGGAATATTGCTAATTAAATACTCTTCCGATGGGTACCAAACACTGCTGTATGATTCCTGTTAGACCCTTCGTACGATATAAAGAGGGATTCCTCAGCTCTGGGACATTGTATTTTAACCAAACTTTCAGAATCTATCAAAGGGACCATGATCTATAAACTACATTAATTGTGAAAATATGTAACGAATGAGTCGCACGCTACGACTATATAAACTCTACCGTAAATACGCATACCGCGCCTGCGAGTGCACGCTATTGCGGGTATGCGCCTCCACGGGAGAGCGTACGCACGCGCAGCGCGGACCAGTGTGCGGTGCAAATATGGCAACGTGCATTGAGACATTTTTCTGACTTTGACACAGCGATCGGGTCTGAATTAAGCCCTTAGTTCATAATGGTACTGGTTGCTACCAGAATAGGTCAAGGCTATCTTGATGGGTTTTTAACTTGAACTCAACTCTTACACTGTTCACGCAGGGAAGTTTCTATACTACTTGACTTGGACCTCTGCACTTCTATTTCTACCATCAACAGAAAGGATCATTACTCTCTCTGGGCAGGATGTACTATGTGACATCACCGCCCATCATCATGTACTTACATATGCGCTTAGCATTGCGAAGGACAGCTCTTCTGATAAGAAGTGTCCTTTCACAATCCCCAGGGTCTCCCTGTCTTCCAGGTTTCGGCCCCCTGTGTCATTCCCCACATGTGCAGAATGACAGGGGTGGCTGGGGGGCATGCTGGGAGGGATCCAATTGGTAATGAACCTCCTTACATTCTACACTGGAGAATGTACATACATCTCGAAAACACAGAGACCCGGGACTGGACAGGGATATTTTTAGTTTTTTTCCATCCTAGCACTAATCAACGTTCTTCTTCCCGACACCGAGGAAAACATCCCATCAAGTATTGCTTAGTTCAAAGAGTATCATACAGTATTGTGCAAATGTTTTAGGCAGGTGTGGAAGAAATGCTGCAAAGTATGAATGCTTTCAAAAATAGAAGTGTTGAAAGTTTTATCAATTAACAAAATGCAAATTGAATGAACAGTTTACAGTTTAACTTTGAACTAAGCCAGTGGTTCTCTAACTGTGTGCCGTGGCACCCGGGGGTGCCCCAGGGTACTTGCAGGGGTGCCTTGGATTGGTGGTCCAGGACCAATTCAAATTATTTATGGTCAAAAACCAGTGCTTGTGGCTGCCAATCATAAAATATGTGGACAAACAGAAGCAAATATTGTCCCTTACCACACAAGTGAACCTAAGGGTGACATGTAAACTAGAGATGTGCTGCTGGCACTTTTCGCGTTTTGTGTTTTGGTTCTAATTCCACTTTTGTGTTTTGGTTTTGCCAAAACCACCCTTTCATGTTTTGGTTTTGGTTTTGGATCTGGATGATTTTTGAAAAAAACATGAAAACAGCTAAAATCACAGAATTTGGGAGTAATTTTGCTCCTACGGTATTATTAACCTCAATAACATTACTTTCCACTCATTTCCAGTCTTTTCTGAACACCTCACACTATTGCTTTTAGGTCTAAAAGTTGCACCGAGGTGGCTGTATGACCAAGCTAAGCGACAGAAGTGTGTGGCACAAACACCTGGCCCATCTAGGAGTGGCACTGCAGTTGCAGACAAGATGGCACTATTCAAAAACTAGTCCCCAAACAGCACATGATGCAAAGAAGAAAAAGAGGTCCACCGAGGCTGCTGTATGACTAAGCCAAGCGACACAAGTATGCGGCACAAACACCTGGCTCATCTAGGAGTGGCACTGCAGTGTCAGACAGGATGGAACTTTTCAAAAACAGCACCTCATGCAAATATGTAGAAGAGGTGCAATGAGGTAGCTATATGACTAAGCCAAGCGACACAAACAATTCCCACTGGAATTATACGTCCAAGTCACTGGAATTATACGTCCAAATCACTGGAATTAAATGGCAAAATCACTGGAATTATACTGCAAAATCACTGGAATTATACGTCCAAATCACTGGAATTATACGTCCAAATCACCGGAATTAAATGGCAAAATCACTGGAATTAAATGGCAAAATCACTGGAATTATACTGCAAAATGACTGGAATTATAAGTCCAAATCACTGGAATTAAATGGCAGAACCACTGGACATATACGGAAGTGTCAGACAGGATGGCACTTTTAAAAAATATTCCCCAAACAGCACATCATGCCAAGACGTAAAAGCGGGCAATGAGGTAGCTGTATGACTAAGCTAAGCGACACAAGTGTACTGCACAAACACCTGGCCTATCTAGGGTTGTCACTGCAGTCCCACTGCACTAATGGAGGATACCAGATGCACGTCTAACACCAGCATAGTTGTTATGGCCTCAGTAATTGGCTTTGCAACAGGGTATATATATATATATATATATATCTATCGATGTCCACAAGGGTGGCGGGCGCACTCTCACTGATACAACAATTCTTCAATGAATATTAATGTTCTTTATTGTAGCCTCATACAATCGACGTTTCGATCCTTCCACAGGATCTTTTTCAAGAAAGGCAATACGAAATCATTTATTCTCGGTATGTACAATCATTAGATAATGCCTATAAAAATACAAAATAAGAGACTCAGCCTCCCAGGCCCCATATACGATGGCAGAAAATCTATATAGACAGGGTATCAATGCCCCATTCATATAGTGACCGTTATAAAATTGGTGCTTAGTACCAGATAATATTTTAAAGTATTACACACCACCAACACAAGTGCCACTCATCACCCAGATTTTCAGAGAAACCACCTTAGTCCTTTGGATGCAGTATATGCCTAATTCTACCAATGAGCCCACAGGTGTTAGGGGTATGAAAGATATGAAAAAATGGAAAAAACGTCTAAGCCGCATCACTTACTCATGAGCTCAGGGGCAGCCGTGTCAACATCCTGCGGACTACCAACAATATAAGTGGTCCCATAGCAACTGGATACAATAAAAAACTGTTAGACATCCCATAGACTCTCTGTTGTCACAAACGAAAACATGCTGTTTAAACAGACTTTTACCTATAAGGATCACAATCCCATTGTGCTGTGTCCTGGGTTCTCTGATATTCTTATGTGCTAATCAATCCAACCTGTTTAAAACGATGTATAGCAGTTCAGGGGGTGTTCAGATCTCACTACATAACACGAGTGGTAAAGCACAAATTACACAAAAGGGGTGCTTACCAGGAGTCAGAATCAGCCATGTGTTCCCAGGAGACATGCTGTGGACACCCTTACCCCGGAAGTTTATATACACCCTCAAGCCGGAAGTAGATCCGCAAAGGCCTGAGATGCGCCTCACTCAGAAGAACGATTCGTGTTTATAATTAATGTTATTAAATATACAGTGGCTCCTATGCCCGGCCGTTCATCCACAGAACATGCTAGCGCAAGCAGAGCTCAGGGTGCTGAGGCCTCAGTGAATAAGTTACACGCCGCGTCTTGCGTTCCACCTCCCGGAAGTGGTGCGTTCCACACACCGGAAGTGGACGCGCGTCATGTCTCAGACTAGCGCTGCGGCCACAGGTACACATGAATTCACTAGTCTGAGGGAGATGTTCAATTCAGGCTAATCTGCATCACCTGGACTCCATATACTGGCCCCACCTGCTCATTTTTACGGAACACCAAAACAAACCAGATTGGCACTGCTTCCACTATCCATCACAGCAACCAGGAGTTTAAACATGATTAATCCAAATATTCAAAAAAGGGAGCTAAAGTATCTCTCGTGTATATTCTGAATTTCTGAAGTGTAGCTGGGTGTGTGTGTGATAAATTGATCTTAAATGATTATTTATTTATTTAATTGTTTAATTTCTAGCCATCAGGGACCTGAGTGGATGGGCTAAGACACATACAAACACACACATTAAACATAAAAACAAATGCATAAACAAAGACCTACATCCAAAAAAATCACAACATGAGTGATCACAGAAGAAATATTTTTTACAACTCTCTACAGAAATACCCCATAGGGGTTACATTCATTTAGTCCTCTTGGTGATACCGTATCCAAGTGGTTGATCCAAAAGCACTCCCTTTGTTTCAACCTCTTGGTTCTGTCTCCACCAGTGATCATCGGGGGTACCCAATCAATGATTTTACATTTGAGACTCGCCACTTGGTGGCGAGCTTCAATGAAGTGGCGAGCCACCGGCTTATCAGATTTACCACTACTCAATGCGACATGTATAGATGAGCGATGGTTCGCCATTCTGTCCCTGAAATTACGACTGGTTAACCCGACATAAAATAGTCCACATGGGCATTTTAAGATATAGATGACAAAATCTAATCTACAATGTAAATGATATTTAAGTTTAATGGTGGAACCAGTGTGCGGGTGGGAAAATGTTGGTCCCACCATCATAGAACGACACGTGGTGCAGCTCCCGCAGGAGAAACAACCTGGTTTTTGTTGTAACAACTGAGCGGTGGACATGGGTGCATTGGGGTATAATACAGGTCTCATGAGCATTTGCTTGAGATTAGGGCCTCTACGGTAAGCCAACATAGGCGGATCCATACGTGTGAAAGGTAATGTGAGATCAGTATTCACAATTGGCCAGTGTTTCTTAAGTACCTTGTTAAGATGCCCAGAGTGGTTGTCGTAACGTGTCGCAAAGACTAAACGATTGTCTAGTCTGTCCTTGTTCCTAGGTTGTGTCCCTGCAAAGATATCTCGGGCCCTAGACATACAGTGGGAAAGTGTTTTATGGGTATACCCACGTTCCAGGAAACGTGCTTTAACCTCTTCAAGTTGAGTTTCAGTGTTGGTTCTATCCGAGTTGATTCTGAATACTCTCAAAAATTGAGACACTGGCAAATTCTCCTTTAGTGCAGGAGGATGATGGCTAGTCGCATGAAGCGTCAGATTTCTATCGGTTGGCTTTCTGTAAACTGAGGTAACAAAAATATCCCCTATCTTACTAATGTGGACATCTAGGAAGTTAATTTCAGAGCAAGAAATGCTCGAAGTGAACTTTATGGGATGGTCCAACTGATTAAGGTTATTGACCATGGTGTGGAATGCTGACTCAGTATCTAGCCAAAGTAAAAAAACATCATCGATAAATCGACGATAAAAAAGAATTTGATGACCATATTGTGGAAAAATCTGAGTAGTTTCATAGTCAGTCATATACAAGTTGGCGTATGACGGGGCCAAATTAGACTCCATCGCCGTGCCTGCTAGTTGTATAAAGTACTTATCTTTATACATAAAATGGTTGAACCGTAGGACTAATTCAGTTAACTCAATGATACATTCTGTAGGTACTGTACGTGTAGGGTGAGATAACAATGCGGTTCGCACTGTTTCAAGTCCACCATCATGTGGAATGACAGTATATAAAGAATTTACATCCATTGTAGCCAAAAGACATGGTGTGGACTTACAGTCAATGTTTTTTAATTGCAGAAGGAAATCACCTGTATCCCTTATATAACTCATACTGCCAACAACAATCGGTTGTAGAATACTATCAACATATTTGGCTAAGGGCTGCAACAGAGAGCCTTCTGCTGCTATGATCGGACGTCCGGGAGGTTGCACCAAGGTTTTATGAACCTTCGGTAGAGTATATAAGATCGGACATCGGGGATGCTCAACCGATAAATAAGAAAATAATTCATCATCAAACCATCCGTTGTTTTTACCTCTTCTAAGACACTCGTCTATGGTGCGCTTAATACCTGGTACAGGATTAGACTCAACTTCTTTATACGTCTCACGATCAGATAACTGGCGTGTGATCTCTCGGTCGTAATCCTGCCAGTCTTGAACAACCACCGCCCCGCCCTTGTCAGCAGGGCGTATAACGATGTTGGGGTCTGCTCTCAATTTGGTTAATGATTTTCTTTCAGACTGAGATAAATTATCAAAGTGTCTAGGTGGAGAGAAATTGCTAGTGTCTCTTTGAACCACCCTCAGGAATGTTTTGAGGCTGGCATTCTGAGTTTGTGGATCAAATGTTGAACTTTTTTTAAAAGGTGTGGGTGTATGTTTGCTCGTTTTGTCAGAAAAAAATTCTTTTAATCTTAATTGCCGACCAAATTTAAATTGGTCAATGCTACTCTCAAAGCTATTGTGATGACAGGTGGGGACGAAAGACAAACCATGTGCTAGGAGTGACAAATCAGCCTCGTCAAGTTGTGTGCTCGATAGATTGAAGACAACATTCACGTCTTTTTTGGTCTCCCTCTTCTTCGAGTGCCAGCTTCGTCTTGGATGTGGTCTACACTGCTTTTTTTGTTGTTTCCTGCCAGTGTGGTGGACTCGGAGCCCTGATCTAAAAAACGTCTCTGTTGAGTACCCTCATTGGGATCAGTGTCGGATGTGGAAATGGAGGAGGCCAGCTCCCGCATATACCTGGGGGCTCGTCTTCTCCTCTGAAACCTGCCTGTCTGAGTATTAGGATTTTGAGTATTGCCCAATAGCCATCTATATACCATATGATTTTTATAGTCACTGGTAACAACAGCTAATTTTTTCCGTTTAAAAGAGATCAGCTCTCGGTTGTAGGTGTCAATCTGTGATTGAAGCTTGTCTATCCATTTTTGTGATTTATCCTCCATCAGGAGTGGTATTGCTGTAATGTTAGCAGCTTCAATTTCGATTTTAATCGTCTTGAGCTCGATACCAACCTCCTCAATGACTAAAGCCATGAGATCAAAAGAACATTTGTTGAGGATTCCGCACCACCGGCTACAAAATTTAGGATTGCTCCTGCCTAGTGTGGGTGTATTGGTGATGCGGAATCCTCTGGGAATCTGCCGTCGTCGATGATACTCGGAAAGAAATTGACCGTGTAGTTTTAGGTCAATCTCTTTTTGGCGTTGTTTAATGAGTTTATAAAAAACATCGACTGGGGTATCTGCAGGCAGAGACTCAAAATCTATCTTTTCAAAGAGAAATTTTTCAACCTCTTCATCGGTGAATGAAACGGTTCCCTGTTCTGCCAAAGACAATAACCCATCGTCTAATAGATATGCTCCTTCTTGCGTCATAGTGGAGTATTCAATCAATGTTGAGGTATTACTGTAGGTGATCAAGCTTGCAGGTTTTCACCGTCACAACAACATAAAACACTATAACATACAACATTTATACATAGCCCATATATAGTCAAATCTCACATGTATCTAAATTGGCATAGATGGGTATCAGGAAACCAGAGAAAGATCTCCAGTAATGTAATATAACAAAAAGGTCCTGTACTCGCATCAGTTATTCAAGGGTGGGTGCTATCCCAACAGAACGAAGTCCGCTGAATATATCGGTGTCCACAAGGGTGGCGGGCGCACTCTCACTGATACAACAATTCTTCAATGAATATTAATGTTCTTTATTGTAGCCTCATACAATCGACGTTTCGATCCTTCCACAGGATCTTTTTCAAGAAAGGCAATACGAAATCATTTATTCTCGGTATGTACAATCATTAGATAATGCCTATAAAAATACAAAATAAGAAGAGACTCAGCCTCCCAGGCCCCATATACGATGGCAGAAAATCTATATAGACAGGGTATCAATGCCCCATTCATATAGTGACCGTTATAAAATTGATGCTTAGTACCAGATAATATTTTAAAGTATTACACACCACCAACACAAGTGCCACTCATCACCCAGATTTTCAGAGAAACCACCTTAGTCCTTTGGATGCAGTATGTGCCTAATTCTACCAATGAGCCCACAGGTGTTAGGGGTATGAAAGATATGAAAAAATGGAAAAAACGTCTAAGCCGCATCACTTACTCATGAGCTCAGGGGCAGCCGTGTCAACATCCTGCGGACTACCAACAATATAAGTGGTCCCATAGCAACTGGATACAATAAAAAACTGTTAGACATCCCATAGACTCTCTGTTGTCACAAACGAAAACATGCTGTTTAAACAGACTTTTACCTATAAGGATCACAATCCCAGTGTGCTGTGTCCTGGGTTCTCTGATATTCTTATGTGCTAATCAATCCAACCTGTTTAAAACGATGTATAGCAGTTCAGGGGGTGTTCAGATCTCACTACATAACACGAGTGGTAAAGCACAAATTACACAAAAGGGGTGCTTACCAGGAGTCAGAATCAGCCATGTGTTCCCAGGAGACATGCTGTGGACACCCTTACCCCGGAAGTTTATATACACCCTCAAGCCGGAAGTAGATCCGAAAAGGCCTGAGATGCGCCTCACTCAGAAGAAAGATTCGTGTTTATAATTAATGTTATTAAATATACAGTGGCTCCTATGCCCGGCCGTTCATCCACAGAACATGCTAGCGCAAGCAGAGCTCAGGGCGCTGAGGCCTCAGTGAATAAGTTACACGCCGCGTCTTGCGTTCCACCTCCCGGAAGTGGTGCGTTCCACACACCGGAAGTGGACGCGCGTCATGTCTCAGACTAGCGCTGCGGCCACAGGTACACATGAATTCACTAGTCTGAGGGAGATGTTCAATTCAGGCTAATCTGCATCACCTGGACTCCATATACTGGCCCCACCTGCTCATTTTTACGGAACACCAAAACAAACCAGATTGGCACTGCTTCCACTATCCATCACAGCAACCAGGAGTTTAAACATGATTAATCCAAATATTCAAAAAAGGGAGCTAAAGTATCTCTCGTGTATATTCTGAATTTCTGAAGTGTAGCTGGGTGTGTGTGTGATAAATTGATCTTAAATGATTATTTATTTATTTAATTGTTTAATTTCTAGCCATCAGGGACCTGAGTGGATGGGCTAAGACACATACAAACACACACATTAAACATAAAAACAAATGCATAAACAAAGACCTACATCCAAAAAAATCACAACATGAGTGATCACAGAAGAAATATTTTTTACAACTCTCTACAGAAATACCCCATAGGGGTTACATTCATTTAGTCCTCTTGGTGATACCGTATCCAAGTGGTTGATCCAAAAGCACTCCCTTTGTTTCAACCTCTTGGTTCTGTCTCCGCCAGTGATCATCGGGGGTACCCAATCAATGATTTTACATTTGAGACTCGCCACTTGGTGGCGAGCTTCAATGAAGTGGCGAGCCACCGGCTTATCAGATTTACCACTACTCAATGCGACATGTATAGATGAGCGATGGTTCGCCATTCTGTCCCTGAAATTACGACTGGTTAACCCGACATAAAATAGTCCACATGGGCATTTTAAGATAAAAGCGGGCAATGAGGTAGCTGTATGACTAAGCTAAGCGACACAAGTGTACTGCACAAACACCTGGCCTATCTAGGGTTGTCACTGCAGTCCCACTGCACTAATGGAGGATACCAGATGCACGTCTAACACCAGCATAGTTGTTATGGCCTCAGTAATTGGCTTTGCAACAGGGTATATATATATATATATATATATATATATTCACCAGTATCACTGGACTTGACTTATACGCCAGTACCACTGTAATTATACGGCAGGACCACTGGATTTATACGGCAGGATCACTGAATTTATACAGCAGGATCACTGTAATTATATGCCAGTACCACTGTAATTATACGCAGGATTACTAGAATTATACGGCAGGATAACTGGAATTAAATGGCAAAATCACTGGAATTATACGTCCAAATGACTGGAATTAAATGGCAAAATCACTGAAATTACACGTCAAAATCACTGGAATTATACGTCCAAATCACTGGAATTAAATGGCAAAATCTCTGTATCACCTGCCTAGTGAAGTGGAATCTAGATGGGATTTGGTACCCGGGACACAATACCTCCATCAATTGTCTAAATCCCACTGCACTAATGGCGGATACTGGATGCACGTCTAACACCAACATACTGGAAGTGTCAAGGCCTCAGTTATGAGGGCTTCCATCGTCATGTGAAGCTGAACCACTAGTCATGAACATAGGCCAGGGTCTCAGCTGTTCCTTGCCACTCCGTGTTGTAAATGGCATAATGGCAAGTTTACATTTCTCCTCAGACCATTTAAATTTCTTTTTTTGGGTCTTTTTACTGAACTTTGGCTTTTTTGATTTTACATGCCCTCTACTATCACATATGGCATCGGCCATGGCAGACGACGTTGATGGCATTTCATCGTCTATGTCATGGCTAGTGGCAGCAGCTTCAGCACTAGGAGGAAGTGGTTCTATATTATCCTCCTAATTTTTGTTCTCCATTATTTTTCTTGAGTTATATAACACAATATGTGGCACAGGAATGACTGATGGCTGATGCACAGGACACTACCACTGGTCTGATGCAGGACAACACAGCAACACTGTAAGGGACTTGTTGTTGTTATTATTATTATATGGCAGCAGTGGACATATAGCAGCAGCGTATACCACTGTGACTGCCTGGTCACTGGAATGACTGGTGGCCAGGACACTACCACTGGTCTGATGCAGCACAACACAGCAACACTGTAAGGGACGGGTTCACTACGGCTGGCCGGCGGTCGGGCTCCCGGCGACCAGCATCCCGGCGCCGGGAGCCCGACCGCCGGCTTACCGACAGCTTGGCGAGCGCAAATGAGCCCCTTGCGGGCTCGCTGCGCTCGCCACGCTACGGGCACGGTGGCGCGCTACGCGCGCCACACTATTTTATTCTCCCTCTATGGGGGTCGTGGACCCCCACGAGGGAAAATAATTGTCGGTATTCCGGCTGTCGGGCTCCCGGCGCCGGTATACTGAGCGCCGGGAGCCCGACCGCCGGCAAACAGAAGACCACCCGTAAGGGACTTGTTGTTGTTATTATTATTATACGGCAGCAGTGGACATATAGCAGCAGCGTATACCACTGTGACTGCCTGGTCACTGGAATGACTGATGGCCATGACACTACCACTGGTCTGATGCAGGACAACACAGCAACACTGTAAGGGACATATTATACAGCTGCACTGGGCATATGGCAGCAGATGACACCACCACTGTGAATGGTCACTGGACTGACTGATGCCCAGGACACTACCACTGGTCTGATGCAGGACATCACAGCAACACTGTAAGGGACTTATTATACAGCATCACTGGACATATGGCAGCAGAGGACACCACCACTATGACTGATGCAGCACAACACACCACCACTGAACTGATGCAGCACAACACAGCACCACTGGACAGCACTGGACATATGGCAGCAAGATATGGACACTGAGAGAACGGAGACACGTCCTCTCTCTACACTCTCCAATGCCAGAGTGAAAACGCGCGGCTCCTTATATTGAATCCAAACCCCGCGAGAATCCGACAGCGGTATGATATTGTTTTGCCTCGTTCTGGTTTCCGAGTCAGGCGGGAAAACACGAGCCTGGCTCGGAACCTGACTCGAATGGTGAAGTTAGGTACAGTTCGGTTCTCTGAGAACCGAACCCGCTCATCCCTAATATAAACACAATTTACTTAATTTAATATGTCTTTCTAAATGTCTCAATAAAGAAACCTTTGGCCTACGGGTGCCGTGAGAAAAATCCTCGTACTCTAGGGTGCCGTGATATAAAAAAGTTTGAATCACTGAACTAAGCAATACTTGGTGGGATGTTTTCCATGGCGGCGGGAAGGAGAACATTGTTTAGTGGTAGGATGGAAAAACCTAAAAATAGCCCAGTCCAGTCCTTTGTGTTGGGAACCTCTGTTTGTTTTAGAGATGTATGTACAGTACATTCTCCAGAGTAGAGTGAAAGGAGGTTTATGACTATCATATGATATACAGAGAATAATGATCCTTTCTGTTGATGGTTGAAATGGAAGTACAGAGGTCCAAGTCAAGTAGTATAGAAACTGAACTCAAGTTTAAAACCCATCAAGATAGCCTTGACGTACTGTATTCTGTTAATTCATAAAAATAAACTAATAACACTTCTATTTTTTAAAGCATTCTTACTTTGCAACATTTTATCCACACATGCCTAAGACTTTTGCACAGCATTGTATACACTGTACTATACAAACTATTGTGCAAACTCAGAGAAAGCTCACTATATTAATTCACACATTCATGACAGCTTTGTTCATTATACTATAGAAAAAATAAAATAAAAGCAGAAACAAACTGACAGTACTGTGTAGTTTTTGATCGATAAGAAAGTTTTCAAGCATTTTTACTTGTTCTATCACACTGGCTTTTATAATGACTCCTCTAAGCTTTTAGTTCAATAAATGTATGATGAATGAGGCAAGAACAGTTTGTCAACTGAATATTTTCTTAGCCATTTTCCACACCCTAATTCTATAGTGCTTACTTATCAAAGATCAATAAAAAGACAATAAGGAATACAGAACCCAAAGGTCTGTGATCTCAATGAACACACAGTGACGCAACTCATATCTTTACCAGTACAGAAACCCAGTCTCTTATGACTCATTGGGCATATACTGTACATTAGCAAAAGAAACCAAAGTCAAAACTGTATACTAAATTTTATAGTAAACAGCTAGAAAGGAGAGGTATATATGCACATATTTATGTGTGCAATACCCCACCACTAGGAGTGCAGATTTAATATAAAAACATATGTATCAAAGACAATATGCATAAAGGTCATAGTTCAAATGTATTCACAAATACTGTTTATTAAAATAAATAAATAATTAAATTAAATAAACAATAAAATTGACCACATATAAGCATATCTTAATTAAAGGCCTTTTATGAATAGCAAATTGCAATCAGCTTTAAAAGTGTCCCAGGGCCATAGTCTAGCCCAGTGATTTTAGTCAATTGCCTTCCTGCACATATGCATATAGCTGGCTTAAGTTTTGTAGTGTATTAGTCAAAATCATTCTCTCCACTTCAATAGTATTGCTGTTATCCACATAGTATCAGAAGCAGTCTTTGTTAGTGGCCTTCTCCATACATGGGACTGGGTTAGAGCAACTGCTTGTCACACGGGTAAAAGAGCAAACACCCCATTAGATGTTATACAGGTGCTCTAATCAATACTAACATCCCCAGCTGCAGTCTGTTTGCAAGGGACATTTCTCTGTTTCCAGGTTCTCAACTATCAATACCCCAAAACTAGTATCAGATCTCCACTCCAGAACTCTCTATTTGGCTGTGATCACAGTGGTAAATGCCTGTGCAGAACCTCTGTTATCAATATCATCTCCTGCAGATGAAGATATGCCCCTTCAGTACCCTGTTCATCACCCTTTGGAAAGTGGCCAGTGCCCCATGGAAACCCAAGGGTAGGACATTGTACTGAAAAAGCCTTCAGGAGTAGAAAATCTGTCTTCCTTGGTTGCGGGTGTTAAGAAATCTGATAGTAGTCCTTTGTGAGATCAAAGGTGGTTAGATATTTGCTGCTGACCAAATTTTCCACCATTTTATCCACCATGGCATCAGATAGGCATTGAACTGGGACACGCCCTTTAACTTTCTAAAGTCATTGTAGAACCATAAGCTGCCATTGAGCTATACCACCCACTGGTAGACTCCTCAATTACCCCCAGTTGGACCGTGCTCTTCTGTCAACTTTGAGCTTCTTCTAAGTGTTGGTCCACCAAAGGGCTTATCTTCCATAACCTCTCTCACATTTGGAAACAAATTGTACCACATTTGGTACTCTAGGCCCCTGTTATTCCCAACCCTCCTTTAGCTTATTTAAAATGCCCTAGGTTTGTTCCCATACAGTAGCTGGTAAGGAATAAAAAAAAACATTGATGCTTAGGGAATCTGCTTGACAGCAAACAATATGAGGGATAAGGGTGTCCTAATCAGGGATGTATCTAGGGATCTGAGTGCCCCTGGCAAAATAAGGGACTGGTGCCCCCCCATATTTGAAATGGGGAAGGCCGAATAAGGCATGTGGACACACAATAGTACCCCCCCAATTCAAATGACACCACACAGTAGTTCCCCTTACTCACTCACTTTATACAACACAGTAGTGTCTGTTATTCACATTATGCCACACAGTAGTTTCCCTTATACATGTTATGCCACATGCTAGAGCCCCTTATTAACATTACACAGTAGTGCCCCTTATTCACATTATGCCACACAGTAGTGCCCCTTACACACTAGGTGTGACCTCCAGATCCTGCCTGGAAGTCCTCACCTCCAGACATGTCATTCCCCTGTTTTCCCTCCCCATGCCCATGGCCAGTAGCAGAAGAAGCCCACTACCTGCCTCTATGTAATTCTACCTCCTAGCCGTGGGTGGCACTGCTGGGTGGCACCCTTCCTCTGCTGGAGCCCCTGGAAAGTGCCATCCAGGCCAAGGGGTAGATATACTCCTGGATATAATATAGGGAGGGAGGGTGGGAGAGAGAAAGAGGGGAGCAAGAGAGAGTGAATGAGTTTCAGGGAGAGACAGAGAGAGAGAGGGTGTCAGAGAGAGAAACAGAATGAGAGAGAAAGAGAGAGAGAGAGAAAGCGTGCAAGGGAGAGAGAGGGAGAGAGATAGTGTCAGAGAGAGAGTGTGTGAGGGAGAGAGAAAGACTGTTAGGGAGAGAGAGGAAGAGGGCAGCAAGAGAGAGTGATTATGTTTCAGGGAGAGAAAGGGTGTCAGTGAGAGAGACAGATTGAGATAGAGAGAGAGAGAGTGCCAGGGAGAGAGAGGGGAGAGGGAGAGACAGTGTCAGAGAGACAGATGGTCAGAAAGAGAGTGAGGGATAGAGACACAGTCAGAGAGAGAGGAGCAAGTGTTAGGGAAAGAGGGGGAAATAGAGAGGAGGAACAAGCAGGAGAGACACTACCTGACTACAGTACAGGATGGGGGGTGGCATAAATGGACAGATGGATGGATGGGGCATGAAGGGACAGACAGAGTGCCATTTGGGGGCATAGATGACTATATGGATGGGGTGAGGGGGTATAGCTGGACAGAGTGCCATATAGGGGGCATAGATGGACAGATGGATGGGGGGCATCGACGGACAGAGAGAGCACCATATTCGGCATAGACTGACGGATAGGTGGGAGGGGACAGATGAACAGAGCACCATATGGAGGCATAAATGGATAGATGGAAAGATGGACTTGGGGGGGCATAGACATACAGAGCACCATATGGGGGCATACAGTAGATGGCTAGATGGACGGGGGCCGGGCATAGACGGATGGGGGGCATAGATGTACAGACGGATGTTGGGTGACATACACAGACAGAACACCATATGGGGCATACTGTAGATGGATAGATGGATGGGAGGCGGGCAAGGCATAGATGGACAGAGTGGATTGGGGTTATAGACAGACAGTTGGAAGGGGAGAGGGGGAGCCACCATCAGATGGACTGGGTGGCACTATCCAAGCACGATACGTCTGTCAGCCATGCAGATATGCTTCCGTTTTTGGCTCTGGTTACACCTTGAGGGCGGGTCTATACCCTGCACTCTGCCTCCCTCCCTCCTAGAAAGTAAACTGCCGGGCCCTGAACCCAGCGCTTTGACATACAGTGCTTGCTTCTTCCCCCTCCTCTCGGCCAGCTCTAATGCTTCTGAGCAACACAGAGCTTTGATGAGAGACAGAACTGGCCACAGGTGGCACCGCCAGGAAGCGCCGCCCCCCCCCCCCCCTTGTCTGGTGTCCCTGGTGTGTGCCATCCTCGCTAAACAATAGATACACCCCTGGCCCTAATGCTTCTTTCCTGTGCCGCTGACCTCCTCATCATATGCTTCAGGGTCTGATTAAACCCCTCCACTAGTCTATTCGTTTGTGGATAATAAAAAGAAGTGTGGAGTGTTTTGACCCTAGCAGCTGACAGAAATCCAACATTAGCCTGGTTATGAATGTACCCTGTTCAGTAAGAATTTCCTTAAGGATTTCCAACTGGTTATACAAGTTAGTCAGCTCCCTAGCTATCGTGCTAGACTTTATATTTCATAAGGCTATTCTTCCAGATAGCAATTTGCGGAATCTAGCACCATTAAAACATAATGGTGACCTTGAGCTGACTTTACTAGGGGCCCAAACAAATCCATGATAATGTGTTCATAGGGCACCTGCATCAATGATAGTGGAACAAGAGGGGCCCAGTTATATATAGGGTTTAGGGGAGGTTCTCTGGCAAACAGGGCAATATGTTTTCATGGCCACTTTTATTCTTCTGACTTCCAGGATCCCGACCGCCAGTATTACATACCAGACCCCCTAAAGGGTAGTATCATTAAGTTGGTCCTGCGCAAAGACCTTTAATGGAAATAGTCTCGGCACCAAGGGCCAATCCGTGTCTATATTGTAATCAGGAACAGGTTCACCTGTGGGACCTCAAAGGGGAACTGCCTGTTCTCTTCACCCAAAAAACAATGCAAACAGATGAAGGAATAGGCGATAGTAACCATAAATATTTGTAATAAGGTTTTTCCTTATTAATTAAAAGTATTTCTGGAAATGCTTAACCTCACAAATTTCACAAATTTATTGAATTAAAGTGCATAGGCAAACACCCAATTGTACATTCACAGATATTTAAAAACATAAAAAAATTCCACAATGTAGTCCATAAAGTGCAGGTGCAGTAGTTAGGTGTAAGTTGTATCTCACCATTTAATGAGGATGCAGTGGGCTAAGCTTATTTAATAAAGCAAAGATCAGGTCCCTAACTTGGAAGCACGGCACCACTGCAGATCGCAAAAAGCCACAAACGGCAAGTCCTCCCTGCACTGGTCAACTCCTGGATCACAGCAAAAGCAAGTCCGTGCGATGCGTTTCGGTCCGTAGACCTTCCTCAAGAACGGATGGTGTGCTGTGTTACTCATGGGGTTTTTAAGTAAACGGAAGGAAGAGAACTCACCAAATAAATGGGCTTTTATAACTCAATATGGGTCACATTTTAAGAAAACATATTTAAAAATAATTGGAGAATTTTAAAGGATGACCCGGTTCTAGGACAGTATATGCCAGAAAAAACAGTTTTTATTTATAAGAAAGCCAGATCTTTGAAAAATAAACTGGTCAAAAGTAGTCTTGTGGAAAATTCTCTGGTAAGGAACTGCACAAAAGGTTTTCACCGGTGTGGAACATGTGTAATGTGCAAAACGACTACTAAATCCAACATTGAAAGGAAAATTACAGAGTTTGAGGATAATGACAAGAAATATAGGATTAACAATTTTATTACTTGCTGTTCGAAAAATGTCCTATATATGTTGGAATGTAGATGTGGACAATTATACATAGGAAAAACCACCCGTGCTTCAAAAACCTGTGCAGCCGAACATGTATACAATATTAAGAAGAGATTAGTAACACATCCTTTATCAAAACATTTTTGTAATAAACACAACAATAATGTGGGTCAAATAAAACGGTTTATAGGAATCCAACAAATAAAACCTAGCTGGCGCAACCCAAAGTAAAAAACATTTTTTTCGTGTTCTCTTCACCCAATGAGATTTTCATGTAATCCTGCTTGCGGTTGTAAACAGCTTCCTGCAATGGCAATTCCGCTGTCCTGAGGTGAAGATCTTGTTCTCCCTCAGGCATATCAATTGAAACCAAAGACCTGGTCTTTTGAATCAGTATGTCTGGTTAGACTTGCTCTAAGATCACCACCTGGAATAATGTAAATTCATATCCCAAAATAAGAGGATACAGCAATTTAGGGGCTATCACTGCCACAGTCCACACAGTCTAGCCCCTGATGTTAACTGCAATAAGGGTTCTCTTGTATTCCTCAAATGTCACATGAATACACAAAACGTTTACTTTTGACACCAGTTTTGCCAGGATCAGTGAACCCAAAACCAAAGTCTACCAAGGCCAGGACCACGTTGTATGACTGTTCTCCAAAATAACCCATTGCCCTTCTGGGAAACACTCATTATGCAGTAACTTGGGTACATTGGCCCCGCCCTCTGGGCTATGGAGCAGTCCATTGACTTCTGCAGTGTAGGGCATTCCACCCGGATGTATCCAGGTTCCCCACATTCATAACATGTTAACTTATCCAGCCATGGGTTCACCTCTGTTTCACTGTTGGGCCAGGTCTAATCCTGGATAATCCCAGTTTTTGTCTTGTCATAAGTTTTGGCACAAAGCCAAGAGGCTTGGCTATTTGCTGCAATGCCCCAAATCTCTCCAGCATGGACCCAAGAGGTTTGGCCATTTGCTGCAATGCCTCAAATCTCTACAGCATGGACACTACCTCAGGGTTTTGGGGGTCTGCCTTCAACAACCACTTTTGCAGACCCTGGTCCAAAGTCTGGATGCAGTGGTCAATTGCCAGCAGCTCCCCTATCAATTGGGGTGAGTTTTCATTTGGTTTTTACCACTTTCTCAATATTTTGATCAAGGTGGGCAACTAAGTTATGACCAGGGTTTCTTTGGAGTAACACCACTCATAGAAGTGCTGGGCTCAGCCTAGCTCAGGAACACAGACATGGGCCAGTATTTTGGTCTTTAAGGTCAAATTACCAATACCTCCCTCTCCTTAAGGTCCATATAAACCTGCTGGGTCCCACCAGACAAGTAGGTGGACATTAACCTATTGCAGGACATCACTAAAATGGCATTAAAAATAATGGTAATAATCATGTGTGACTTTTATCTACCTAATGTAAACTGGGAGGTGTCTGTTGCAAGTTCCACTAGAAGTAGGGACATTCTGAATTCCTTGCAGGTACAGATGGAGCCTCCGTTATCTTTGCCTGCCTAGTCGCAGGCGTACACTCCCATCGTAATTAGGCGATCCATCCGCCTAGTCACGCTGGGAGTGCACAGAGACACTCCCATTCAGAGCATCTCTGTCCGGGCGTGCGGACGGAGATGCTCTCCATTCAGTTGAATGGGGCGCATCTCCATCCGGGTGCGTGCGCCCATCCAGACGGAGACGCCCACAGTGACACGGGCGGGCGCGCCTAGTCACACACGGAGCAGACAACGGAGGCTCCATCTGTAGTATCTCTCCAGCAATTGGTGAGGGAGCCCGCCTGTAAACATGCAATATTAGACTTAATACTTACAAATGGTGCACAAAAGAAAGAGGTTGATTCTGCAACAGGATAATAATTAGCTTTTGAACAACAAATGGAAACCAACAATAGCGTAATAATATGACCCAAATGGGGATTGTATATAGTTTGTCCAGATGTTGGTGGTGCGCCCAGGGTTAATAACAAATGTCAGACAACCCAAAAGAAAAAGAGAGACTTTTTGGTGGGGCACTCTTAGATACAGTATGTAAATGTTAATACAGATAAAATGTACCTTTAAATATTTAAATTAACATTACTAATAATAGTATTCAAACAGGAAAGTGAAAGCAATCAAGTATTAACGTATACTGTATGCATTATCCTAAAATAACCAGATAAGATGACCTTAGTTATGAACAGGGGGTCTAATTCAGACCTGATCGCTGCTGTGCATTTACGCACAGCGGGCGATCAGGTCTGAGCTGCGCATGCGCAGATGCCGCAGCGCGCCGGCGTATGCCAGAGATGCAATCAGCATCTCTGCCCAGCGATCGCCTCTGCCTGATTGACAGGCAAGCGTGCAGGAGCTGAGCTGGTAGGGAGCTACTCTTCAGGTACAAAAGCATTGCTGCCGTGCGATGCTTTTGTACTTGTGCAGGGGGGCAGAGACCATCTACGATCTAGGGGGTCATTCAGACCCGATCGCCGGCTGCAGTTTTTTGCAGCCATGCGATCGGGTCTGAACAGCACTGCAATGTGCAGGCACGTCGCCGGGCAGCGACTGAAACAGCAAAGAAAGCGTTTGCAGCGACGAACACATGAAGATTGACAGGAAGAGGCCGTCTGGGGGTGTCAACTCCCCGTTTTCAGGGAGTGTCGAGGAAAACGCAGGCATGCCTGGCCGTTTCTACTAGGGAGGGATCCTGATGTCAGCTCCAGGAAGGATCATTGAGGCGGGTTAGTAAGACCTGAGCTGTGCAGAGAGCTGCACAAACTTTTTGTTTGTGCAGCTCTCTGCACAAGCGTTTGCAGCCCTGCACAGCAAATCCCTCCTCCCCTGTGGGCGGCGATTACCTGGTCGCAGCAGTGCAATAAATAGCCTGCGTGTGACCAGGTCTGAATTACCCCCAGTGGCGCACCCAGGGGGGGTTTCCGAGCACCCAGAAACCCCCCTCCACTAAAAAAAAAAAAAATTTTTTTTTTTTTTAGCTGCTCGAGTATTATTAATGTCTGTCTAGCGTCCTCTGCAGCCTGCTGTCTTCCTGGTGGCACTTGTAAGTGCAATAAAAGTTTACTTTATTTTAATTATAGTACATATATATCCATGTGCATACATATATACACATGTATATACATACATACATATAAACACACACACACACACATATGATATATATATATACATGTGTATATATATGTGTACTGTATGTGTGTACATATATGTATATATGTATGCATGTTTAATATGCTATGTATATGTGTATATGTATGTGTGTGTGTATGTATATTTATGTATATATATATATATATGTGTAGATATATGTATATATATATATATACACACACACAGACACACTAGTCTTACGGACCCAGCATATACTGGGTCACCTCAGTCCGCACCCCCGTGATTGGCTCCGCCCAGTTCTGGAAACCCCCCCACACAAATCCTGCGTTTGCCACCGACCCCCCAAGTCTGAATTACCCCCAGGGAATTGTTCTATCCCAAAGAAGGCACTCTTCTGGTCAAGAGGTACACCCTGTAGATGGAATATGTATAATTCATATAACAGTAGAAATCTAGATACACATATTATGTACTAGAGGTGTGCACCGGACATTTTTCGGGTTTTGTGTTTTGGTTTTGGATTCGGTTCCGCGGCCGTGTTTTGGATTCGGACGCATTTTGGCAAAACCTCCCTGAAAATTTTTTGTCGGATTCGGGTGTGTTTTGGATTCGGGTGTTTTTTTTTTTTTACAAAAAACCCTCAAAAACAGCTTAAATCATAGAATTTGGGGGTCATTTTGATCCCATAGTATTTTTAACCTCAATAACCATAATTTCCACTCATTTCCAGTCTGTACTGAACACCTCACAATATTATTTTTAGTCCTAAAATTTGCACCGAGGTCGCTGGATGACTAAGCTAAGCGACCCAAGTGGCCGACACAAACACCTGGCCCATCTAGGAGTGGCACTGCAGTGTCAGACAGGATGACAGATTAAAAAAATAGTCCCCAAACAGCACATGATGCAAAGAAAAAAAGGGGTGCACCAAGGTCGCTGGATGGTTAAGCTAAGCGACCCAAGTGGCCGACACAAACAACTGGACCATCTAGGAGTGGGGTTGTACAGGTAAGGTGCACACGAAGTCAATTAAAATATAACTTTTATTATCACATTAAGAGGCCAAATATCGGTCAGCATAGCAAAATATATGGTTAAAAATAAGTATAAAGAAAGACTTAAAGTGCTCTAAGATGGAAAAGTGATAAGATTAAAAATATCTCCACTTTGATGGATGCAAAAACTACGGATGAGTAGGAATTCGTTTAATTTGCAATTATCAAATAAGTTTATTATATATACATGTAATTAAATCAAGCCTATAATTGCTGGCTGCTGTGAAACTTTCAATTCTCGGTGTTCTATCTGATGTATGTCTCTATTATGAGTTTTTAGTGTATCTCACACCTGGCACCTTCAGCCTTCAGATATCCTCATGTGTCACGGGGATTTCTCAAAGATATTTAGATTTGTGATAAAACAGGGAGTTAATGAATATACCAATAAGTGTGCCCTGGATTCACTGTTCTATATCACCCAGGCAGTCACTCCCGTTACATAGCCGTATCAACAATGATATGTGAGACAGTTTGGTTATAAACCGGCTTGATCACAGAGTGTGTCCTTCTATTGTATATATACTATGATCACAGGAATTATTGCCTCTACCCCCAAACGAGGCCAGAAAAGATTTTTTTATATCTGGCTGGGGTTAATTGTAAGATGTGCACACGGAGATTAATATCTCCTTTAGTATTCTTGTATGAGATATAATTAGTGGATGCTTCCTATTCACAGTAAAATGAACACTGCTTAAGTTATCCTTTATTGTCATAAACTTATTGCGTAATACCTGATTTGTGAAACGTTTTATGACTGTGAGGTAAATGGGTAGATGTGTTACTACAACGTATACCCAATCAGTATTTGCCCCCTTATTATTGCACCTGGTCTTATATTAAACCCAGTAAATGCATGCTATAAGGATAGAATGCATGGCATAGTATGTTTCAAAATTGCTGTGTGAACATCTGATAAGTCACATATTTTTCTATTACCATACAACTGTTCTATCCCTGAATGTCAGGGCCCACATCAAATAAGTGGAGTAGGGAGCATTAAAAATTAGCTCAATCAGCATGTGTAGAGGCAGTACATATGTGCTCTTATTAATCCTATGTTAGTGTTTTCCCTGCTCAAATGAGCATTAAAATCTTCAGTATTGTCAGTGCCCCAGAGATATAAATGATTGTGGTTCACAAAAATAATTGTATCATTGATCACTCTATTATTCGTATACCGGTATTTCTTTTACTCCTTTAATAACCATCTGGTATAATTGATATAATCAGTATAACGGAAAACACATGTGGCTGAAGGTTGCAAAGGTGAAAGTATTGTTACGGCATATACTATGTCAACATTCATTAGTTTTATCTGGCATGTCTATGCCTGCCATTTAACAATATGTCAGATCTTATACCCAATTTCAGGTAGACATAATACACAAAATATTGGGAGGCTGCGACACGCTGCAACGGCGTCTATGAAGTCGGCATTTGTCCGATCACGGGTAATCCCGTTTGACCTGCAGCGGGCCAGCTCCCTGTTGTATATGGAGTTTAACAGATAAATTTAAGGTAGACACAATACACGAGAGATTGGGAGGCTGAGACACGCTGCAGCGGCGCCTATGAAATCGGCATTTGTCCGATCACGGGTAATCCCGTTTAGCCGTGCAGTAGTCCAGCTCCCTAATATATATGAAGTTTTAACAGCTAACGTAGTTAATGCAAGGACATCTCAGTGGAGGAAGATGCCGATGCGCGCATTTCGCATATAGCTTTGTCGAGGCTTAGGTAAGCCTCGACAAAGCTATATGCGAAATGCGCACATCGGCATCTTCCTCCACTGAGATGTCCTTGCATTAACTACGTTAGCTGTTAAAACTTCATATATATTAGGGAGCTGGACTACTGCACGGCTAAACGGGATTACCCGTGATCGGACAAATGCCGATTTCATAGGCGCCGCTGCAGCGTGTCTCAGCCTCCCAATCTCTCGTGTATTGTGTCTACCTTAAATTTATCTGTTAAACTCCATATACAACAGGGAGCTGGCCCGCTGCAGGTCAAACGGGATTACCCGTGATCGGACAAATGCCGACTTCATGGACGCCGTTGCAGCGTGTCGCAGCCTCCCAATATTTTGTGTATTATGTCTACCTGAAATTGGGTATAAGATCTGACATATTGTTAAATGGCAGGCATAGACATGCCAGATAAAACTAATGAATGTTGACATAGTATATGCCGTAACAATACTTTCACCTTTGCAACCTTCAGCCACATGTGTTTTCCGTTATACTGATTATATCAATTATACCAGATGGTTATTAAAGGAGTAAAAGAAATACCGGTATACGAATAATAGAGTGATCAATGATACAATTATTTTTGTGAACCACAATCATTTATATCTCTGGGGCACTGACAATACTGAAGATTTTAATGCTCATTTGAGCAGGGAAAACACTAACATAGGATTAATAAGAGCACATATGTACTAGAGATGAGCGGGTTCGGTTTCTTTGAATCCGAACCCGCACGAACTTCACTTTTTTTTCCACGGGTCCGAGCGACTCGGATCTTCCCGCCTTGCTCGGTTAACCCGAGCGCGCCCGAACGTCATCATGACGCTGTCGGATTCTCGCGAGGCTCGGATTCTATCGCGAGACTCGGATTCTATATAAGGAGCCGCGCGTCGCCGCCATTTTCACTCGTGCATTGAGATTGATAGGGAGAGGACGTGTCTGGCGTCCTCTCCATTAGAATAGAGATAGATAGATTAGATAGAGAGAGATTGTGCAGAGTCGCAGACAGAGTTAGTTTACCACAGTCAGTGACCAGTGCAGTTGCTAGTTAACTTTTATTTAATATAATATATCCGTTCACTTCTCTCTGCTATATCCGTTCTCTGCCTGAAAAAAAAAACGATACACAGCACAGTCAGTCACACAGTGTGACTCAGTCTGTGTGCACTCAGCTCAGCCCAGTGTGCTGCACAGTCATCAATGTATAAATTAAAAGCTTATAATTAATTGTGGGGGAGACTGGGGAGCACTGCAGGTTGTTAGCAGGAGCCAGGAGTACAATTATATTAATTAACAGTGCACACTTTTGCTGCAGGAGTGGTGACCAGTGCCTGACCACCAGTATAGTATTGTTGTATACTACTAATATCTCTTTAAATATCAACCAGTCTATATTAGCAGCAGACACAGTACAGTGCGGTAGTTCACGGCTGTGGCTACCTCTGTGTCGGCACACGGCAGGCAGTCCGTCCGACCAGAATTGTATTATTTATTATTATATACCTACCACCTAACCGTGGTTTTTTTTTCATTCTTTATACCGTCATAGTGTCATCCTAATTGTTACGAGTATACTACTATCTCTTTATCAACCAGTGTACAGTGCGGTAGTTCACGGCTGTGGCTACCTCTGTGTCGGCACACGGCAGGCAGTCCGTCCGACCAGAATTGTATTATTTATTATTATATACCTACCACCTAACCGTGGTTTTTTTTTCATTCTTTATACCGTCATAGTGTCATCCTAATTGTTACGAGTATACTACTATCTCTTTATCAACCAGTGTACAGTGCGGTAGTTCACGGCTGTGGCTACCTCTGTGTCGGCACACGGCAGGCAGTCCGTCCGACCAGAATTGTATTATTTATTATTATATACCTACCACCTAACCGTGGTTTTTTTTTCATTCTTTATACCGTCATAGTGTCATCCTAATTGTTACGAGTATACTACTATCTCTTTATCAACCAGTGTACAGTGCGGTAGTTCACGGCTGTGGCTACCTCTGTGTCGGCACACGGCAGGCAGTCCGTCCGACCAGAATTATATTATTTATTATTATATACCTACCACCTAACCGTGGTTTTTTTTTCATTCTTTATACCGTCATAGTGTCATCCTAATTGTTACGAGTATACTACTATCTCTTTATCAACCAGTGTACAGTGCGGTAGTTCACGGCTGTGGCTACCTCTGTGTCGGCACACGGCAGGCAGTCCGTCCGACCAGAATTGTATTATTTATTATTATATACCTACCACCTAACCGTGGTTTTTTTTTCATTCTTTATACCGTCATAGTGTCATCCTAATTGTTACGAGTATACTACTATCTCTTTATCAACCAGTGTACAGTGCGGTAGTTCACGGCTGTGGCTACCTCTGTGTCGGCACACGGCAGGCAGTCCATCCGACCAGAATTGTATTATTTATTATTATATACCTACCACCTAACCGTGGTTTTTTTTTCATTCTTTATACCGTCATAGTGTCATCCTAATTGTTACGAGTATACTACTATCTCTTTATCAACCAGTGTACAGTGCGGTAGTTCACGGCTGTGGCTACCTCTGTGTCGGCACACGGCAGGCAGTCCGTCCGACCAGAATTGTATTATTTATTATTATATACCTACCACCTAACTGTGGTTTTTTTTGCATTCTTTATACCGTCGTCATAGTGTCATACTAGTTGTTACGAGTATACTACTATCTCTTTATCAACCAGTGTACAGTGCGGTAGTTCACGGCTGTGGCTACCTCTGTGTCGGCACACGGCAGGCAGTCCGTCCGACCAGAATTGTATTATTTATTATTATATACCTACCACCTAACTGTGGTTTTTTTTGCATTCTTTATACCGTCGTCATAGTGTCATACTAGTTGTTACGAGTATACTACTATCTCTTTATCAACCAGTGTACAGTGCGGTAGTTCACGGCTGTGGCTACCTCTGTGTCGGCAGTCGGCAGGCAGTCCGTCCATCCAGAATTGTATTATTATTATAATATATACCACCTAACCGTGGTTTTTTTTTCATTCTTTATACCGTCGTCATAGTGTCATACTAGTTGTTACGAGTATACTACTATCTCTTTATCAACCAGTGTACAGTGCGGTAGTTCACGGCTGTGGCTACCTCTGTGTCGGCAGTCGGCAGGCAGTCCGTCCATCCATAATTGTATTATTATTATAATATATACCACCTAACCGTGGTTTTTTTTTCATTCTTTATACCGTCGTCATAGTGTCATACTAGTTGTTACGAGTATACTACTATCTCTTTATCAACCAGTGTACAGTGCGGTAGTTCATGGCTGTGGCTACCTCTGTGTCGGCAGTCGGCAGGCAGTCCGTCCATCCATAATTGTATTATTATTATAATATATACCACCTAACCGTGGTTTTTTTTTCATTCTTTATACCGTCGTCATAGTGTCATACTAGTTGTTACGAGTATACTACTATCTCTTTATCAACCAGTGTACAGTGCGGTAGTTCACGGCTGTGGCTACCTCTGTGTCGGCAGTCGGCAGGCAGTCCGTCCATCCATAATTGTATTATTATTATAATATATACCACCTAACCGTGGTTTTTTTTTCATTCTTTATACCGTCGTCATAGTGTCATACTAGTTGTTACGAGTATACTACTATCTCTTTATCAACCAGTGTACAGTGCGGTAGTTCACGGCTGTGGCTACCTCTGTGTCGGCAGTCGGCAGGCAGTCCGTCCATCCATAATTGTATTATTATTATAATATATACCACCTAACCGTGGTATTTTTTTTTCTTTCTTTATACCGTCATAGTGTCATACTAGTTGTTACGAGTATACTACTATCTCTTTATCAACCAGTGTACAGTGCGGTAGTTCACGGCTGTGGCTACCTCTGTGTCGGAACTCGGCAGGCAGTCCGTCCATCCATAATTGTATTATTATTATAATATATACCACCTAACCGTGGTTTTTTTATTGCGCCTCATTGCACCTCTTTTTTTCTTTGCGTCATGTGCTGTTTGGGGAGGGTTTTTTGGAAGGGCCATCCTGCGTGACACTGCAGTGCCACTCCTAGATGGGCCCGGTGTTTGTGTCGGCCACTAGGGTCGCTAATCTTACTCACACAGCTACCTCATTGCGCCTCTTTTTTTCTTTGCGTCATGTGCTGTTTGGGGAGGGTTTTTTGGAAGGGACATCCTGCGTGACACTGCAGTGCCACTCCTAGATGGGCCCGGTGTTTGTGTCGGCCACTAGGGTCGCTTATCTTACTCACACAGCGACCTCGGTGCAAATTTTAGGACTAAAAATAATATTGTGAGGTGTGATGTGTTCAGAATAGGCTGAAAATGAGTGTAAATTATGTTTTTTGAGGTTAATAATACTTTGGGATCAAAATTACCCCCAAATTCTATGATTTAAGCTGTTTTTTAGGGTTTTTTGAAAAAAACACCCGAATCCAAAACACACCCGAATCCGACAAAAAAAATTCGGTGAGGTTTTGCCAAAACGCGTTCGAACCCAAAACACGGCCGCGGAACCGAACCCAAAACCAAAACACAAAACCCGAAAAATTTCAGGCGCTCATCTCTAATATGTACTGCCTCTACACATGCTGATTGAGCTAATTTTTAATGCTCCCTACTCCACTTATTTGATGTGGGCCCTGACATTCAGGGATAGAACAGTTGTATGGTAATAGAAAAATATGTGACTTATCAGATGTTCACACAGCAATTTTGAAACATACTATGCCATGCATTCTATCCTTATAGCATGCATTTACTGGGTTTAATATAAGACCAGGTGCAATAATAAGGGGGCAAATACTGATTGGGTATACGTTGTAGTAACACATCTACCCATTTACCTCACAGTCATAAAACGTTTCACAAATCAGGTATTACGCAATAAGTTTATGACAATAAAGGATAACTTAAGCAGTGTTCATTTTACTGTGAATAGGAAGCATCCACTAATTATATCTCATACAAGAATACTAAAGGAGATATTAATCTCCGTGTGCACATCTTACAATTAACCCCAGCCAGATATAAAAAAATCTTTTCTGGCCTCGTTTGGGGGTAGAGGCAATAATTCCTGTGATCATAGTATATATACAATAGAAGGACACACTCTGTGATCAAGCCGGTTTATAACCAAACTGTCTCACATATCATTGTTGATACGGCTATGTAACGGGAGTGACTGCCTGGGTGATATAGAACAGTGAATCCAGGGCACACTTATTGGTATATTCATTAACTCCTTGTTTTATCACAAATCTAAATATCTTTGAGAAATCCCCGTGACACATGAGGATATCTGAAGGCTGAAGGTGCCAGGTGTGAGATACACTAAAAACTCATAATAGAGACATACATCAGATAGAACACCGAGAATTGAAAGTTTCACAGCAGCCAGCAATTATAGGCTTGATTTAATTACATGTATATATAATAAACTTATTTGATAATTGCAAATTAAACGAATTCCTACTCATCCGTAGTTTTTGCATCCATCAAAGTGGAGATATTTTTAATCTTATCACTTTTCCATCTTAGAGCACTTTAAGTCTTTCTTTATACTTATTTTTAACCATATATTTCGCTATGCTGACCGATTTTTGGCCTCTTAATGTGATAATAAAAGTTATATTTTAATTGACTTCGTGTGCACCTTACCTGTACAACCCCATTCTCTTTTGTCTGTAATATGCGTTGCTAATTGGTTGTCCTAGGTAGCACCCCCAAGACTGAGGTATACGAATCCCTGAAGTATATATTGGGGTCATTAGAAGTGATTTTTCTCACTTCAATATCTTCTAAATACATAATTTGAGAGTGCAGATCTCCTTTGTAGTTTTTGTTGTCAGGCCATCTAGGAGTGGCACTGCAGTGTCAGACAGGATGGCACTTCAAAAAATAGTCCCCAAACAGCACATGATGCAAAGATAAATTAATGAAAAAAAGAGGTGCAAGATGGAATTGTCCTTGGGCCCTCCCACCCACTCTTATGTTGTATAAACAGGACATGCACACTTTAACAAACCCATCATTTCAGCGACAGGGTCTGCCACACGACTGTGACTGAAATGACTGGTTGGTTTGGGCCCCCACCAAAAAAGAAGCAATCAATCTCTCCTTGCACAAACTGGCTCTACAGAGGCAAGATGTCCACCTCCTCCTCATCGTCCGATTCCTCACCCCTTTCACTGTGTACATCCCCCTCCTCACAGATTATTAATTCGTCCCCACTGGAATCCACCATCTCAGGTACCTGTGTACTTTCTGGAGGCAATTGCTGGTGGATGTCTCCACGGAGGAATTGATTATAATTCATTTTGATGAACATCATCTTCTCCACATTTTCTGGAAGTAACCTCGTACGCCGATTGCGGACAAGGTGAGCGGCTGCACTAAACACTCTTTCGGAGTACACACTGGAGGGGGGCATCTTAGGTAAAATAAAGCCAGTTTGTACAAGGGCCTCCAAATTACCTCTTTTTCCTGCCAGTATACGTACGGACTGTCTGACGTGCCTACTTGGATGCGGTCACTCATATAATCCTCCACCATTCTTTCAATGGTGACAGAATCATATGCAGTGACAGTAGACGACATGTCAGTAATCGTTGGCAGGTCCTTCAGTCCGGACCAGATGTCAGCACTCGCTCCAGACTGCCCTGCATCACCGCCAGTGGGTGGGCTCAATATTCTTAGCCTTTTCCTTGCAGCCCCAGTGGGAGAATGTGAAGGAGAAGCTGTTGACGGGTCACGTTCCGCTTGACTTGACAATTTTCTCACCAGCAGGTCTTTGAACCTCTGCAGACTTGTGTCTGCCAGAAAGAGAGATCCAACGTAGGTTTTAAATCGAGGATCGAGCACTGTGGCCAAAATGTAGTGCTCTGATTTCAACAGATTGACCACCCGTGAATCCTGGTTAAGCGAATGAAGGGCTCCATCCACAAGTCCCACATGCCTAGCGGAATCGCTCTGTTTTAGCTCCTCCTTCAATCTCTCCAGCTTCTTCTGCAAAAGCCTGATGAGGGGAATGACCTGACTCAGGATGGCAGTGTCACGTGTGGCAGGTTCAAAGTGTTGCAGAACCTTGCACAACGTTGAAATCATTCTCCACTGCGCTTGAGTCAGGTGCATTCCCACTCCTTTGCCTATATCGTAGGTAGCTGTATAGGCTTGAATGGCCTTTTGCTGCTCCTCCATCCTCTGAAGCATATAGAGGGTTGAATTCCACCTCGTTACCACCTCTTGCTTCAGATGATGGCGGGGCAGGTTCAGGAGTGTTTGCTGGTGCTCCAGTCTTCGGCACGTGGTGGCTGAATGCCGAAAGTGGCCCGCAATTCTTTGGGCCACCGACAGCATCTCTTGCACGCCATTGTCGTTTTTTAAATAATTCTGCACCACCAAATTCAATGTATGTGCAAAACATGGGACCTGCTGGAATTTGCCCACATGTAATGCACGCACAATATTGGTGGCATTGTCCGATGTCACAAATCCCCAGGAGAGTCCAATTGGGGTAAGCCATTCTGCGATGATGTTCCTCAGTTTCTGTAAGAGGTTGTCAGCTGTGTGCCTCTTATGGAAAGCGGTGATACAAAGCGTAGCCTGCCTAGGAACGAGTTGGCGTTTGCGAGATGCTGCTACTGGTGCCGCCGCTGCTGTTCTTGCTGCGGGAGGCAATACATCTACCCAGTGGGCTGTCACAGTCATATAGTCCTTAGTCTGCCCTGCTCCACTTGTCCACATGTCCGTGGTTAAGTGGACATTGGGTTCAACTGCATTTTTTAGGACACTGGTGACTCTTTTTCTGAGGTCTGTGTACATTCTCGGTATCACCTGACTAGAGAAATGGAACCTAGATGGTATTTGGTACCAGGGATACAGTACCTCAAGCAAATCTCTAGTTTCCTGTGAATTAACGGTGGATACCGGAAACACGTTTAACACCACCCAGGCTGCCAAGGCCTGAGTTATCCGCTTTGCAGCAGGATGACTGCTGTGATATTTCATCTTCCTCGCAAAGGACTATTGTACAGTCAATTTCTTACTGGAAGTAGTACAAATGGTCTTCCGACTTCCCCTCTGGGATGATGATCGACTCCCAGCAGCAAAAACAGCAGCGCCAGCAGCAGTAGGCGTTACACTCAAGGATGCATCGGAGGAATCCCAGGCAGTAGAGGACTCGTCAGACTTGACAGTGACATAGCCTGCAGAACTATTGGCTTTCCTGTCTAAGGAGGAAATTGATATTGAGGGAGTTGGTGGTGTGGTTTGCAGGAGCTTGGTTACAAGAGGAAGGGATTTAGTTGGCAGTGGACTGCTTCCGCTGTCACCCAAAGTTTTTGAACTTGTCAATGACTTCTGATGAATGCGCTCCAGGTGACGTATAAGGGAGGATGTTCCTAGGTGGTTAACGTCCTTACCCCTACTTATTACAGCTTGACAAAGGCAACACACGGCTTGTCACCTGTTGTCCGCATTTCTGTTGAAATAATTCCACACCAAAGAGGTGATTTTTTTTTTGTAATTTGACCAGGCATGTCAATGGCCGTATTCGTCCCACGGACAACAGGTGTCTCCCCAGGTGCCTGACTTAAACAAACCACCTCACCATCAGAATCCTCCTTGTCAATTTCCTCCTCAGCGCCAGCAACACCCATATCCTCATCGTGGTGTACTTCAACAGTGACATCTTCAATTTGACTATCAGGAACTGGACTGCGGGTGCTCCTTCCAGCACTTGCAGGGGGCGTGCAAATGGTGGAAGGCGCTACCTCTTCCCGTCCAGTGTTGGGAAGGTCAGGCATCGCAACCGACACAATTGGACTCTCCTTGGGGATTTGTGATTTAGAAGAACGCACAGTTCTTTGCTGTGCTTTTGCCAGCTTAAGTCTTTTCATTTTTCTAGTGAGAGGATGAGTACTTCCATCCTCATGTGAATCTGAATCACTAGCCATGAACATAGGCCCTCATTCCGAGATGTTCGCTTGCAAGCTGCTTTTAGCAGCTTTGCACACGCTAAGCCGCCACCTACTGGGAGTGAATCTTAGCTTATCAAAATTGCGAGCGAAAGATTAGCAGAATTGCGAATAGACACTTCTTAGCAGTTTCTGAGTACCATTCCTGGTTTGACGTCACAAACACACCCAGCGTTGGCCCAGGCACTCCCCCGTTTCTCCGGCCACTCCCGCGTTTTTCCCAGAAATGGTAGCGTTTTTCACACACTCCCATAAAATGGCCAGTTTCCGCCCAGAAACACCCACTTCCTGTCAATCACATTACGATCACCAGAACGAAGAAAAAACCTGGTAATGCCGTGAGTAAAATACCTAACTGCATAGCAAATTTACTTGGCGCAGTCGCACTGCGGACATTGCGCATGCGCATTAGCGACTAATCGCCCTGTTGCAAAAAAAAAAATAACGAGTGAACAACCAGAGCCGGCCATAGGCATAGGTAAACTAGGCAATTGCCTGGGGCATTTGAGATGCCTAGGGGCATCAGCAGCTTCTGCTGATAAAAATGATTTGCGGCATGCCTATATTCTGTGTGTAGCATTTTATATGCAGATACAGCCACAGTCTCACACAGTATATAGGCATGCTGCATATCATTTTGCATCCTAGCCACATAGCAGTGCAAATAAGATGCATTTTCATTAAAAAAAGGTGCCCAACGTTAGCATTGAGGCAAGATTTATGAGGACATATCTGTATCCAAGCAGAGGCAGAGGTCACAGTGTTAGTGGCAGTGTGAGTGCTGTGTGCATGTGAGTGGGTTGGTTGTGCAGTAGTGTTCAGAATATGTGTAAGGAGCATTATGTGTGTCATGAAAAAATGCATTAATAATGTGCAACATATATGTAAGGAGCACTATGTGTGTTATTATGTGTATAAGGACATTAATAATGTGCAGCATATGTGTAACAGGGTACTACTGTATGTGTGTCATTATGTGTATAGGGGCACTAATAATGTGCAGCAAATGTGTAGGGGGCACTATGTGTGTCATTATGTGTATAAGGGCATTAATAATGTGCGGCATATGTGTAACAGGGTACTACTGTATGTGTGTCATTATGTGTATAGGGGCACTAATAATGTGCAGAAAATGTGTAGGGGGCACTATGTGTGTCATTATGTGTATAAGGGCATTAATAATGTGCGGCATATGTGTAACAGGGTACTACTGTATGTGTGTCATTATGTGTAAAGGGGCACTAATAATGTGCAGCAAATGTGTAGGTGGCACTATGTGTGTCATTATGTGTATAAGGGCATTAATAATGTGCGGCATATGTGTAAGGGACATTATGTGTAAAAGGGCATTAATAAAGGTTGTCATAATGTGTAAGGTGCATTATGTTTATAAGGACATTAATAATGTGTCTCATCTGTGTAAGGGGCATTACTTTGTGGAATTATGTGTATAAATGCATTACTATGTGTGGCATTATGTGTATATGGTGCTCTACTATTTGGCGTTGCGTATAGAAAGGGCACTACTGTGTAGTCTGATGTGAATAAAGAGCAATAGGGTTTGGTGTAATGTGAATAAGCAGCAATTCAGTGTGATATAATGTGAATAAGGAGCTCTACTGTGAGGAGTAATGTTTATAAGGTAAAGTGATACTACTGTGGGATGTAATATGAATTATGGACACTATCGCATGATCAAATGTGAATAAAGTTGCAGTACTGTGTGGTGTAATTGGAATTGGGGTTACTATTGTGTGGCCATGCCCCTTGACAGCAAAAGCACACCCCTTCTTGGGCTGTGCGCCAAATGTGCGAGCTGTTCCTATTTAAAGTATAGGGGGTACAAAAACCAAAATAAGGACTGCTATGGGTGAGGGGTGATGGTGCTGGGAAAGAGGTGAAAGGTCAGAGGTGGAACCAGCGGTGGTGCTAGGGGGCACCAGCCAAAATCTTGCCTAGGGCAACATATTGGTTAGGGTCGGCTCTGCAAACAACTCGGAATGACCACCATAGGCCAGGGTTTCAGCCGTTCCTTGCCACTCTGTGTCGTAAATGTCATATTGGCAAGTTTACGCTTCTCCTCAAACGCTTTTAATTTCGATTTTTGGGTCATTTTACTGAACTTTTGTTTTTTGGATTTTACATGCTCTCTACTATGACATTGGGCATCGGCCTTGGCAGACGACGTTGATGGCATTTCATCGTCTCGGCCATGACTAGTGGCAGCAGCTTCAGCACGAGGTGGAAGTGGATCTTGATCTTTCCCTATGTTACCCTCCACATTTTTATTCTCCATTTTTTAATGTGTGGAATTATATGCCAGTAATATATCAATAGCAATCGCCTACTGTACCGTACTGCTATATATTATGTACTGGTGGTCAGCAAAATTATGCACTGTCCTCCTACTATATATACTGCGCACAACAACTAAAATGCACCACATGTATGGATGGATAGTATACTTGACGACACAGAGGTAGGTAGAGCAGTGGACTACTGTACCGTACTGCTATATATTATATACTGGTGGTCAGCAAAATTATGCACTGTCCTCCTACTATATATACTGCACACAACAACTAAAATGCACCACAGGTATGGATGGATAGTATAATTGACGACACAGAGGTAGGTAGAGCAGTGGACTACTGTACCATACTGCTATATATTATATACTGGTGGTCAGCAAAATGATGCACTGTCCTCCTGCTACTGCGCAAAACTTAAATGCACCACAGGTATGGATGGATAGTATACTTGATGACACAGAGGTAGGTAGAGCAGTGGACTACTGTACCGTACTGCTATATATTATATACTGGTGGTCAGCAAAATTCTGCACTGTCCTCCTACTATATATACTGCGCAAAACTTAAATGCACTACAGGTATGGATGGATAGTATACTTGACGACACAGAGGTAGGTAGAGCAGTGGACTACTGTACCGTACTGTTATATATTATATACTGGTGCTCAGCAAAATTATGCACAGTCCTCCTACTACTGCACAAAACTTAAATGCACCACAGGTATGGATGGATAGTATACTCGATGACACAGAGGTAGGTAGAGCAGTGGACTACTGTACCATACTGCAATATATTATATACTGGTGGTCAGCAAAATTATGCACTGTCCTCCTACCATATATACTGCGCAAAACTTAAATTCACCACAGGTATGGATGGATAGTATACTTGACGACACAGAGGTAGGTAGAGCAGTGGACTACTGTACCGTACTGCTATATATTATATAATGGTGGTCAGCAAAATTATGCACTGTCCTCCTACTACTGCGCAAAACTTAAATGCACCACAGGTATGGATGGATAGTATACTTGATGACACAGAGGTAGGTAGAGCAGTGGACTACTGTACCGTACTGCTATATATTATATACTGGTGGTCAGCAAAATTATGTACTGTCCTCCTACTACTGCGCAAAACTTAAATGCACCACAGGTATGGATGGATAGTATACTTGATGACACAGAGGTAGGTAGAGCAGTGGATTACTGTACCGTACTGATATATATTATATACTGGTGGTCAGCAATATTCTGCACTGTCCTCCTACTACTGAGCAAAACTTAAATGCACCACAGATATGGATGGATAGTATACTTGACGACACAGAGGTAGGTAGAGCAGTGGACTACTGTACCGTACTGCTATATATTATATACTGGTGGTCAGCAAAATTCTGCACTGTCCTCCTACTATATATACTGCGCAAAACTTAAATGCACCACAGGTATGGATGGATAGTATACTTGACAACACAGAGGTAGGTAGAGCAGTGGACTACTGTACCGTACTGCTATATATTATATACTGGTGGTCAGCAAAATGATGCACTATCCTCCTACTACTGCACAAAACTTAAATGCACCACAGGTATGGATGGATAGTATACTCGATGACACAGAGGTAGGTAGAGCAGTGGACTACTGTACCATACTGCTATATATTATATACTGGTGGTCAGCAAAATTATGCACTGTCCTCCTACTATATATACTGCGCAAAACTTAAATTCACCACAGGTATGGATGGATAGTATACTTGACGACACAGAGGTAGGTAGAGCAGTGGACTACTGTACCGTACTGCTATATATTATATAATGGTGGTCAGCAAAATTATGCACTGTCCTCCTGCTACTGCGCAAAACTTAAATGCACCACAGGTATGGATGGATAGTATACTTGATGACACAGAGGTAGGTAGAGCAGTGGACTACTGTACCGTACTGCTATATATTATATACTGGTGGTCAGCAAAATTCTGCACTGTCCTCCTACTATATATACTGCGCACAACAACTAAAATGCACCACAGGTATGGATGGATAGTATACTTGACGACACAGAGGTAGGTAGAGCAGTGGACTACTGTACCGCACTGCTATATATTATATACTGGTGGTCAGCAAAATTATGTACTGTCCTCCTACTACTGCGCAAAACTTAAATGCACCACAGGTATGGATGGATAGTATACTTGACGACACAGAGGTAGGTAGAGCAGTGGATTACTGTACCGTACTGATATATATTATATACTGGTGGTCAGCAAAATTCTGCACTGTCCTCCTACTACTGTGCAAAACTTAAATGCACCACAGGTATGGATGGATAGTATACTTGACGACACAGAGGTAGGTAGAGCAGTGGACTACTGTACCGTACTGCTATATATTATATACTGGTGGTCAGCAAAATTATGCACTGTCCTCCTACTATATATACTGCGCAAAACTTAAATGCACCACAGGTATGGATGGATAGTATACTTGACGACACAGAGGTAGGTAGAGCAGTGGACTACTGTACCGTACTGCTATATATTATATACTGGTGGTCAGCAAAATTATGCACTGTCCTCCTACTACTGCGCAAAACTTAAATTCACCACAGGTATGGATGGATAGTATACTTGACAACACAGAGGTAGGTAGAGCAGTGGACTACTGTACCGTACTGCTATATATTATATACTGGTGTCAGCAAAATTATGCACTGTCCTCCTACTACTGCACAAAACTTAAATGCACCACAGGTATGGATGTATAGTATGCTTGACGACACAGAGGTAGGTAGAGTAGTGGACTACTGTACCATGCTGCTATATATTATATACTGGTGGTCAGCAAAATTATGCACTGTCCTCCTACTACTGTGCAAAACTTAAATGCACCACAGGTATGGATGGATAGTATACTTGATGACACAGAGGTAGGTAGAGCAGTGGACTACTGTACCGTAATGCTATATATTATATACTGGTGGTCAGCAAAATTATGCACTGTCCTTCTACTATATATACTGCGCAAAACTTAAATGCACCACAGGTATGGTTGGATAGTGTACATAACGACACAGAGGTAGGTAGAGCAGTGGACTACTGTACCGTACTGCTATATATTATATAATGGTGGTCAGCAAAATTATGCACTGTCCTCCTGCTACTGCGCAAAACTTAAATGCACCACAGGTATGGATGGATAGTATACTTGATGACACAGAGGTAGGTAGAGCAATGGACTACTGTACCGTACTGCTATATATTATATACTGGTGGTCAGCAAAATTCTGCACTGTCCTCCTACTATATATACTGCGCACAACAACTAAAATGCACCACAGGTATGGATGGATAGTATACTTGACGACACAGAGGTAGGTAGAGCAGTGGACTACTGTACCGCACTGCTATATATTATATACTGGTGGTCAGCAAAATTATGTACTGTCCTCCTACTACTGCGCAAAACTTAAATGCACCACAGGTATGGATGGATAGTATACTTGACGACACAGAGGTAGGTAGAGCAGTGGATTACTGTACCGTACTGATATATATTATATACTGGTGGTCAGCAAAATTCTGCACTGTCCTCCTACTACTGTGCAAAACTTAAATGCACCACAGGTATGGATGGATAGTATACTTGACGACACAGAGGTAGGTAGAGCAGTGGACTACTGTACCGTACTGCTATATATTATATACTGGTGGTCAGCAAAATTATGCACTGTCCTCCTACTATATATACTGCGCAAAACTTAAATGCACCACAGGTATGGATGGATAGTATACTTGACGACACAGAGGTAGGTAGAGCAGTGGACTACTGTACCGTACTGCTATATATTATATACTGGTGGTCAGCAAAATTATGCACTGTCCTCCTACTACTGCGCAAAACTTAAATTCACCACAGGTATGGATGGATAGTATACTTGACAACACAGAGGTAGGTAGAGCAGTGGACTACTGTACCGTACTGCTATATATTATATACTGGTGTCAGCAAAATTATGCACTGTCCTCCTACTACTGCACAAAACTTAAATGCACCACAGGTATGGATGTATAGTATGCTTGACGACACAGAGGTAGGTAGAGTAGTGGACTACTGTACCATGCTGCTATATATTATATACTGGTGGTCAGCAAAATTATGCACTGTCCTCCTACTACTGTGCAAAACTTAAATGCACCACAGGTATGGATGGATAGTATACTTGATGACACAGAGGTAGGTAGAGCAGTGGACTACTGTACCGTAATGCTATATATTATATACTGGTGGTCAGCAAAATTATGCACTGTCCTTCTACTATATATACTGCGCAAAACTTAAATGCACCACAGGTATGGTTGGATAGTGTACATAACGACACAGAGGTAGGTAGAGCAGTGGACTACTGTACTTTACTGCTATATATTATATACTGGTGGTCAGCAAAATTCTAAACTGTCCTCCTACTACTGCACAAAACTTAAATGCACCACAGGTATGGATGGATAGTATACTTGACGACACAGAGGTAGGTAGAGCAGTGGACTACTATACCGTACTGATATAATACTGGTGGTCACTGGTCAGCAAAATTCTGCACTGTCCTCTTACTATATACTACAATGCAGCACAGATATGGAGCGTTTTTCAGTCAGAGAACGTAGATATTTTCAGTACACTGAGCACAGATATTTGCAAGCACACTGAGCACAGATATTTGCAGCACACTGAGCACAGATATTTGCAGCACACTGAACACAACTGAGAGAACGCTGCACACGTCCTCTCCCTACATCTCCAATGCACGAGTGAAAATGGCTGCGATGCGCGGCTCCTTATATAGAATACAAATCTCGCGAGAATCCGACAGCGGGATGATGTCGTTCGGGCGCGCTCGGGTTAACCGAGCAAGGCGGGAAGATTCGAGTCCGCCTCGGAACCGTGTAAAATGGGTGAAGTTCGAGGGGGTTCAGATTCTGAGGAACCGAACCCGCTCATCACTAATGTATACCATCGTATATTTGTTATTGGGTGAAATATTAAAGAAAACTGCAATCTAGTAATGTTTGCAAGTACATTACTAATACAGATTGCTTAATAAGATCATGGTGTTTCTGCTTATTATAGTACACCTTCCATGAAAGCATTTAAATCTTATAAGGGCTTAAATACCATAAAATGATTACAATGAGCATATTACTCACAAGCATATAATCTTTGTAGGAAACAGTCCTGACAGTGGCGGAACTAGCGAGCGGTGGGCCCAGGTGCGACAAAATGCTTTGCCCCCCCCCCCCCATCTCATCCAAGTCCACCCCCTCACCCCTGGAGAGGATCTAGTGAGGGGGACCTGCTCAGGGCCAGAGAAATGGATACCTAGAAACGGCATCGGAGCCCCACCCCTGCATGCTAAACAGGGGCAGTGCACGCCGTAGGCGCACACAAAAATGCATAGTGGCGTGGCTTCGTAGGGAAGGGGTGTGGCCACAAAATAACACCAATTCATAAAACGGTGCACAGTAGTCTACATTATTCAAATTACGCTGCACAGTAGCACCACTACACCAGGTAGAGACCCTTTTACACCTTACGGCGGACAGATTCCTTTTTTTACACATTACGGCAGACAGCGTCCCCTTTTTACACATTACGGCAGACAGCGTCCCCCTTTTTACACATTACGGCAGACAGCGTCCCCCTTTTTACACATTATGGCAGACAGCGTGCACTTTTTACACATAACGGCAGACAGTGTCCCCTTTTGACACATAACGACAGACAGCGTGCCTTTGTTACACATAGCGGCAGACAGCATACACTTTTTACACATAACGGCAGATGGCGTGCCCTTGTTAAACATAGCGGCAGACAAGGTACACTTTTTACACATAACGGCAGACAGCGTGCCCTTTTTACACATAACGGTAGACAGCGTCCCCTTTTTACACATTACGGCAGACAGCGTGCCCTTGTTACACATTACTGCAGACAGCGTCCCCCTTTTTACACATTACAGCAGGCAGATTCCCCCTTTTTACACATTGCGACAGGCAGATTCCCCCTTTTTACACATTACGGCAAAGATTCCCCCTTTTTACACATTGTGTCAGGCAGATTTCCCCTTTTTATACATTGCGGCAGGCAGATTCCCCCTTTTTACACATTGCGGCAAAGATTCCCCCTTTTTACACATTACGGCAAAGATTCCCTCTTTTTACACATTGTGTCAGGCATATTTCCCCTTTTTATACATTGCGGCAGGCAGATTCCCCCTTTTTACACATTGCGGCAGGCAGATTCCCCATTTTTATACATTGTGGCAGGCAGATTCCCCATTTATACACATTGCGGCAGGCAGATTCCCCATTTTTACACATTGCGGCAGACAGTCCCAAGAAAGACAGAAAGAAAGAAAGAAAGAAAGAAAGAAAGAAAGAAAGAAAGAAAGAAAGAAAGAAAGAAAGAAAGAAAGAAAGAAAAGAATTATACTTACCCTCTCCGCTGGCTCAGGCTCCTCGGTGCAGCTTCTGACGATTCCCGGGCCGGAGAGAAGGAGGAGGAGGGAGGTGGAGGAGGGAGCCGCAGCAGCGCTGTGTCATTGGTGGAGGCGCTGCTGCTGCTGCCCCTCTGCTTCACTATAGGCTGTTCTCAGAAGACAGCCTATAGTGAAGCAGAGGGACAGCAGCAGCGCCTCAACCAGTAACAAAGCACTGCTGCGGCTCCCTCCTCCACCTCCCTCCTCCTCCTTCTCCCCAGTGCTGCTGCAGTGCGCTCCTCTCCTCTCTGGGCGGCTGTGTGCTGCGGGCAGCGGTTGCACACAGCGGCATGTAATGAGTCAGTTTGACTCATTACCTGCTTTGGGCCCCTGGACAGAGGCGGGCCCCAGTGCAACGCACTGGTTGCACTCGTGGTAGTTCCGCCTCTGAGTGCTGTGCTCTTTATTAATTTGTATCTAAGCAGAATAATATAACTGTTTAGTCACAGGCAATATTTAAACCTTTATAAGATAACAATTGCGGTTGTTAGTAGCAACAGTCTGTGTTCTAATTTCTCAGCGAACACCCTTCTAAGATTATTATACAGCAATATTAAACATCAGTTGTTCATACAATAGTAAATGTCTAATGCATGATTTGATGTTATTCAAATATGCAGAATATGTCTGATGCACAGTAGCAGAGGAGAAAGCAATTAATAGGGCACTGTTCTGCTTCTACTGACCCTGTATTTGCAAATGCATTAAGCACAGAGAGTGAGAGAGCATACTGGGTTTTTAAGAGGTGATGGAAGAAAGTGAAGGGTGAAATCTACTGTTGGGAGGAACTGGGAGTTTAACCTTGATAGAAAATCTAGCGCAGGGGTGAACAATCTCAGAATCTCAATAAGAGTTCCACTGAGAATATAGAAGACAGGTGTGTTTGCGTGTGTGTGTGTGCGTGCGTGCGTGCTTGTCTGGGTATAACACAGATAACTGTGTAGCTAAAATTGTTAGACCACACGTATTCAGCAGTGTAGATAAAATTGTAAAATGCTACATCAGTGGGGTTCTGACTATGGGGGTCATTCTGAGTTAATCGCTTGCTAGCTACTTTTTGCAGCCGTGTGAACGCATAGTCGCCACCCACAGGTGAGTGTATTTTAGCTTTGCAAGTGTGCGAACGCCTGTGCAGCCGAGCAGTACAAAAACAGTTTGTGCAGTTTCTGAGTAGGTCTGAACTCAGCCGCTGCAATCACTTCAGCCTGTCCGGTCCCGGAATTGACGTCAGACACCCGCCCTGCAAACGCTTGGACACGCCTGCGTTTTTCCAACCACTCCCTGAAAAACGGACAGTTGACATCCATAAACGCCTTCTTCCTGTCAATCTTCTTGCGATCGGCTGTGCGAATGGATTCTTCGTTAAATCCATCGCCCAACAACGATCCACTTTGTACCCATATGATGCGCCTGTGTATTGCAGTGCATACGCATGCACAGTAGTGACCTGATTGCTGCACTGCGAAAAACAGCAGCATGCGATCAGGTCGGAATGACCCCCAGTATACACCTATAATCAAACACTGTAAATGGGGTTAAGTCTATAGAGTTGCTGCTGTGAAATTAAAATGTAGTAATTTCTTACAGTAAATTCAAAGCTATAACACCATGTTTAAGATAATTTTATAGGAAAATACTGTATCAGCTCAAGTATTCCCAATATTAAATAGCTTTGTAAATAGATATATGTATAAAGCTTACCGGACAGTGATGAAGCAACGTGGGATAAAACGCATGTCTGGTGGTACAGGCAGATCCAGTCTGTGTACAGACCACACCACACACAGTCACCTAGTATCACTTTAAGTTTATTAACATCTTTATTATATTACCATCCTGTAATCCTGTGATAATGTCGATTATCTTTACAGGAATAAAAGCTATACCTTAAACACACCGTCAATACACTTTAAACCTTTAGCCGCTGCGGCCGCTATACTTAGTTCACACTCTACGCACCTTTTACGCTATTTGCGGTCAGAGTCCCGTACAGTGTACAGACTTTGCGTACACACGCCGCGCTGACGGTACAAAGTACTCTCAGCGCGTACACACCCAGAGATACACTTTAAACCTTCTACAGCAATGCTATGCAATAATAGTACACTTTAAACCTTAGCAGGGCAATGAGGACACAACACCAATTGTGATTAACCGCTGGGTTCAGACACCACAGTGGATTATTTCTGAAAGGGGGTTTACAATACAAATTATACACTACAATACAAACAATATATATAACAGACTAATGGCTACAGTCATTGTACATACGTGAGAATATTCGTGTGCGCTTCCTGGTCCAGTCCTCTGTAATCAAATAGATAACGTTGTGAGTCTTGTGACTGGCCGCTCTGCAGCAGGCTTTATTTATACAAGTCTAACAAAAGCAATACAATGGATACTGTAATCCCTTTGTCCATTGGACACAGGGATGCAACTTTACAGTACAGGAGAGGTCATAGGTTTATTTTAAAAGGTAGGCAATGTCTTTCTCAACTGTTCTTGTGGGTGGTCTCCTCTGGATTCCCGCCGCATACATAATATACAGTAAATACAGTTTATATCTATATTCTGCTTCTGCACATAACTATCCGCAGGAACATGCGATCTTCCGCAGACCAACACCGAAATGTTTCCCTTAAAATACCCTACAGCTGGATACCAAATACCACCTTATAACCTTAGTCTGTCCCCTCCTATCCTGTAAAGGTGAATCCCTTTGTTCTGCAACCATTTAAACAGCTATAACTTTCTGATGTGGTGCAAGGAGACTATGTGTACATTGTGCACTACTTCGATTAAATATGTAATGTGTTTTGATTGCTCTCCATGCGTACACAAACTCTGCCGTAAATACCCATACCACGCGCCGATGCGCAGGTTACGCGGGAGCGACCATACGCAAATTGCGGATATGTGCACTCACGGCAGAACAAGTGCACGCGCAGTGGGCATGTGTGTGCAGTTTATATGTGCTGTGTGTTCTTCAATATTTTTCGACTTTGACACCTGTCAAAAGCTGAGCCTGGGACAATAAAAGAGATTCCAGCAACTGTTTAGATTGTGTATACGTATGAAGCAAGAGTTTCAGAGGAAGCTGCAGAAGCCATACTTGTCTACTCTCCCGGAGTGGCCTGAAGGGTCCCAAAAATTGGGTGGTGGTCTTGGCCCCCCAGAAGGGCAAGCAAGTTTCTCAGAGCCCCCCCCCCCATTCTTTGCAGTCTCCGTGACTGTCCACAACCGTCTGTGAAAGTGTGAGGTGGTGGAGGCCAATGACGCTTTACAATGCTGGTAATGTTAGCATTACATACAGGGGCAAATGCAGGATTTCTGGAGGTGGGTTTTACAAATGTTTGATTTTAGAGTGATTGTCGCCTGCCTATGAAGGATGCATAATCAGCATGTAACAAGCTATAGTCTACCCCAAACAAAATGCAGTGTATGTAATACAGTACATCAGACATATGCAGGCCCCTTACCAGATTCTCTCTGGGAGCTGGAAACCTCCCTGCGTTTGCCTATGGCATAGCAGGAAGCAGTTCCACAATGATGTAATTATGTCTCTATGCCCCCGGACTGCCTCATTTTCCAGAGCTTTGCCCCCTGTTGAGCCACCCTGGCAGCTCCCTCCTGGGGGGAGCAAGCAGCCAGAAAGTCATCAGGTATGGCAGAGACATATGCAGAAAACACGTTTGCATATGTAACACCCAAGGGTTGCCATGTGTGTCTAAGTGGATGGAAGAGGTATCACAGATGTTTGGTGGCTATGTAACAGACCCTTTCCCTAAGATGTTTCCCCCCATACCTTGTTTATTTTACCTTGCTCAAAGAGGTAGGATAGATTGATGCACAACAGTCAAGAATCTCCAACAGGAAGTTTATTTTTATTGAACCATAAATAACTCTAGATTAAGGATGGTGATTAGTTATTTGCCAAAATTAGACAATCACAGTAACAATGATAAATTAAACAAAGAAAATAACATTTGACTACAGCTCAAAATACATCGGAACATTCAGTAATTTAGTGGTTTAATCAATCTAATCACAGATACATGCATATTTCAAGAAAAGAAGAAAATAATGCAGACATTGAAGAAAATGATTAAGAATACAGTTTTGATGGCAATCATTACTTTTCTACTTATCCCTGATAAGAATGTCTCAATCTTTACAAGCACATTTTCTGTTGGAGCTCTTAGAGCCGACAGTGCCACAGTGATGCAATGATGCTGTGGTGTAACTGTTTTATTGCACAACAGATATAGGGGGTAATTCAGACCTGATCGCTAGGATGTGTTTTCTCACAGCATGTGTTCATATCTGAACTGCGCATGCATATGCAACACAATGCGCAGGCATGATGGACCGCAGCAACGGGATCACTGGTCATCGACGGGGTGGTGTGAAAATTCCAAATGCACCTGCGATTGCAAGTCCTTGTTGGTGTACTGGTCAGATGCCCGAATGCTTTGTCCATATATTGCACATACTGTAGTGGTAATATTCATAATGATGTTGTGTATTTACTGTGTTGATAAATGAGTGATGGAGAGGTGAGCCAGTAGCAGGTCACATGACATAGATGCTGCAAGAATCAGCTGCATCTGGCTGAGGTGGACAGTTAAGTCAGTCAGAGTCTATAAACAGCAACCCTCCTCAACGGCCAGTGTGCAGTCTGAGGGAGCGGACCTCCTTTGCAGATATACTGTATGTGAGTCCCAATACTTCCCGATGAGTGAAGGGAAGTTTTGGCACTGTATTGGAGGACAGAGCAGTGGTACTTTCTCTTGTCTTCTGGTTCCTGGTGCTATGGGTCGATCTATTATGCCTATAAGGCAATTAGTAGGCGGCAGCCAAAGAGACAACCCTCTGGACCAAAGCAAGTAGAAGGAATGAGGTGTTTACAGCTGACAGGGTTTTGCAGCAGGAGACTCAGAGCAAGCAACTGGAGAGGTGTGTCATTGCATGTCAAACACAGCCTTACACCTCTTTTCCATACTCCAGCTGTCAGCTCTTATTACTAAATAATGGTGACCACGGGTTAAAGTGGGCCAGAATGGGGCAGAACTGCATGCTGTCACTTTTTTTTTTTATTGAGTTTAATACAAATAATTAAGGCTACAAAATGGAAAAAAGGGAAAGACAAGATAACCAGGGATTTTACATATAAATCAGTACGAAGGCCCATACAGTATATTTATTTAATAGATTGTTACAAACGTTACCAGCTATTAGTTTGAAAATACACAATGTTATTAATGTGTTATGTAACAGCTGCATACTACTGACGGATCAGGAATAACACTGAGCTGATTGAATAAACAGTACTTCCCTATCAATATATGGCCATCAGTTATCAGCTTAAAACTACAAAATGTTTTAAATGTGCTAATTAATAGCTGTATATTACTGAGGAATCAGAAATATTGAACTGATTGAATTAACAGTCCCTCCTTATTAACATATGGGAAAACTGAAAATTCTCCCAATTTGGGAGACACAATAATATACATGTATATGAGGGAGAGCATTAATACAACAGAGATCTATGCATAATATTGTTCGCTCGGTGTTAATATTGTGAAGAGCAGAGATAGGCAATTTTACAATACATGAATACTAACCAATGGTGCATTTAATTTATTGACTTTAAAGAACATTGGATAAATCAATATTTATATTGTCTTAATATTGATTCATATATTGTATGACTATTGGCTTATTAAGCTCAACCGATATAATGATGCACAATAAACTGCAGCATATTATGGGAATATATTAATGCTGCCTAGATCACAATAACTCCTTGAGGAGATATCTACAGTATATTTGTACTTACCTGTACTGAATTTACATATACTTGCTGTAGGAAAACAATTTATTAAATAGAGTGTGATCATATTATAAACTGCAGCACATTATGGGAAATACATCAATGCTGTTTTGATTATAACAATCCCTCAAAGGGATACTTACAATCTATTTGATCACAACAACTCCTTGAGGAGACATTTACAGTATATTTGTACCTACCTGCATTGAATATACATGTACTGGCTGTAGGAAATCAATCTACTCAATAGAGTGTGATCATATTATAAACTGCGGCATATTATGGGAAATACATTAATGCTGTTTGTGATCATAACAATCCCTTAAAGGGATACCCACAATCTATTTGTACTTACCTGTCTCGAATATATATATATATATATATATATATACATATAAAAGTATATACGTGAGCGGCACTCTGTGGACTTCCAAACATGAACAGGCCATCACCCCATTATTAGCAGTAATGTTTCGGTGTTTATTCAAACCATCATCAACATGCATACATAGAATAAAGGGAAATACAAGGTAACCAGGAATTTTACATATAAATCAATGTGAAGACCCATATATATATATTTATTTAATCACAGTTTCTTATATAGCACAGCAAATTCCGTTGCGCTTTATTATTGGACACAATGATAAAGCAAAACTGGGTAATAACAATCAGTCATAGAGATAGGAAGCCCTGCTCGCAAGCTTTCACTCTATAGAGAAATAGTCATTGATACACAAGGATAGGTGCTATCTATTGCATAGTTGTCCACTGGATTGTAAAGGTTCTAAGTGGGCTGTATGTTATCACATCACAGCAATGATGAAACAGGGTCAGAAGGAAGTAAAAGTGAAGAAAGAGAAAATATGTTGAGGATATGTGTGGACTTTACAGTTGGGGTATAATTGGATAGAAACGTTAATGAAGGTTGAGAGCGGTTCTGGAATGTGATAAGCTAGCCTCAGGAGGTGAGTTTTCAGGGAATGCTTGAAGGTTTAGAGACTAGGGGAGAGTCTTACTGTGCATGGTAGGGCATTCCACAGAGTGGGTGCAGCCCGAAGAAAGTCCTGTGATCATGCATGGTAGCGAGTAATAAGTGTGGGTGAGAGACGTAGATCTTGTGAAGAGCGGAGAGGTCGGGTTGGGAGATATTTTGAGATTAGCGAAGAGATGTACATTGGTGAAGTTAGGTTAGTGGCCTTGTGTGTGAGTAAAAGTATTTTATATTGAATATGGTAGAATACAGGTAACCAATGGAGGGACTGACAGAGTGGATCTACAGCTGATGAACATCTAGCAAGAAGGATTAGCCTCACAGCTGCATTTAGAATGGATTGTAGAGGTGAGAGCCTCATTTTGGTAAGACCAGTAAGAAGACTATTGCAATAATCAAGTGAGTGAGATAATGAGAGCATAGATTAGAGTTTTTGCAGTGTCTTGTCTAAGGTTTGGTCATGTTTTGGATATGTTTTTTTAGATGCATGTAACATGATTTTGAGACAGATTGAACATGGGGAGCAAAGGACAGTTCTGAGTCAAGTATAATACCTAGGCAGCGAGCTTCTGAGTTAGGATTGATTGTCAAATTCTGAACAGTGATAGAGATATCAGGTTGGTAACTACTATTGGCCAGTGGAAATATAATTAACTCTGTTTTGGAAATATTAAGTTTGAGGTGGTGAGATGACATCCAAGATGAAATGGCAGAAAGGCATTCAGTGACACAGACCAATACAGATGGTGACAAATCTAAGGAGGAAAGATAGATTTGAGTATCATCTGCATACAGATGATACTGAAATCCAAAAGAGATGATCAATTTACCAAGAGATGAGGTATAGATTGAGAAAATCAGAGGACCCAAGCCTTGTGGTACTCTAACTGAAAGAGGTAGTGAAGAGGAGGTGAATTCAGAGAAGCGAACACTGAAGGAGCGATTAGATAGGTAGTATAGGAACCAAGAGAGGGCTGTGTCTTGAAGACCTAGGTACAGTATTGTAGTGTTTGTATGAGAAGAGAATGGTCAACAGCATCAAAAGCAGCAGAGAGATGTAGAAGAATAAGAAGTGAGTCATGCCTTTGGACTGACTAGATCATTCACTACTTTAGTCAGTGCTGTCTCTGTGGAGTGTTGGGAATGAAAGCCTGACTGAAGTGTGTCTAATAAGTTCTGTGAATTAAGAAAGTGTGTGAGGTGAGCATAGGCAAGTCTCTCAAGTACTGTAGCTTGGAGAAGAATGGGAGCTGAGAGATGGGACAGTACTGCAGTTTTAGAGAGAGTTAGGGTCAGATTTTTTTTTCCGAAGGGGAGTAATTACTGCATGCTTGAACAGTGAAGGAAATATACCAGTAGAGAGAGCGAGAGAGAGATTACAGATGTTAGTTAAGGTTGGGATGAGCGCAGGAGACAGAGATTTACTTATTTACAAGAGGAGAGGTAGTAAAGTAGAAGTAAAATACTACAATACTACAAATGGACATTATTGAAAGTCAAGTTATTAACATACTTGTATACGTTTATACACTAGACTTCAGACCCAGGAGGGTGTAAAACATTAAGATCCACAGAATCACTACACATAGTAGAGTGCCCTTTTTCGCTCTCAAAATTCTCCCCACATAAACTACCTCATGTGTATGGACGATACAGCTAAAGATTAATTGCACTCTGCCGTCTCAAATATGAGGTGTTTCTGGATTTTATTCTCAATATTGCTTAGCGTAGGTACAGAGGCAGTTCTCCACAACTGGGCAATTAAATGTTACTCAATAAATATCTATTTCCTCAGGACATATCTCTGGGGTAAAAATGAAGTACTGCAATGTTAGGATCCATCGGGATAGTCACTCCCAGAATTTCACCAATCTAGAAGAAGACCTCAGTCCAGAGCGGTTTAATTACTGAACATGACCAGAAGACATGAGCTATGTCTCCCACACATCCACAATTATGCCAACAATATTGAGAAATAGTTGGCAAGATTTGATGTTGTCGCTCTGGAGTGAAGTACACTCTCTGCACCTAGAAATTGTAAAACCAGTACGATATATAATTTCCCATTCCTTGTCAGAAAATGTCCTAGCTAGATCTCTCTCCCATTTAATTTGTGATGTCAACTTCCCTTTTTTTCCTGCGGTCAAATGGTAATTATACCACCACGTAATTCCTCCCTTTTGGTTTGAAGATTTGAATCGAACTGCAATAAATGATGGGATATATGGTCTTTTAATGGGAGTGGAAAGGCAACTCTGCAGCCAGTGTCGCAACTGCAGATACTTACAAAAATCTTGCTTTGGGAGAGCATAATGCAATTAAAGATGGGTATACGATACTAAACCATCTTGCAGGAGAACATCCCTCAAGGAGGAAATACCCCAGGATACCCAGGAATCTAAATTAAGATCCGGTATTAACTGGGCAATAGTCTTTAAGGATAAATCTGGTGAAGGTAAGGGCAACTCATCTGGTAAAGACACCAATTTGTGCCAGGCAAGAAGCGTGGCTGCACAGCCTTAAAAGATCCTGTCAAGGCTGGGACAGAAGTTATAGGTAGCCGTAGCATATCAGGGAGAGCAAGGGGATGCATGAAGTCCCTCTCCATAGCAACCCAATGCTTAAGTGAGTCACAGTTAAACCAATCTCTAGCTTGACTTAACAGACAAGCTGAGTGGTATTTTTCTAAACCAGGAAAAGCTACTCCACCCTTCAGCTTAGGGAGGTAGAGGGTACCCCTTGCTATTTTAGGGTTATGTCCCTTCCAAATATAGTGAGCAATATGTCTGTAGAATTTATTACACAATACTTTAGAGAAAAGTCTAGGCATAGTACGGAAAAGGTACATGAGTTTGGGAAGGATAACCATCTTAGCTCCACTATCCTGCCCAGCCAAGACACTTCTTGCAACATCCAGTCAAGACCTTCAAAAGCTTTAAAAAGGGAGCCATAGTTACAATCATAGATATCCCAATACGTAGCTAAATTCACACCCAGATATCTAAGGTACCAAGATTGCCAAACATATTTATAGTTTGCTTTCATTCCTTCCAGAGTATCTTCAGAGATGTTAAAAAGAAGAGCCTCAGTTTTGTTAGCATTTTCTCGACCAGAGGCTCAATCGCTAAAGCAAAAATAAGCGGTGACAGATGACAAACCTGTCGTGTACCATTAGTGATATCAAATCTGAAGAGAGACACTCATTTATATAAACCCTAGCTGATGGAGAAGTATATAAATCCAGAATGGAATCAAATATTCTGCCTCTAAAGCCAAAACGCCTGAGGGCTTTATGTAAGAAGCCCCAGTAAACCCTATTAAATGCCTTTTTGGTATTTAAGGAGAGAACTAAGAGAGGTGACTTCCGGTAGTCACAGTATTCAATAATATCAAGAACTCGGTGAGTACTGTCTGAGGCCTGTCTGCCTGGCACGAACCCCACCTGTTCAACCTTAACCATAGTAGGAGGGAGAGGGCATAGAGGATTAGCTACCAATTTGGCAAACAGCTTGGCATTCACATTCAACAAAGCTATAGGCTGATAGTTTTGCACAGCAGTGGGTGCCTTGCCCAGTTTGGGCATAGCGATAATCTGCGTCTCCAGCCGTTCCTTAGGGAACTGCTTCATCTCTGAGGCTTTATTGAACACAGACATCAAAAGCGGAGCCATCTTAGTCCTAAAGGTGTTATAAAAGTTGTGCGGATATCCATTTGGCCCAGGAGCCTTTTCTAGTGGCAAGGAATCAATAGCTGCTGTAACCTCCTCTAAGGACGAAAGTAAGTTAAGGGACAGACAGGCCTCAGAGTTCAGTGAAGGAAGACGAAGTTCGTTTAAGAATCTGTCAGTAATATTTGGGAACGGTTAAGGAGTGTGAGAGTCGTTCTTGAGATTATCCATTCTACAATAACAGTCAGCAAATGCTGGTGAACTTCCTTTAAAGAAAAAAAAATTGCATTCTCGCGGGCCCCTAGAAGTTTCTTAAACAGTGCTTGATTATGAGGATCAGCTTTATGAGCCACCTCAAGATAAGCAATGTCAGCTTCTACTTGTTTCCAACGTGGTTTATACTTCCGCTTAAGGCCTGAATAGCTGAACCTGTTTCCACAACTTTAAAAGAACACCAAAAATAATAATAAATATTTTTCAAAATAAAAATAAAGGTGTTTTTGGGCCTATTAGTATGCAAATATAACGCAAGAGCCTGTTTGGATAGTCTGATGAGACTCTGGCCGAGAAAGAATGGAATTTCCTAACCTCTAAGAACTAGGGGCGACTTTTCTAGCATTAATATCCCAGTGTAAAAAGATAGTGCAATGGTCAGACCAAGATATGGGTAGTATATCTATTGTACGGACAGAGGATAAGGTCCATTTGTCCGATAGCACTAAATCTATCCTAGAATAGGATCTAGGAACATATGAATATAATGAAAAATCTCTCTCTGTGAAATGTTTAGCCTGCCAGACATCAAATAAATTATATTTAACAATTGGTTAAGGCCTTTGGCAAACTCTTGGGGCTGACTGGAGTGAGGTGCAGTTGTCCGAGACCTGTCCATTATTGGGTCCAAGACCATATTGAAATCCCCCAGAATCATCACAGCCCCTCTGCAAAACTTGAAGCACTGTGAAACTGCAGCAGAGGACAATGGTGAAGAATGAGTTAAACTGAGAGCTGATTAAATGAGCACCTGAGGGGTAACCTCTCACAAGACTCTGGAAATCCACTTGATGCCACTGGAAGAGCGATTGACTGACAGCACAGCAGGGAGCTGGTGGATCTTTTGCAGTGAAGGCTGCAGGCAGACATCTGTGAGCAGGGGCGATATCTGGACCACTGGAATCACACAGAAAACCATGCAGAGAGCACAGAGCTAGGGTACAGAGTAACCACAACAAAGCACTGGCCCAGAGCAACACAATCCCAGCCTACCCAAAGGCAGCATAAGCACGGGACCGGCCAACACCCACCCACAGGTGCCCCATAAGTGCCCCCATGCACCCACCCGGCCCCCAACATGGCCGCCCTCTACACTGCAGACACACAGCGGCACCCCTGGCCACTTGGTCCCCGCACTCCCAGCTCCCAGAACCTGCATCACCACCGTCGCTAACCACGCCACGTCCCCACACGGCCGCACAGCATCGCGAACAACCGTGCCGGCAACGGACGGACCCCAGAACCCACAGAGGTGAGTGAAATGACCCCCTTGGAGCCAGGGAAGGCTACCAGACCATGAAGACCTTAAATATAAGTGGGGGTAGAGGCCTAACTCCCCTCACCTACCAATACACAAACATAATATGAACATAATTAATGAAGAAGCAATCCCTATTAAAAAAGTGGCCAAATATTTAGGGTAAATGTACAGAATATTAAGTACTACATACCAATGCTGGATTTTGGATGGAGAGTCAGCACAAAATACAAGGCAGAGAAAATATCAGGTATCGTTTAACCAATCGTGACAGTCATGTTGTGTTATGAGTAGTGCAAGATGGATGGATAATAAAAATGAGACTGCAACATATTTTACGGTAACATCAAAATACGAAAAACAACTCAGCTTTAGGATATAATGAGCTTAAGAAAACCCATAGATAAATAGCAAATGACAGTCATACTGCCCTGAAATATCAGTTAAACAAAATGCAATTTTAAAGTATGTAGATATCACACATCATTTGTGTGGCAGTTCAATAACAGTCAAACAAAGCAAGACTTATCCTCAGATTGATGGACCCGATGTGGGCCAGTCCTGCTGAACCCCTCGGGCAGGGGAATCACCCAAGACATTCCCGTGTAAACCCCATTTTTCAAGGACTTTCAGGCGCTCAGAAGGAGTGGCGAGGGAGATGGTGGAGCCATTATGAGTGACAAGCAGTCTAGTCAGAAAGCCACATCAGTAAAGGATATCAGCCTTCATAGGATACTAGTGACAGGGTAGAAGGAACGTCTCTTAGCCAAAGTAGCCTGTGCTAAGTTACCAAATAGTTGCAATGTACCCAAGATCTCTGCAGAAGAATCCAAAAATCTGATTTTTTTAACAGAGCTTCCTTAAAATGATAATAGTGTATCCGCATTAAGACATCCCTAGGTACTTTCTGGCTTTAGGCAGTCTGTGAATGCGGTCAATGAGAATATCCGAGGAAGTAACAGTAGGGAGAAGCTTCTTGAAGAGCGATACAGCAAAATCATGTAATCTACTGCTGGAAATGGACTCGGGAACTCCCCTCAAATTATGGTTGCGTTGTGACTGATCTTCCAAATCAATCAACTTATTCCGGCAGGCTTCCACTTCAGCCTGTAAAGCATCATGCTGGTCAAAAAGAGCATTATGGGACCCGACCACTTCCTCCAGTTTGGTTTCCAAGTGATCTGTCCGGCCACCAAGATTGTCTATAGACTGCTGACATGACTGGAGAGTCTGCTGCTACTTCCTCTTTAAACTGGGATAGCAGGCATTTCATAACGCTAACTGTCAAGGCTTCACTGTCATTTAGAGTTCAAGGAGAGGAATCAACAGAGACAGCTGCAGAGGGGACAGAAGACAAAGGAGTCGGGCCAGGGACCCCTGATGGGAGTCCATAGACCCCATTCCTTTGGCCTTAGAGGATTGTGGAGATGCTCTAAAAAAACCTACCTGAGAGACCGGATTAGCCACTTTTGGACAATTAGGAATCATGGTAGTCAAAAAAAATTAATTATCAAAGGTACTGGGTTTAGTGATAAAATAATAGGTAACAAGTCCATGTAGCAGAAACAGGACATTAAATAAAGGTAGGTGAGCGGAGATGTAGGGAGATCAAATAGCACCTGCCACAATAAGCATTGCAGCAATAGCAATAAAAAAAAAAACAGTCTGAAAAACTCACTGAAGTCAAGATGTTGGGAGCAGTAGCTCTACGCTTCGTATAATCCATAACCGGCAGTTAGGAGATCATTGGTCAGCATACCTCCACCGGGATCCCGACAATAGAATACCAGTGAGAGGGGGGAGTGCAACAAACCTATTGCGGTGTTGTGAACACACATGAGTGGGATTTGTACCTGCCGGTCACATAACTACATCCTAAGCTGACAATGTAGTGTAGATGAGATAACTCACTGATCCACCAGTGACACAAATATAAGCTGGCAGACATGCAGGTATCAGGAGTCCTAATGCAGAGCACAAATATACAGGAAGCCTACATCCAAGATGGCTGCCACAGCAGAGATCAACCCAGCACTCTGTGGTCATTTTTCCCCCACAGATGGGCTCCACAGCTACCAGGCATCCAGGGGTGGACAAAGAAGGCTCTCCAAAACTCTCCTCAACAGGAATCCGGCATCAGGAATCCCCGCCGCAGCCGCAACAGAGCTCATGCGCCTGGTGCGGCCCTTCAGGAAAGTCCGCGGCTTCAGTTGGCAGACTTGGCTGCAGCACTCTACAGCTGCTAGGATGGACGCAATTGCTCCCGCTTTACTCCCCACAGTCTCCGAAGCTCAGAGGTATCCTGGCAGGGCAGATATAGATGGAGGGAAACCCCGGAGAGATGGTAAGTCCAGGGTAGGTACAGGAGCTCACCCTCAACACATCCACACTCATGGATCTCCAGGCCACACCCCCATGCTGTCACTTCTAATTGAAGACAGAACCAGTTCTGCTTCCGGCCGTCCACATTGCCCAGCCACTAGTAAAGAGCATTGGGTGATGGCAGCAGTGCAATTTAATGTTGGTAGCAGCCGCCAGACAATACTGGCTCATGGACTTGCTGCCAATTAAAAGAAAGGTGGTTTTTAAAAAAAGTAATATAGTTTTTATTAAGCAAAACATGATACAGATCAGTACAGTAATAGTGAACCATACAAATGTGTACACAGGAAAAAGAGACGCAGACATTAAGCAGAACTCCTTTAGGAAAGATAAAAAAATAGAGAATTACATAGACATCCACGTAAAACAGCAGAATTGGCCACGAATATTGAGCATGTATAGCAATCAAAAATCCATTGTGTTATCCAGAGATGTCTGTAACAGCACATTGTAATAAATGGTGAATCAATAAAATCATAACCAGGAATTCAAGAATACTGTCTGTACTCTGTGTAAAAATTATCTGCCAAGTATACATAGATTTTTTTATAAACATCCAACACAAAAAGAAAATAACGCAAAATAATCCCACGGAAAGAAAAATAATGGGGGAAGAAAGGAAAAAGAAAAATCATGATCCTCATTACGTTTGTCGATACATTAAGCAAAATACCATACGTTGCTAGTTGAAACTTTCCAAAACAGGGCGGCATATTGAAATTAGAGATGTGCACCGGACATTTTTCGGGTTTTGTGTTTTGGTTTTGGATTCGGTTCCACGGCCGTGTTTTGGATTCGGACGCGTTTTGGCAAAACCTCCCTGAAAATTTTTTGTCGGATTCGGGTGTTTTTTTTCAAAAACCCCTCAAAAACAGCTTAAATCATAGAATTTGGGGGTAATTTTGATCCTATAGTATTATTAACCTCAATAACCACAATTTCCACTCATTTACAGTTTATTCTGAACACCTCACACCTCACAATACTATTTTTAGTCCTAAAATTTGCACCAAGGTTGCTGGATGACTAAGCAAAGCGACCCAAGAGGGCGGCACAAACACCTGGCCCATCTAGGAGTGGCACTGCAGTGTCAGACAGGATGGTACTTAAAAAAATTGTCCCCAAACAGCACATGATGCAAAGAAAAGAGAAAAAGAGGTGCACTGTGGTCGCTGGACGGCTAAGCTTAGCGACACAAACATCTCAATATCACAGGAATTATTCGTTCTAATCAATGGTATTATTGGTCCAAATCACTGGAAGAAAATGACAAAATAACTGGAATTATTTGTTCTAATCAATGGTATTATTGGTACAAATCACTGGAAGAAAATGACAAAATCACTGGAATTATTCGTTCTAATCAATGGTATTATTGGTCCAAATCACTGGAAGAAAATGACAAAATTACTGGAATTGTTTGTTCTAATCAATGGTATTATTGGTACAAATCACTGGAAGAAAATTACAAAATCACTGTAATTATTCATTCTAATCAATGGTATTATTGGTCCAAATCACTGGAAGAAAATGACAAAATCACTGGAATTATTTGTTCTTTTCAATGGTATTATTGGTCCAAATCACTGGAAGAAAATGACAAAATCACTGGAATTATTTGTTCTAATCAATGGTATTATTGGTCCAAATCACTGGAAGAAAATGACAAAATCACTGGAATTATTAGTTCTAATCAATGGTATTATTGGTCCAAATCACTGGAAGAAAATGACAAAATCACTGGAATTATTTGTTCTTTTCAATGGTATTATTGGTCCAAATCACTGGAAGAAAATGACAAAATCACTGGAATTATTTGTTCTAATCAATGGTATTATTGGTCCAAATCACTGGAAGAAAATGACAAAATCACTGGAATTATTAGTTCTAATCAATGGTATTATTGGTCCAAATCACTGGAAGAAAATGACAAAATCACTGGAATTATTTGTTCTTTTCAATGGTATTATTGGTCCAAATCACTGGAAGAAAATGACAAAATCACTGGAATTATTAGTTCTAATCAATGGTATTATTGGTCCAAATCACTGGAAGAAAATGACAAAATCACTGGAATTATTTGTTCTAATCAATGGTATTATTGGTCCAAATCACTGGAAGAAAATGACAAAATCACTGGAATTATTAGTTCTAATCAATGGTATTATTGGTCCAAATCACTGGAAGAAAATGACAAAATCACTGGAATTATTCGTTCTAATCAATGGTATTATTGGTCCAAATCACTGGAAGAAAATGACAAAATCACTGGAATTATTCGTAAACATTTGAAGAAAGTCGATGCTTTCTGATTACAGAAATGCTCAGATATTCCTGCGAATACACAATCCCTTCCCAGAGGAAAAAGAAATTGAGAAACTGTTGTTTGAGAACGTTTGTTCTCTTTCCCTTACAAAGGAACAAACCACTTTCTAAGAAGACTGACATTTTTTAGGATTATGGAGACATAGGGGTATATGCAATTGCAGTCGAATTCATGAAAATGTCGAAAAACGGGGCATTTTCTCAAAAAAAAACCTGTCGAAATGGATTCGACAATGCAATACAGTACTTTTCATCAAAATACCTGCCGTTTCAGATTCGACTTTTTGCAAATCGACATTTTCAAAATTCGACATGTCTGCAATGGTCAAAATGCGGCTTTTCGACAAAAGTATATTCAATTGAAGAAAGTCGATTTGACAACAGTGCTTTTCGACAGTAATTTCGTCAATTTCATTCCGCTTCACTTTGCTGGTGAGAGCTGATTAAATTTTTTTAAAACATATATTTTTTTTAGCTTTTTGGATTGATAATAGCATATCTATTTATATTTGAAGGGATTATCTACTTGGTTTGTAAATTTTTGACCTACAAGTATTTTTTTATAGATTTTTAAAAAGAATATTTTTTTTCTTCACTCTGCTGAGGGGAATGAACCCATGATTCAACAGTTTTACCCCAGATACACTTCTGCAAAGCCACTCCAGTATTGGACTAGTTTACCCCACTCTACCATGGACGTCCTACTTGTGATGTGGACCTGAACCACCGCCATGTTAGAGTCACTCTTTCAGGTGAGATGTATTGGCCAAAACTCCATCTTGTCTGAGTAACCTATGTATATGCGCAGTGTTGCTGGGACCTTTTGTTCTTTCCCAGGGAGGAGGAAACACTCTCAAATTACCTCCTTATTCTCTTCCACAGGTCTTGTGGAGTATCCTTCCCGTTTTGCTGGAACCAGCCTGGATTTGAAGGGACCGGACAGTTCCCCTGCTGTACCATGGGCGAACTACTTGTGATGTGGACCTGAACCTCCGCCATGTTACAGACACCCCCCCTCAGGTGAGATGTATTGCCCAAAACTCCCTCTTGTCTAAGTAAGCCAGGCATGTCCCAACTGCGGCCCTCCGGCATTTGCAAAACTGCATATCCAATCATGCCCTGGCACAGCAATGCTTACGCTGTGTCAGGGCATGCTTGGATGTGTAGTTTCTCAAGTGCCGGAGGGTTGCATTTGGGACAAAGGCCGATGTAATCTGCTTGTTTCCAAGCGTTGCTTGTACCTTGTCTTTGGATGACACCATACTATTCTCTTCCACAGGTCTTGCGGAGTATCCTTCCCAAGGTGCAGGAACCAGCATGGATGAAGGGACAGTTCCCCTACTGTACCATGGGCGACCTACTTGTTATGTGGACCTGAACCTCCGCCATGTAGCAGATACCCCCCCTCAGGTGAGATATATTGCCCAAAACTCCCTCTTGACCAAGTAACCCGGCATGTCCAAAGTGCAGTCCTCCGGCATTTGTAAAACTGCACATCCAATCATGCCCTGACACAGCAATGCTTATGCTGTTTCAGGGATTGTTTGGATGTCTAGTTTCTCAAGTGCTGGAGGGATGCATTTGGGACAAAGGCCTATGTAACCTGCTTGTACCTTGTCTTTGGATGACACAAATACCTGGAACCTCATACTATTCTCTTCCACAGGTCTTGCGGAGTATCCTTCCCAAGTTGCGTGGATGTGAAGGGACACGACTGTTCCCCTGATGTACCATGGGCGAACTACTTGTGATGTGGACCTGAACCTCCGCCATGTAGCAGACAATCCCCACAGGTGAGATGTATTGTCCAAAACTCCCTCTTGACCAAGTAACCCCGGCATGTCCAAAGTGCAGCCCTCCGGCATTTGTAAAACTGCACATCCAATCATGCCCTGACACTGCAATGCTTACGCTGTGTCAGGGAATGTTTGGATGTCTAGTTTCTCAAGTGCCGGAGGGTTGCATTTGGGACAAAGGCTGATGTAACCTGCTTGTACCTTGTCTTTGGATGACACAAATACCTGGAACCTCATACTATTCTCTTCCACAGGTCTTGCGGAGTATCCTTCCCAAGGTACAGGAACCAGCGTGGATGTCAAGGGACATGACAGTTCCCCTGCTGTACCATTGGCGACCTACCACAATACCACAGCATCTCTGAAATGCCATATTTTACATTTTATCAACTAATAATTTAAAGAAAAACCACAAAAAACTTCTCATTTTAAAAATTTATTGAAGAATTAAAATTTTATTTTATTTTTGGATTAAAATATAAATTGAAATAAAAACAAAAAAAGTAGTGTTTGTTCTTCTTTACATTATTTTCTTGTGTAGAGATCTGTGAAAAAAAAGAAATTCCATATTAAGTAAAGACACTAATGATGTCATGTTCATTCCTTTCCAAAGAACATTTGTGGAACCACACAGTCCAGCATGACCCATTGCTGGACTGTATTGTTCCCCAAGGGCAGGCGGTCCAAAGTGGCAGAGTGGTGTCAGTGGTCAGCACTTTGACACGCCTGCACTTGTGGAACCACACAGCCCAGCATGACCCATTGCTGGACTGTGTTGTACCCCAGGGGCAGGCGGTCCAAAGTGGCAGAGTGGTGTCAGTGGTCAGCACTTTGACACGCCTGCACTTGTGGAACCACACAGCCCAGCATGACCCATTGCTGGACTGTGTTGTTCCCCAAGGGCAGGTGGTCCAAAGTGGCAGAGTGGTGTCAGGGGTCAGCACTTTGACACGCCTGCACTTGTGGTACCACACAGCCCAGCATGACCCATTGCTGGACTGTGTTGTTCCCCAAGGGCAGGCGGTCCAAAGTGGCAGAGTGGTGTCAGTGGTCAGCACTTTGACACGCCTGCACTTGTGGAACCACACAGCCCAGCATGACCCATTGCTGGACTGTGTTGTTCCCCAAGGGCAGGCGGTCCAAAGTGGCAGAGTGGTGTCAGTGGTCAGCACTTTGACACGGCTGCACTTGTGGAACCACACAGCCCAGCATGACCCATTGCTGGACTGTGTTGTACCCCAAGGGAAGGCGGTCCAAAGTGGCAGAGTGGTGTCAGTGGTCAGCACTTTGACATGCCTGCACTTGTGGAACCACACAGCCCAACATGACCCATTGCTGGACTGTGTTGTTCCCCAAGGGCAGGCGGTCCAAAGTGGCAGAGTGGTGAAGGAGCTTTCATCAGTTACCACACGCACCCACATACATGCCCACGCATGTATGCCTAGACATAAAGCTCCTTGGTATTATCCGGTCGGGGGTGTCCCCCACCCCCGACCGGATACTACCAAGGAGCTTTATGTCTAGGCATACATGCGTGGGCACGTGTGGTAACTGATGAAAGCTCCTACACCACTCTGCCAACACAAATATAAAACAATAGTAAGAAATAAAATAAACTAATGGGAGTGGGAGAAAGGGAAACATGAAAAACATAAGAGTAAATAATAAAACAATACGACCGGGCTTATGGTGGTTGTCCGTCCGGATCCTCTTCTTTCTCCTGATGGGGCGTCGATGCCCTGGGTGGCTGTGGAGTGCGTTGACTTGGCCTCGGTGGCCGTGCTGGTGTAGATGATGCGGCCGGTGTTGGTGGTGGAGGCATCTGGTAGGAGGGGTACATCCCTGTATATCCTTGGTACAGCTGTGACCGTCCATACCAGGATGGTGGTGGAGGAAGGGCAGGAGTCGTCCCTGTGGCTTGTGATGGCGGATGTGGTGGTTCACCAGTGTGTTGATGAGCTGGCTCTGGGAGCTTATCATACATCATCTGCAGTGTGGTTGCGATGATCTGGTGGCTGGCTACCGAATGTCGTTGGCTCTCCGACATGTTGTCAACGCTGTGTGCCAGGCATGATGTGTTATCCACTAGCCGGTTGATGGATGTGGCCAGAACTTGAAGGATGTCCATAGTCTCCCTGTGATCTCCTCGTCTGGTCTTTTGCGTTTCTGCCGTGCTGTCGGCAAGAGCCTTTTACATTTTAATCAGACCGTTTGCCATCGTCTCCATTGTCTTCTCAATGGCGTCCAGTCTGGTTTCAACGACATTCGTGTAGGTATCCTGGCTGGCAGTCATCTCTGCTGCCAGGGTGTGTACCCTCTGAACATTTGAGGGATCCTGTCCTTCCTGTACGTCTGCCACCAATTGCATTTGTGCAGCTGAAAAGAAGATTAGAAATTAGTATACACATTCATACATTTGTTTGAAGGCTCGCAATTTGATAATTACTCACACAGGGATGTAGAAACAGCGGGCTGCTGCACTTCCACCTCGTCGTCCGACGAATCCTGTAGGAGATCCGGCCTGAAGAAGGGACCAATCCCCGACGCAAGTCCGCTGCTGGTCCGTGCCACCTCTGTTTGCAAAAGAAGAAAAAAAAATAAAGTTAATAAACTATACAAAAATGGCGACCCCCCTAACCCCCCCACCAAAAAAAATAAAAAATAAAAACCTTCTCCATCCTATGGTGCTGCTGCTCCAGGAACTTTACTTGTCCTCAATTCTGGAGACTTTTCAAGGGTATGGCTGGATACGTCTGCACGGCTGTCTTCAAACCCAAGAAAAGTCTCGTCCGTTAACCCTGTTGACTCAAACAGTTCGGGTGATGGGTCCACAAGGGTAGTGTCTTGTTGAGGCTCTTCGGTCACAGTCCCAGAGCTCCTGGAGAGATGACGAGCTGGTGATGGCCTGCGCGCAGGAGATGTAGTTTGGCGCCTAGCTGGTAGTGTGGTCGCCGACGGTGTCTGGCGCGCAGGTGACGTTCTACGTGCTGATGTCTGGCGCGCAGGTGATGGTCTGTGCGCTGACGATGTCTGGCGCGCAGGTGACTTTCTGCGCGCTGATGACGTCTGGCACACAGGTGACTTTCTGCGCGCTGACGATGTGTGGCGCGCAGGTGATGATCTGTGCGCTGCTGATGCTTGCTGCGCAGGTGATGGTCCACACGCTGTTGATGATGCCTGCTGCGCAGGTGATGATCCGTGTGCTGGCGATGTCCTGCGCGCAGGTGATGTCCTCTGGGCAGGCGTGTCTGGGGAAAAAGAACAAACACATTAGCAAAAAAAAAAAAAAAAAGATTTAGTACAGCTTATCTGAATGTATTCTTACCATCAGGCCTCCTTTTGGACTGCTTGTCGCCCGCCGTCTTCCATCTTCTGGGCGGTTCTTCCTCCTCGGGAAAGCCAGCAGGACGGCTGGAGTCCACACCTCCGCGAACTCCTTGGACCATAACAGGGTTCATGTGCCTTTTAATAACGTTCTCCCAGGGTAGCCACTTCAGATTGAGAGCCGGACCACCTCCCGTAGCTGTCTCATGTCGGCGCTGAATCCCCATCTTCTTCTTGGTCTGTCTGCGGCAATCACTGTACCGCTTCATGCAGTTTCTGGTGCTCCGGCGGTTTCCAGATACTGCAGTGACTTGTCTCGCGATGGCATCCCAGATGTTTCGCTTGGTCTTAGCTGCTGTGCTCTGTGCCCTTGGTCCATACAGAACGTCGTAGGACCTGTCGACGCCATCCACTAGGGCACAGTTTTCCGCCTCAGTGTATCTGGGTCCATGCGGCTTCTTCTGTCCTGCGTCTTCACCAGAGGCTTCCTCCTCCTACTGATCTTCTGGCTGGCTTCTTGCTTTTAGGGATTAAAAAAAACATGCATTTAATAAGATCGGTATGTAGCTGTGAGTGTGTCAGTATCCCTGGCAGTGCGCAAAAATACCTGTAGGTGTGCATGGCAGTGCTCAAACTAGGGTGTGTCAAGTTGGATGCTATTGTGTCTGCAGGTGTTGACAGTATTTACCTTTCTAGGCCTTTTCTTTTTCTTTTGCTTCTCCTTTTGGTCCCTTGACGACCGCGGCTGGTCACTGCATGCCTGGTCGGTCGTATCCTCCTCCTGGGTAGGCTCCCAATCCTCATTGCTGTGCAGGGAAAATTCTTCTGAGGGGTGGGGGGAAGGGGGGGATCGGGGCCGCTTGTCCCTGGACATCTCTGTTGTAAAAATAAAAAATATTTTTACAAATTTAACACACATTACATATTTACATGCAACCACACGTCATGCTGTTGGGACCCCAGTGCTCAAGCAGGACCAAACACAACAACAACAAAAATTTAAAAAACCTCAGCCAAACAGGCCAAAACCCCCGTACAAGCATCCCTGCACATGATGGAGGTTAACCAGTGCTAAAGTAGGAGCAAAAAAACATGTTTTGGAAACAAACGACAACACATGTCGGCCACACGGCTGATACCGACACGCTCAAAGTCAGCCCAAACAAGCCAAAAAGTACCTCCAGCATGTGCAGGGATGCACCAGTGCTAAAATAGGAGCAAAAAAACATGTTTTGGAAACAAACGACACCACATGTCGGACACATGGCAGATACCGACACACTCAAAAGTCACCCCAAACAAGCCAAAAAGCATCCCTGCACATGCTGGAGGTCAACCAGTGCTAAAGTAGGAGCAAAAAAACATGTTTTGGAAACAAACGACAACACATGTCGGCCACATGGCTGATACCGACACGCTCAAAGTCAGCCCAAACAAGCCAAAAAGTACCTCCAGCATGTGCAGGGATGCACCAGTGCTAAAATAGGAGCAAAAAAACATGTTTTGGAAACAAACGACAACACATGTCGGCCACATGGCTGATACTGACATGCTCAAAGTCATCCCAAACAAGCCAAAAAGTACCTCCAGCATGTGCAGGGATGCACCAGTGCTAAAATAGGGGGGGGGGAAACATGTTTTGGGAACAAATGACAACACATGTCGGCCACATGGCAGATACCGACACACTCAAAAGTCACCCCAAACAAGCCAAAAAGCATCCCTGCACATGCTGGAGGTCAACCAGTGCTAAAATAGGAGCAAAAAAACATGTTTTGGGAACAAACAACAACACATGTCGGCCACATGGCAGATACCGACACACTCTAAAGTCACCCCAAACAAGCCAAAAAGCATCCCTGCAAATGCTGGAGATACAACAATGCAAAAGTATGACCCAAAAAAACATTTTATGAAAAAAAAAAACGTGAAAAACTACCCCCAAACACAAAACTCCCCCCAAAAAACCATGCAGCGATACAAGCAGGAGCTATATACACATACCTGCACACATATACATACCCCAAACACCCCAAAGCAAACGCCACATGTACACTTGGGTGGTATTCATGTGACCGCCGGTCAGCTGACCGACAGTCACATGACCTTCTCCATGAGCCCGACGGCTCACTATCCCGATGGTCGGCATGCCGACCAACAGGGACTATTTCCACTCGTGGGTGTCCACGACACCCACAGAGTGGGAATAGAACCCGTGGCGATCGCAGGTCGCCACCGAGCCCGCAGCGTGGCGAGCGCAGTGAGCCCGCAAGGGGCTTGCTGCATTCGCCCCTCCCCGCCGGGATCCCGGCGTCGGTATGCTGCCGGGATCCCGGCGTCGGTAAGGTGACCGGCGGCCAGGAGACCGCCGGTCACTAGTACTACACCCGTACACCTCATGGCACCCCCCCAGAGTCTGCCACTTCCATTCACAGCTGAATCAGAAATAGTCCTGATTGTAAGATCTGGTCTGACGAAAGCTGAAATACAGCTGAAACGTTACCTACAACTCGGGGCGCAGTCTCTGTCATTATTTCGATTGTAGAAGGTCCCCAGGAGTGCCACCGATTTGCATACATATATATATATATTTGAAAAGATATAAGACCTTTATCGCGCTAAAGATGTGAAAGCTTCAACTTAGGGAAAATACTAGTGATGTGCACCGGACATTTTTCGGGTTTTGTGTTTTGGTTTTGGGTTCGGTTCCGCGGCCGTGTTTTGGATTCGGATGCGTTTTGGCAAAACCTCACGAAAATTTTTTGTCGGATTCGGGTGTTTTTAAAAAAAAAACCCTAAAAAACAGCTTAAATCATAGAATTTGGGGGTCATTTTGATCCCATAGTATTATTAACCTCAATTACCATAATTTCCACTCATTTCCAGTCTATTCTGAACACCTCACAATATTATTTTTAGTCCTACAATTTGCACCGAGGTCGCTGGATGGCTAAGCTAAGAGACACAAGTGGCCGACACAAACACCTGGCCCATCTAGGAGTGGCACTGCAGTGTCAGGCAGGATGGCACTTCAAAAAAATTGTCCCCAAACAGCACATGATGCAAAGAAAAAAAGAGGCGCACCAAGGTCGCTGTGTGACTAAGCTAAGCGACACAAGTGGCCGACACAAACACCTGGCCCATCTAGGAGTGGCACTGCAGTGTCAGGCAGGATGGCACTCCCAAAAAATTGTCCCCAAACAGCACATGATGCAAAGAAAAAAAGAGGCGCACCAAGGTCGCTGTGTGACTAAGCTAAGCGACACAAGTGGCCTACACAAACACCTGGCCCATCTAGGAGTGGCACTGCAGTGTCAGGCAGGATGGCACTTCAAAAAAATTGTCCCCAAACAGCACATGATGCAAAGAAAAAAAGAGGCGCACCAAGGTCGCTGTGTGACTAAGCTAAGCGACACAAGTGGCCGACACAAACACCTGGCCCATCTAGGAGTGGCACTGCAGTGTCAGGCAGGATGACACTTCAAAAAAATTGTCCCCAAACAGCACATGATGCAAAGAAAAAAAGAGGCGCACCAAGGTCGCTGTGTGACTAAGCTAAGCGACACAAGTGGCCGACACAAACACCTGGCCCATCTAGGAGTGGCACTGCAGTTTTCTAGCGAGAGGATGAGTGCTTCCATCCTCATGTGAATCTGAACCACTAGCCATGAACATAGGCCAGGGCCTCAGCCGTTCCTTGCCACTCCGTGTCGTAAATGGCATATTGGCAAGTTTACGCTTCTCATCAGACGCTTTCAATTTAGATTTTTGGGTCATTTTACTGAACTTTTGTTTTTTGGATTTTACATGCTCTCTACTATGACATTGGGCATCGGCCTTGGCAGACAACGTTGATGGCATTTCATCGTCTCGGCCATGACTAGTGGCAGCAGCTTCAGCACGAGGTGGAAGTGGATCTTGATCTTTCCCTGTTTTACCCTCCACATTTTTGTTCTCCATTTTTTAATGTGTGGAACTATATGCCAGTATCAATAGCAATGGCCTACTACTATATATACTGCGCACAACTAAAATGCACCACAGGTATAGAATGTAGATGGATAGTATACTTAATGACGACACAGAGGTAGGCACAGCAGTGGCCTTCCGTATCGTACTGCTATATATAGTATACTGGTGGTCACTGTGTCAGCAAACTGCAAAACTAAAATGCACCACAGGTATAGAATGTAGATGGATAGTATACTTAATGACGACACAGAGGTAGGCACAGCAGTGGCCTTCAGTATCGTACTGCTATATTATATAGTATACTGGTGGTCACTGTGTCAGCAAACTGCAAAACTAAAATGCACCACAGGTATAGAATGTAGATGGATAGTATACTTAATGACGACACAGAGGTAGGCACAGCAGTGGCCTTCCGTATCGTACTGCTACATATAGTATACTTGTGGTCACTGTGTCAGCAAACTGCAAAACTAAAATGCACCACAGGTATAGAATGTAGATGGATAGTATACTTAATGACGACACAGAGGTAGGCACAGCAGTGGCCTTCCATATCGTACTGCTATATGTAGTATACTGGTGTTCACTGTGTCAGCAAACTGCAAAACTAAAATGCACCACAGGTATAGAATGTAGATGGATAGTATACTTAATGACGACACAGAGGTAGGCACAGCAGTTGCCTTCCGTATCGTACTGCTATATATAGTATACTGGTGGTCACTGGTCAGCAAAACTGTGCACTGTACTCCTCCTATATAATATTAATTATACTGGTGGTCCCCAGTCCCCACAATAAAGCAGCACACTGAGCACAGATATGGAGTGTTTTTCAGGCAGACAACGTATACTGGTGGTCACTGTCAGCAAAACTCTGCACTGTACTCCTGCTATATAATACAGCTGCTCCCCAGTTCCCACAATTAAGCAGTGTGAGCACAGATATATTATGCAGCACACTGAGCACAGATATGGAGCGTTTTTTTCAGGCAGAGAACGGATAAAACTGGTGGTCACTGATCAGCAAAACTCTGCACTGTACTCCTCCTAACAGCTGCTCCCCAGTCCTCCCCACAATTAAGCAATAAAGCAATCAAGTTCAACAATAAACGGAGAGGACGCCAGCCACGTCCTCTCCCTATCATCTCCAATGCATGAGTGAAAATGGCGGCGACGCGCGGCTGCTTATATAGAATCCGAATCTCGCGAGAATCCGACAGCGGGATGATGACGTTCGGGCGCGCTCGGGTTAGCCGAGCAAGGCGGGAAGGTTCGAACCTGCCTCGGACCCGTGTTAAAAGGGTGAAGTTCGGGGGGGTTCGGTTTCCGAGAAACCAAACCCGCTCATCACTAGAAAATACCCCCTGTTAGATAGGGTCTGAACAACAGATAGTGAAAGAAGAGATTTCTCCAGGGAGCTGATGTCGTACTTTGGTATGTACAAGTTCTGTATAATAAAATAATCTTAAAAAAGAGAGATTGTTTATTTTTTTAAAAAGCAATACATAAAACTGTTTACAATTTGCCCAGAATAACAATAAACAATGTTTGTACAGACGATAGTTGTGTTGGTAATTCAAACAACATCAAAATGACCTTCTTTGTAGAGATGTCAGAGAACAATGGGGGTGATTCCGAGTTGTTCGCTCGCAAGCTGCTTTTAGCAGCTTTGCACACGCTAAGCCGCCGCCTACTGGGAGTGAATCTTAGCATAGTAAAATTGCGAACGAAAGATTAGCAGAATTGTGAATAGACACTTCTTAGCAGTTTCTGAGTAGCTCCAGACTTACTCAGCAACTGCGATCAGTTCAGTCAGTTTCGTTCCTGGTTTGACGTCACAAACACTCCCAGCGTTCGCCCAGACACTCCCCCGTTTCTTCAGACACTCCCGCGTTTTTCCCAGAAACGGCAGCGTTTTTTCACACACACCCATAAAACGGCCTGTTTCCACCCAGAAACACCCACTTTCGGTCAATCACATTACGATCACCAGAACGAAGAAAAAACCTCGTAATGCCGTGAGTAAAATACCTAACTGCATAGCAAATTTACCTGGCGCAGTCGCACTGCGGACATTGCGCATGCGCATTAGCGACTAATCGCTCCGTTGCGAAAAAAAATAACGAGCGATCAACTCGGAATGACCCCCTATGTGCTAACCCATTGTTTTCTGACATCTCTACAAAGAAGATCATTTTGATGCTGTTTATTGTTATTCTGGGCAAATTGTAAACAGTTTTATGTATTGCTTTTAAAAAAAATAAACAATCTCTCTTTTTTAAGATTATTTTATTATACAAAACTTGTACATACCAAAGTACGACATCAGCTCCCTGGGGAAATCTCTTCTTTCAATATATATATATATATATATCTAAAATACCTAGCAGGTCCGGCTCACCCTGTATAAGTCCAATGCGCCGGGTACCTGCACAATGGAAAATATATACATACAGATAGGTGCAGCCCTCCTGGTGTTTTAAGTAACACAGGCTCAAACAGGCAACGTTTCAGTGCCCATGCCAGTAATAAAGGGCACTGAAACGTTGCTGTTACCTATGCCTGTTTGAGCCTGCGTCACTTAAGACACCAGTAGTGCTGCACCTATCTGTATGTATGTGTGTGTGTGTGTGTGTGTGTATATATATATATATATATATATATATATATATACATACAGTGAGTGTACATATATGGTGGTATACATACCACCAGGGACTGGGAGAGGGAATTCTGTGAGGAGGGAGGGAACTGCTGTGGCGGAACTTCAATAGCCAGCAGTCCCCCCCCCCCCCCCCGGTCTTTCAATATGCACTGCAGAGAGCTACTGTACCTGCGATCGCGGCATTTGCTGAGATGGAGACAATGCTGTCTCCGTCTCAGTGTTAAAACATTTGGCTCATGGGGGGGGGGGTTCCAGGTACTCGGAAACCCCCCCTGCGTGTGCTACTGAGCACTCATTCCTAACTCTGCTAAGTACTGTTTGGTATACTGTATCTGACTTCCATGAGGTAGTTGTCCATTATTTCAGCTTCCATTGACCTTTTTGAAAGCGGTAGAAGTTATCGATTCTTTTTTTTTATTTTTATTTTCCCCTATTTTTAATTTTCTCCTGCATAGCCCAGTAAAATGTTGCAATGTTAAGTATTGACTTGTGCCTTCTGGGGGTCCACTTCTTCATCAAGCCCAGCCAAATCTCATCCTGATTCCTAACCCTCTGTTCCACGTTCTCTATGTACCCCATCTGTGTCACCCATGTCTGTCTACCCCTCCCCTTCAGATTGTAAGCTCTCACGAGCAGGGCCCTCTTCCCTCATGTACTTATATACTGTTGGTCACCAAAATGCTGCACTGTGATACTGTATATACTGCTCACAAAAAAGCGGCACAGATATGGAATGGATACTTGCAGTGACACAGAGCTGCAAGATACAGCAATTGGCCTACTGTACTGTACTACTATAATTATTATATACTGGTGGTCCCCAGTCCCCACAATGCAGCACACTGATCAGATATTTGCAGCACACTGAGCACAGATATGGAGCGTTTTCAGGCAGAGAACGTAGATATTTTCAGCACACTGAGCACAGATTATTTGCAGCACACTGAGCACAGATATTTGCAGCACACTGAGCACAGATTACGTAGCTTTTCAGGGAGAGAACGCTGCCACGCCCTCTCAGTTCAATCTCCAATGCACGAGTGAAAATGGCGGTGACGTGCGGCTCCTTATATAGAATATGAATCTCGCGAGAATCCGACATCGGGATGATGACGTTCAGGCGCATTCTGGTTAAACGAGCAAGGCAGGAAGATCCGAGGCTGCCTCGGAACCGTGTAAAAAAGTTTGGGGGGGTTCGGATCCCGAGTAACCGAACCCGGTCATCTCTAATTGAAATCCATATTGAAACATGAGGTAACCCCATCTAGATATATATTCACTAAAGATTAAGTACTGTATAAATTAAGGAAGGGGAGTTCATCCATTTAGCCCAGATGTATTCAAATGTAGGGACTGTACCCTGAGACATATAAACATATATTTCATGTTGAAAGGAAGTATTTACCAATGCTACCCATTCAGTAAATGTGGGACCTATTCGGGCCATCCAAGAGCGAGTTATGCGCAGATATTCGTAACGTATTGGTTTTTAGGGTTATCAAGGACTACTGTATCATGCCTTGACACCCCAGCACACACAATTTGGGAGTGAGAACCTGCCTAGGGATACCAGTTACTATTGTTACCAACTTAATCTGTGACCAGAAGGAGGAGACCACTGTACAATTCCAGACAAGATGCCAAGAAACGCCTTGAGCGGCCCCACATTTAGGACAAATAGGAGAAGTGCAGCCACCAAATTTGACTAGTCTAGCAGGTGTCAAGTAGTAGCTGTGATGAATAAAAACTTTTATTTGTTGGAATCAAATAGAGACTGTAGCATGATGTGGGAATTTCTTAGCCGTATGCCATTCCTCATCACTCAAGAGGCGAAGGTCAGTTTCCCATCCAACCCTCAGTGCAGGTAGAGCCTCGTTATGATGTTCTGCTAATAAAAAAAAAATATGTTAAAGAAATTATTTTAACCCTGTCTGATTTGAGAAGAAATGATTTTGCAGGAGAAGAAGTAAAAAGAGGAGGCCTATCCCTATAATGAACCTGACGGGCATGTCTCAGTTGTAAATACATTTTTGTTTGCCATAATAGAATATGTATAAAGTAACTTATTAAAGAAGCAAATTAAGAAAAATCACAAAGCATGTTTAAATCTCTGAGTCTATGGTATGCAAAACCATGCCATACATGGCGAGATATAGCAAAGATGTATGTGGACACATCTGTATCTGAAGAACGGTTGAGATAAATCAAACTTGTCTTTCAGTTGTTGGAATGCTATAAGAATGGACGTCTCGTAAGTTTACCCAATAGATAATTCCTTTGGATTTCCACATTTGTCTACATGATATATTATGCAGTTCTGGAATCCAGCGGGGAGTGCCAGATGGGGTTATCTGGATCAACATCTACAAATTTAGTAAGAGTTTGGATCTCCCTCCAAATCTTGGTGGCCTGAACTACTGTATAAGTGGAGGAGAAGCCAAAAAAAGTTTACCACTTAACATTACTTGTAGAGGGGTATAACCGAGAACAGTTTGCTGAATAAAAATTTCAGCGAGAGAGAAGCAGGTGTCATCCTGTATCCATAGTCTGATATGAGCCAATTGGCAAGCAAAGTCATACAATCTAAAATGGGGAGAGCTAAACCACCATCGTTCCTAGTTCTAGTGAGAGGATTAATGTTAATTCTAGGATGTTTGTTTACCCATATCAGGGAAGACAGAATACTATTCAAATGTCTAAAAAAGGATGATAGATGAAGCACATAAAGGATTTTAATGAGATTGACCGTTCCCATCATAGTAAGAGGTAGTTTATACCACACTTTGGCCCTATTTTTGGGATAAGAAAGTAATGGTGAGAGGTTGGGAATAAAATATGCACAAGTAATAAAAATCTCGACGTATTTAAACTGAGTAACCCACCTCAGTGGAAGAGAGACAACTAGGCTCGGGAGGAGGAGGGGGGAGGGGGGGCATAAAGGCATAATTGAAGATTTAGTCCAATTAATGGAGAGGCCAGAGTATCTACCAAATTCTTCTATAACATCCAGTATAGCCGGCATGGAAAGTCTATAGTCTCGCAAAAACAATAACATATCATCAGCTTAAAGGGCCACCGTATCCGTCCTCTGACCTAGCTGAAGCCACAACATATTTGGATGAGTACGTATAATACAAGCTATGGGGTTCTATGGCAATAGCGAAATAAAGTGAGTGATAAGGGACAACCTTGCCTGTGCCCCTAGATAGGGAAAAGGGAGCAAACACATAACCATTGACAGAGATCCTGGCCGTAGGCTGGTGATATAATATATGTACCCATTTTAGGAAAGAGGGGCCAAAACCCATACAATGCATGACACTCCACAAGTTGGCCATTCGACAAGTCGAGTCAAACGCCTTAGCGGCATCGAGAGAAACAACAACTGAATGAGACTCGTGATGGCCTGAAGATGAGTAAAGACTCAACGTAGGTTTACGCTGGTGGACATACCAGGCATAAAGCCAGTTTGATCTGGATGTATCAAAGAAGTAATAACCATATTAATCCAAATGGCCAGAATCTTTGCCAATATCTTAGCTTCATTCAGAATCAGGGATATTGGCATATAAGAATCGGGGTAGCTAGAATTCTTTCCAGGTTTAGGCAATACCATGATAATAGCCTCAGACATAGAATCAGGTAAAATGCTAATCTTAAAAAGACCATTAAACAGGTTTAGTAGTCTAGCAACAAGCCACTCGGAGTAAGTTTTATACAATTCAACAGGTATACCATCCACTTCTGGGGCCTTGCCTCCTGGAAAATATATAATTGCTATATCAACTTCTACAGTGATCGGGGTATCTAAAAAATCCCAAGCCTCAGAAGGTAAAGTGGGTAAGTTGATAGACGAAACATAATGGAATAGCTCAGCCATAGGGCAGGTTAACTTAGTCCTGTAAATTTTCTTAAAGAAAGTAAGAAAGATAGCAATAGTCAGGGTAGTGGTCGCTAAATTACCATCAGGGTCATAAAGTTGAGAGATTGTATTTGCAGGATGGTCGAAATTAACCAGGTGAGCCAGGAAACTACCAGTTCTGTCAGCATACATATAAAAATTGTGAGATTTAAACAAGAGGCTACGTATATTACATTTCTCTGTGTGAGATAACCAGGCAGACTGAGCATCATCCCAGAGCGCTCTGGTATCATCCAGACCATCCTCCAAATATTTAGCCTCCAGATCATGACATTCTGATTTCAACTTGAGTTCTCTATTTCTATAAAACAGTCTGAGAGAGGCTATTCTCTGAATCAAAGTGCCTCTCATATATGCCTTTAAAGAATCCCAAACAGCTGGAATAGGTGCCAAATCCACATTTACACCAAAATTTCCCTCCCATGACTTTAAATCAGAAGCCTCCTTCAATTGCAACAACCAAGAGGGGTGTAGTTTCCAGAAAGACTGCCCCCTGCGGCACAAACACCTGACCCATCTAGGAGTGGCACGCAGTGGCTGAACATCAAAATTGTCCCGGAATTTTTCTGGCCACTGATAGCATCTCCTGCACGCCCCTGTCATTTCTCAAAAAATACTGCACCACCAAATTAATTGTATGTGCCAAACATTGGACGTGCCAGAATCTTCCCAGATGTAATGCATACACAATATTGGTGGTGTTGTCCAATATCACAAATCCCCAGGAGAGTCTAAGTGGGGTAAGCCATTGTGCAATGATGTCCCTCAGTTTCCATAAAAGATTGTCAGTGGTGTGCCTCTTATGGAAACTGGCGATACACAGCATAGCCTGCCTAGGAACGAGTTGGCGTTTGTGAGATGCTGCTACTGGTGTTGCTGCTGTTGTTGCTGTGGGAGGCAGTACATCTACCCAGTGGGCTGTCACAGTCATGTAGTCCTTAGGTTGGCCTGCACCACTTGTCCACATGTCCGTGGTTAATTGGACACTGGGTACAACATTTTTAAGGATACTGAGGACACTTTTCTTAATGTCTCTGTACAGTCTGGGAATCGCTTTCCTAGTGAAGTGGAATCTAGATGGGATTTGGTATCGGGAACACACTACCTCCATCAATTGTCTAAATTCCACTGCACTAATGGCGGATATCGGATGCACGTCTAACACCAACATAGCTGTCAAGGCTTCAATTATCCGCTTTGCAACAGGATGACTGCTGTCATATTTCATCTTCCTCGCAAAGGACTGTTGGACAGTCAACTGCTAAGTTGAAGTAGTACAAGTGGTCTTCCGACTTGCCTTCTGGGATGACGATCGACTCCCAGCAGCAACAACAGCAGCGGCAGCAGCAGCAGCAGTAGTAGGAGGAAGTGGTTCTTGATCTTTCCCTATTTTATCCTCCAAATTTGTGTCCTCCATTATTTTTCTTGAGTTATATAACAATGGGGGTCATTGCGAGTTGATCGCTCGTTGCCGATTTTCGCAACGGACTGATTAAGGCAAAAATGTGCATGTGCATGGTACGCAGTGCGCATGCGCTAAGTATTTTAGCACAAAACTTAGTAGATTTACTCACGTCCGAATGAAGAATTTTCATCGTTGAAGTGATCGGAGTGTGATTGACAGGAAGTGGGTGTTTCTGGGCGGAAACTGACCGTTTTCTGGGAGTGTGTGGAAAAACGCAGGCGTGCCAGGATAAAACGCGGGAGTGTCTGGAGAAATGGGGGAGTGGCTGGCCGAACGCAGGTCATTTTTGTGACGTCAAACCAGGAACGAAACGGGCTTAACTGATCGCAGTGTAGGAGTAAGTCTCGAGCTACTCAGAAACTGCTAAGAATTTTCTATTCGCAATTCTGCTAATCTTTTGTTCGCTATTCTGCTAAGCTAAGATACACTCCCAGAGGGCGGCGGCCTAGCGTGAGCAATGCTGCTAAAATCTGCTAGCAAGCGAACAACTCGGAATGACCCCCAATATGCGGCACAGGAGAGCGTACACCTACAGCTTCCATATATTTTTTTTGTCTTGTGTAGGGTGCTTTCTTTATTTTTAGTCTTTTTGCCAAGTGAGGCCTTTTCATTTCATACACCTTTTTTGACTTCTAATAGCTGGTAAGTATTTGCATGTAGTTTGCTTTGCTTGGGGTGGAGGTGTGTAGTTGGGACAGTGTGTTTGTACAGTTTCTATATATTTTTTTTGTCTTGTGTAGGGTGCTTTCTTTATTTTTGTCTTTTTGCCAAGTGAGGCCTTTTCCTTTTATACGCCTTTTTGACTTATAATAGCTGTTAAGTATTTGCATGTAGTTTGCTTTGCTTGGGGTGGAGGTGTGTATTTGGGACAGTGTGTGTGTACAGTTTCTCTATATATTTTTTTTGTCTTGTGTAGGGTGCTTTCTTTATTTTTGTATTTTTGCCAAGTGAGGCCTTTTCATTTCATACACCCTTTTTGACTTCTAATAGCTGTTAAGAATTTGCATGTAGTTTGCTTTGCTTGGGGTGGAGGTGTGTAGTTGGGACAGTGTGTGTGTACAGTTTATATATATATTTTTTGTCTTGTGTAGGGGACTTTCTTTATTTTTGTATTTTTGCCAAGTGAGGCCTTTTCATTTCATACACCTTTTTTGACTTCTAATAGCTGTTAAGTATTTGCATGTAGTTTGCTTTGCTTGGGGTGGAGGTGTGTATTTGGGACAGTGTGTGTGTACAGTTTCTCTATATATTTTTTTTGTCTTGTGTAGGGTGCTTTCTTTATTTTTGTATTTTTGCCAAGTGAGGCCTTTTCATTTCATACACCCTTTTTGACTTCTAATAGCTGTTAAGAATTTGCATGTAGTTTGCTTTGCTTGGGGTGGAGGTGTGTAGTTGGGACAGTGTGTGTGTACAGTTTATATATATATTTTTTGTCTTGTGTAGGGGACTTTCTTTATTTTTGTATTTTTGCCAAGTGAGGCCTTTTCATTTCATACACCTTTTTTGACTTCTAATAGCTGTTAAGTATTTGCATGTAGTTTGCTTTGCTTGGGGTGGAGGTGTGTAGTTGGGACAGTGTGTGTGTACAGTTTATATATTTTTTTTGTCTTGTGTAGGGGGCTTTCTTTATTTTTGTATTTTTGACAAGTGAGGCCTTTTCATTTCATACACCTTTTTTGACTTTTAATAGCTGGTAAGTATTTGCATGTAGTTTGCTTTGCTTGGGGTGGAGGTGTGTATTTGGGACAGTGTGTGTGCACAGTTTCTATATATATATTTTTTGGTCTTGTGTAGGGTGCTTTCTTTCTTTTTGTCTTTTTGCCAAGTGAGGCCTTTTCCTTTTATACACCTTTTTGACTTCTAATAGCTGGTAAGTATTTGCATGTAGTTTGCTTTGCTTGGGGTGGAGGTGTGTATTTGGGACAGTGTGTGTGTACAGTTTCTCTATATATTTTTTTTGTCTTGTGTAGGGTGCTTTCTTTATTTTTGTATTTTTGCCAAGTGAGACCTTTTCATTTCATACACCCTTTTTGACTTCTAATAGCTGTTAAGTATTTGCATGTAGTTTGCTTTGCTTGGGGTGGAGGTGTGTAGTTGGGACAGTGTGTGTGTACAGTTTATATATATTTTTTTGTCTTGTGTAGGGGGCTTTCTTTATTTTTGTATTTTTGACAAGTGAGGCCTTTTCATTTCATACACCTTTTTTGACTTTTAATAGCTGGTAAGTATTTGCATGTAGTTTGCTTTGCTTGGGGTGGAGGTGTGTATTTGGGACAGTGTGTGTGCACAGTTTCTATATATATATTTTTTGGTCTTGTATAGGGTGCTTTCTTTATTTTTGTATTTTTGTATTTTTGCCAAGTGAGGCCTTTTCATTTCATACACCTTTTTTGACTTCTAATAGCTGTTAAGCTGTCTTATAAATTTAGTAGTAAAGTATTCTAATGACTTGCTTATGACACCCCATAGAATATATCATGTTTAGTACCTTGGACACTGTAGCTGATTTACAGACATTTCTGATCAATTGTGTGGCTTATGTGCAGAATGTTTAGCACAGTTGGTAAGGTGTTGGGTTTGCAATATCAAATTAAAATTGTCATTGGTTTGAATCCAATGTAAGCATGTTTTTATTTTACTAGTCTGCATTGTGGTTTGTGGCTCTATAATATGAATGCCTATGTCTTTTAACAACAAGTCAAGTCTTCCAATAGACTTTTTAGTGAAACCCAATAGATAGCTTTATTTTCTCTTTGTTTACTCAAATATTGAATGCATATGTTTTATAACATTAATAGTAAAGTATTCTAATGACTTGCTTATGACACTCCATAGAATATATCATTTTTAGTACCTTGGACATTGTAGCTTATTTACTTTAATCTCTGATAAATTGTGTGGCTGGTATGCACAGACTGGTAAGCACAGTTGGCAAGGTGTTGGGGTTGCACTATCAAATTAAGACTGTCATTGGGTTGAATACCATGTAAGCATGTTTCTATTTTACTAGTCTGCATTGTGGTTTGTGGCTCTATAATATGAATGCCTACGTCTATTAACAACAATAGTCAAGTCTTCCAATGGACTTTTTAGTGAAACCCAATAGATAGCTTTATTTTCTCTTTGTTTACTCAAATATTGAATGCATATGTCTTATAAATTTAGTAGTAAAGTATTCTAATGACTTGCTTATGACACCCCATAGAATATATCATGTTTAGTACCGTGGACACTGTAGCTGATTTACAGACATTTCTGATCTATTGTGTGGCTTATGTGCAGAATGTTTAGCACAGTTGGTAAGGTGTTGGGTTTGCAATATCAAATTAATATTGTCATTGGTTTGAATCCAATGTAAGCATGTTTTTATTTTACTAGTCTGCATTGTGGTTTGTGGCTCTGTAATATGAATGCCTATGTCTATTAACAACAACTAGGTGATTCATCGCGCCCTACGGGCGCTCTTCACACCGTCGTAAGGGGCTATGCCCCGGTAAACTGGACAGAAAAGTGAAGGAGTAGAATAGTAGATGGTGAAGTTGTGGTGGAATGGTTGGTTTGTTTCTGGGTAGATGTAGTATGACAAAAGGGAATGTGATTTGAATGGGGTGCAGGGTTTTGTGAGTGGGTGAGCAGTGTGTATAGGGGAGGCTGGTAAGATTGTAGGTGTAAATGTTATGTATAGTAAAGATGGTTGTTTAAGGCAAGTATGTGTAGATGGTTTACATGTTAAAAATTTGAGTGAAAACTACATTTTTAGTAAAGTGTTGGGTGTCAACAAGGAGCTGGCCTTGTTGTTCAGTTGGTGTAATGTGTACTTTGACGTGATGTGCATTGCGAGAGCGTGATAATGCTACGTACAGTTGTCCATGTGAGAGTACGGATGTCTGTAGAAGAATGCCAACGTGATCAAAAGTTTGGCCTTGTGATTTGTTAATGGTTATAGCGTAAGCTGGAGTGATAGGAAACTGTCTACGGCGTAAGATAAATGGTAATGTTGTATCACTTGGTGCCAAATCAATGCGTGGAATAAACACAACGTCCCCGTGGTTGCACTCTGAAAGAATGCTTCATTTTATGAAGTGGTGTGCCAGGTCTTCCACGATTAATCGTGTGCCGTTACACAATCCATGTTGTGGGTTAAGGTTGCGTAAAAGCATGATAATGACACCTTTTTTTAAGAGCAGGACATGTGGAGGCATTCCTGAGGGTGTTTGGTTGTGTAGAAATTCCAGGGGGAAGGTCAAAGTGTCGTTTGGATCTTCTGTGTCCACAGAGTTGGCACTGTAATAAATAGTGGGATTTCCTGGTATTAAATCAATGATTTTTCTATTCATGTCTAGTGTGTGTGCATTTGTGGGTGCAACAATGACTCGTTTTGCAAGGGAATCCTCTGACATGTGATGTACATCAGTAAAAATAGTTTCGATAAGATCGTCATGGGTTATCATATGTGGTGGGATTTGAATGGTGGTATTGTCATTGAAATGCGGGTTTGGTGGCAGGCTTCCCATTCCAACGTGTAGAAGCCATGTATTGTTTTCCTCGTCTCCCTCTGTGCGCATGTTGGTTGTTAGAGTGAGATGAGTGAAAAGTTTCCATAGGTGGCTTGCTTTAATGCAGCATTCAAGAATATCAGTTTGGGTGCCTCTTGGAACAACTGGAAGTGTTTGTCGGAAATCTCCTCCTAAGACGATAACTTTGTTTCCAAATGGTGTGTTTATGTTCATGATGTCACGTAAGAGTGTGTCAATACAGCGTAGTCCATGTTTTGGAAGCATAGTAATTTCATCAATAATGATGAGGTTAGCTTGACGTAAGAGATCAGCTTCAGGTGAAGTTAGGCGGAGGGAAGAAACGGAGGTATCAAGTAGTGGTACAGGAAGTTTGAATCCACTGTGAACAGCGCGTCCTCCTTTGAGTAAGGTAGCGGCAATTCCAGTGGTTGCAAATGGCAATACAGTGTTACCCTTTCCTCGTATGTAGGCTATGAGTGTGGTGTAGAGGAAGGTTTTGCCCGAGCCACCGGGTCCATCCAGATAAAATGCATGGTTGGTAACTTGGCTGTTTTCCACAGCCATGATAATTGTGTTGAAAGCATGTAACTGCAGTGGGTTGAGAATTGCAAGGCGTGTCATAGCTTCCTGAGCCTCTTCTATGAGATTATACAGGTGTTCTGGTGGTGGGTGACCCAGTGGATTAGGTAAACCAAGTAGTGTACAGGAAAGCCCATGTTGTTTTAAGACTGTGTTAATTGCGTGTAGTGCTTTGTTTTGTGCAATGTTGGGAGAATTGTGTTGCAGAAAGTCAAGAGTTAGATCCAGTAGGTGATCTTCCCACAATTGTAGTAGGTGAGTAGGCTGACAAAAGCAGCAGATGTAGGAGAACATTTCACGTAACTGTTTTGGCATAAGGTAGGTGGCTCCGTCTGTTAAGCAGTGATGCCATTCTTCATCAGATGCAAGAAGTCCGCGTGCAAAAGCAGTGGCTTTAAAGGTGTCATAGTGTACATTATTGACTGTGCGCAATGATTGAAAACTGGTTGCATCGGGCACATGTAGAAGTAACATGCGTAAGTAGAAGCGTTCTTCATTTTTGAGACTGACCGTATACATTCTTGCCACAATTTTATCACCTCCTCGTTTTCTTTTTTGCCAAAGTCCATGCGTATAAACGTAGTATTGTGGAATGTCAGTGTAGAGCCATTGTTGTGCATGTTGGTCATGTGTGTTGAGGTCAAACCAAGATTCAAGTTTAGTTTTTCCAGTTTTGGCAGCAAGGAGGGCTTCTTCCTCATGTCCGTGTTCAAAGATGAGTGTTTGTTGGTGAGGTAGATGTACTGGAAGTCGTATGACAGCGTGGGATCTTTTGTGCATGACATATTCTCGTAGTCGCCAAATAGCTTCTGGTGGGCTTACATAGCGACAGTCGATAAAATTTTGGATTTCATTGTACTGTTGCTCTGCCTGACCATCTGGTTTGATAACCACATTAGCACAATCAAGTCCCTTAAAAATGTACTTGTAGATGTATTTAATAGCGTAAAGGGATGTGCAAACTTCCACATTTATGTGTGCATTGTACTTTAGGGCCAAGTATGGATTGTATGGTACCACATTTTGGTTGGACATAAGTACGCCTCGAACTTCAACGGTTTCTTGAGGTCGACGTTGGTAGACAGGATAAGTATAACGATGTATAATGGTGTTGTCATTAAACAGTTTTGGGAAATTTTTGGAACATTTTCCATCTTTCATGCAGGGTGCTCGTGGATTAGTGGTGCCGCATGGACCATGTAGCATGCAGCGGAGAATGATTTGGCGTAAAATGGGTGTTTCTACATGTGGTATTTCTGCGGATACAAACTTATTGATTTGTTCAACAGTGTTAAATTTATCCTCAGCTCGTAGTGCAAGTAGTATGTGAGCGTGAGGAAGTCCTCTTTTTTGGAATTCGATAGTATAGACAAAGGATTTTGTCTGTCCGAAAAGGCAATGCTTGGTTAGGTCATCCATAAGTGCATCAAGTTTGATTTTGAAGACGCGTGCAACTAAATCAGGTCTATCAGAAGTGTGTTCACCTGGGCATAAATTGGTGAGTATTTCCGGCCATGTGGGATTAGCAGTGAAAGTAATGAAAACATCTGGTGCTCCCCACTTACAGAAAATAGACATAGCGTCACAGCAGCGTTCACGCATATGTCTTGGGGATCCTTCAAAGGTAGATGGTAGAATAATGGGAACGCCAGCTGGTATGTTATTGTAGTCTGCCACGTTTGCAACGTGGTCAGCTAGTCCCTGATACTGTTCTGCTCGTAATCTGCTTTGATTGTGGCGAATGTAGTTTAATCGGTTTGCCTCAACCTGAAGATAGGAATCAACTAACCACTGTTATGTTAATTTGCCTGCGTACATAATGGGACTGAAATCATCGCGAATAGCTGTTAAAGCGGCTTTGTATTGCAACATAGTAACATAGTTGCGAACTTGATTGAGTTGTGCTCCACTGTAAGAATGACATTGCCAATTTGGTTGCCAGCCAGGTTCCCCATAAGGGAAAAACAGAGCATATGTCATAGGATCCATGTATGGGCTTAGAATGTTCAGGTTAATGAATGGTTGGTTTGGATTTTCTGGATTCTTAGGATAGATTTGTATGTCTCGTTGGAAAGGTGGTTCTCCATCTTCGTTAACAAAGATCATGGCAACTTCATTGGATGTGGGGTTGTTGTATCGTCGGTAATCAGAGTGGCGATCACGTCTTAGGGCCATACTAACGACTGGAACTTGTTCTCCTGTTTGAGCGGCAAGTTGCACGTGGTGTTTATGAATGTTAGTAATGAGCTGGTAGCTATGTGCAAGGCAATTGTGTTTGCGAAAGAAGCAATCAATTTGGTCCATAATTTCTGGGCGACAATCCTCATTTGCGGCATGTTGTTCACGAAAGGTGGCTGCTTGTGTGTTGTCTATAACGTATAGCTGGGCAAACTGTGGACCTTGGTTGTTGACCGGCTGTAGGTGTGAAGTGCGATGGTATGTCTGTCCGTGTACTTTGAATACGTAAGGGCCTTTACCTGGTAAAGTCACAATTGTAGCTCCCATTGAAGCAAAGGAAATGGCACTGTTGTAAGAGCGGATGTTTTCTCGAAAATGAATGCGGTTGGGGTTAGCTGTGTCAGAGAGTAATTTGTGTAGAAAATCAGGATACAGTAAATCGACGGAATTGATGTCTTGTGGCTTTGGCAGCTTAACTTTGCCTTTTTGGCAACAGCTAGTAAATTTGCCATCAGATGGTCGTTCTGGTAAAAAATGTCGTGCTCCACAAAATTGGCACATGACGTTAAAAGGTCCGCAAGTGTGTGGGGTGACATGCTGGTGTTGTAACGTAATATCATTAAAATGTATAAAGTGAGTGTGTAAGTCCTGAGCGTCTAAATGGGGTTCTGAATGTGGCAAAGGTGTTGGTGTAGTTGTGTCAGTAGTTTGACGAATGCGGCTACGCTGCTGAGAGTGAGCATGTGCAGTGCGGCGTACAGTGCCTTCTTCTAAAGTTTCTTGTTGGAGTCTTAGTTTGTGTTGTAGTGCATCTTTAGTGCGACGTGACTGAGCTTGTTGTGTAGTTTGTTTGTGACGTTGAAGGCGTTGAGAGTTTGTATGTTGAGATCTGCGGACTGTGCTGGTTTTCAATGTTTGGCTTAGTAGTCTGGCTCGTTCATATGCAGCTTTGTTTTGTCGGCGTGTTGTGGTTTGTTGCATGGTTTGGAGATTATGTTTTTTTTTGAGTGATACTGTTTTACAGGTCACAATGGCACTGCGCGAGGCTTGGCTTTGTGTAGCTAGCCATGTGGCCTGGCGTTCTTTGTTTTTGCATTTTTTTCTTACTAAGGGATCCTCATGTAAATCCATAGTAATCTACTGTTGAGTACATAAAAGTATTAGTCGAGACAATGATTTTGGCTGGTATACATGTGTGTAAAGGTGAGTGTTTGTGGAAGTAATAGCTGTGTATGATCCTCATGCTTATGTGGCGAAGAAGGGAAAATGTAGATAATAGAGGGAAACATAGAAATAACTGGCTAGTAAATAGTATAACAGAGTGAATACGTTATGAAGGTGCAGAGGCAGGGTATGTAGAAATGACAGAGATGAAAGGTGATAGGCAGGTGAATGGTAATGGTAAAAAAAGTCACATACTTGACTTGGGAGGAAGGAAGGTGGGTTACAGAGGGTTAAATGGATAGCATTAGAATAAGGATGAAAAGGAAGGAGTGTATAGTTACATTGGGGTGTGTTACATAGAAAATGGTGTTGGTTAGTGATGGTATGTGGAGTTAGAAAGGGGCAGTAATGGCGATGTGTTATAAATGCTGGATGTTATTTAGGGTATAGTCCTGTGTAGTTTGGAAGTGGAAATGTGCTGATAGGTGATGTTAGGGACATGTATTGTTGAAAGTTGTGTTGTAAGGTTTGATGAATGTAGTGGTAATAGGTAATTGGTTGGGTTGTTTAACTGTGTGTATTGTTGTGGTTTTTTTGGTGTGGGGATAAACATGCAGTGAATGATAAAGTGTGAATTAGTGATCAATGAGAGCGAGGACAGTAGGTAATGTAGTATTAAAGGTAGGTGATTAGACCGGGAAGCAAAACATAGTGTGAGTAAGGGGCATTGTAAGAAGTGGTGTGGGGTGCAATTGGAATGCATTGCAATTCTAAGTAGGTGTTAATGGGTAAAGATAGGAATGGTGTTATAGATAGTGTGTGTGTGGTGAATGGGTAAAAGGGGTGTGTGGGTGTGTGTATGTGTGAATAGTGGTGTATTGACAAATGTTATGTGTTCATGGGTTTATTGGTGTTGCTTGTGGAGTGGGGTTGAAGTAGATGGAGGTGAGGAAAAGTTGTTGTGGATGTGGGGGTGTGGGCAGGGGTATGTATGTTGCGTGTTTTGGAGGAAGAGGGAGGATGGGGGTAGTAGAGATTATGGTTTTTGTTCTTCTGTTCTAGGGGGGGGGGGTGCTGGCCATTGTAGGTGTGATGTCTGTTGGAGGTGCAGATGGTGTGTGTAGGGAAGGGGGTAAGGTATGTGAATGTGGAAGTTTGTGTTAATGTGTAGGGGGTAGTGTTGGTTAGTGAATGTGTGGGTGGTGTGTGGAAGGAATGGTGTTTTGGTTGGTGATGCAATGGAGTGGGTAGGGTGTTGAAGGTGTTGTGGATGGTGGCCTGTTGATTTGCAGGGGTAGGGGGATAGTGCTAGTTGAGGGAAAGTTGGTGTGAATGTGGTGGTGTGGGCAGGGGTATGTATGTTGCGTCTTTTGAAGGAAGAGGGTGGATGGGGTAGTATAGATTTTGTTATGTTTTGTTTTTGGGGGGGTGATGGGCATTGTAGGTGTGATGTCTGTTGGAGGTGCAGATGGTGTGTGTAGGGAAGGGGTTAAGGTATGTGAATGTGGAAGGTTGTGTTAATGTGTAGGGGGTAGTGTTGGGGGGTGAATGTGTGGGAGGTGTGTGGAAGGTATGGTGTTTTGGGTAAGTGGTGTATGAACGTATGAGGTGGGTTGGGTGTTGGTAAGGTGTTTGGGGTGGGAGAGGGGGTGTATGGGGAACAAGGGTGTTTGGATTGTATGCAAAAGGGGCTGGTAGCATGAAGGTGGAGTTGTGTCGTGCAGTTAGTGTGGTCTTGTGTTTGAGGAAGTGACTTGTAGCGTGTAGGGATGGTGTTATAGATAGTGTGTGTGTGTGGTGGATGGGTAAAAGGGTTGTGTGGGTGTGTGGGTATGTGTGAATAGTGGTGTGTTAATGTGTTTTTTGGTGTTGGTTGTGGAGTGGGGTTGAAGGAGATGGAGGAGGGTGTTTGGATATGGTGTGTGTGGGAGGAAGGGTTGGTATGTTTGAGTAGGGGCATGGTGTGTATGTTTTGCTGTTTGGTTGGTGATGCAATGGAGTGGGTAGGCTGTTTAAGGTGTTCTGGATGGTGTTGTGTTGATTTGCAGGGGTAGGGGGATAGTGGTAGGTGAGGAAAAGTTGGTGTGGATGTGGGGGTGTGGGCAGGGGTATGTATGTGTTCTGGTGTGTGTATATGTTGTGTTGTAGGGGTGAGTGGATATGGGTGGTTGATGTGTATATGTGTTGTGTGTGATGTATTTGAAGGCTATTGTAAGGTGTGCTTTGGTCACTGGTGGTGTGTGTGGGTGAGTGTTGTGTGGAGATAGTGAAAGTTGTTTTGTTGTAAATGGGTTGTTGCAGTGGCGGTGTATTTGTGAAGGTTGGTTTGTAAATAAAGTGTTAGTGTGTTTGAGGGGTAGCCTTGTGAGCTGTTGTTGGAGAGGCATGTGCATGGTTGTTGGGTGTGTGGTTTAGGTTCATGGCGTTGTGGTAAGGTGTGGATGTGGGTTGTGACATGGAGTGTTGAAAGTTGTTGGGGAAGGATTGTGCGTGTGTTGTGTGTTTGGTTTGAGAAGGGGATATGTGGATGTGAGAGTACAGTTAGAGTGTAAAATGTGTTATGTAGGTGTTGTAAGGGGTGGTGGGTGTGCTGTATGCAGTATGAGTGTGTGTGAGAGGAAATGGTGGTGAAGTGAGTGAGTCAGTGAGTTAATGGGTGTGGGTGTGTGTAAGGTATGTTGTATGGTGTCCGTTTGGTGTTGACGATGGTGTGTACTGTAGGTGGGTTGTTAAAGGGCCTTTAGGAAATGTTAGTTGGTAATGGCAGTGTTGTGTGATCATTGTGAAAGGTTTAGTGGAATATAGGTTTGCAGAGGGTGCGGTAGGGTGTAGAAGGTGTTGTGGATGGTGTCCACTTGATGTACAGGGGTGGGGGGATAGTGGTAGGGGAGGAAATTCTGGTGTGGGTTGTGGATGTGCGGGTGTGGGCAGGGGTGTGTATGTGTAGTGGTGTGTGTAGATGTTGTGCTGTAGGGGTGAGTGGATATGGGTGGTTGAGGTGTACATGTGTTGTGAGTGTGTTATTTGGTGTGTATTGTAAGGTGTGCTATGGTCAGTGGGTGTGTTTGTGGGTTACTGTTGTGTACAGAGAGTGAAATGTGTGTGTTTGTAAATGGGATGTTGGAGTGGTGGTGTATGTGTGAAAGTTGTTTAGAAAATAAGGTGTTAGTGTGTTTGAGCGTTGGCCTTGTGAGGTGTTGTTGGAGAGGCATGTGCATGGTTGTTGGTGGTGTGGTTTAGGGTGCAGGAGTTGTGTTAAGGGTTGGAGTTGGGATGTAAAGTTTGGTTGTGAGACATAGTGTGTAAAGATGGTGGGGAAGGTTGTGCGTGTGTTGTTTGTTTGGTGTAAAAAGTGGATATGTTGATGTGCTGGTACAGTTGGAGTGTAAAATGGTTTATGTAGCTGTTGTGTGTGGAGGCTGAGAATGTTAGAGAGGAAATTGTGGTAGAGTGAGTGAGTGCGTGTTGGTGTGTGCAAGGTTTGTTGTATGATGTCCTTTAAATGGGGGAGTTGGGTATGGTAGAGGGGGTGCATAGGTGGGGGCGTTGGATAAAGGTAGGGGTATTAGGAGTAGGGACATGTTTATTATATGAGTAGTTTAGTGGTGTGTTGTGATACAGAGTGTGGTGGGTGTTTTGTGTTTGTGTATTTGGTAGCGTTGGAAGGGTGGGTCAAGGTGATTAATTGTAGTGGGGGAGTAATTGTGTGTGTAGTGTGTATTATTTATTTATTATTATTTATTACCAGTTATTTATATAGCACACACATATTCCGCAGCACTTTACAGAGAATATTCGGTCATTCACATCAGTCCCTGCCCCAGTGGAGCTTACAATCTATATTCCCTATCATATGTACACGCACACACATTCATGCTAGGGTTAATTTTGTTGGGAGCCAATTAACCTACCAGTATATTTTTGGATTGTGGGAGGAAACCCACGCAAGTACGGGGAGAATATACAAACTCCCCACAGTTAGGGCCATGGTGGGAATTGAACCCATGACCTCAGTGCTGTGAGGCAGTAATGCTAACCATTACACCATCCGTACTGCCATTGGGAAGTGTTAAGGAATGTGGATGGTTAATGTAAAGGTGAGGTGGGGTAGGAGGCAGGGATGGGTGAGGAGGCAACAGGTAGTAAATGTGGTGGTGTTGTGCAAGGGGATGGGTGACTGTGTTCAAGACGGTACCGGTATCCCCCCTGAGGTCAAGGGTGGTAGTTAGTGCATGTACACAGCAGGGGCATCCGCTGTTTTTGGACTGTGTTCAACAGGATTTTTGGTACTTCTGTCCCCAGCTGGACATATATATGTGGCTTGTGATAATGTGGCGGCCTGTGTAAGGGAGGTAGCTGTATTAGGGGTAGGGGCATAGTTGTGATGCGTGTATTTGTTTGGTGGGTTGTGGTAGGGTGTGTGCAGGGTGAAAAAAGTGGTGTTGAATTTGGAGTGGTGGTAGGGCATGTGAAGTAGATGTTGTGGGGTGGGGGGTTTGACAAATTGTATGTTGTGAATGTGTTTGTGTGTAGGGTAAAGGTGTAGTGTTGTCGGGTTGTAAGGTGGCATAGGTGTTGGTTTTGTGTAGAGTGTGTAAGATATTGTGTTGTGTGCTGTGTGGATGGGTGTTTGTGGTGGGAAGCAGAAAATGGCATGTGGGTGGGTGGTAGTGATAGTGAAACTGTTGTGGGCTAATGCGTGGGGTGATGGTGGGTAAAAATCCATGGTGTGTATAAAGAGGGAGGTGGGTGTGTATTGTAGGTAGTGTGGTGTTGTGGGGGCTTGTGGCGGCTGTGTAAGGTAATGGGGGTGTTGGAGTGTTATGTTGGAGTGGTGAGTTGGTGTGTGTGTGGGTTGAAGAAAAAGAGTAGGGTACTGATGTATGTTGGCTGTGGAATAGAGTGGGGGTAAGTGTGTAGGTTTGTATGTATTGTTGTCGTAGTGAGGGATGGGGGTAGTGTTATGATGTCCAAAGTAGGTTGAACAGGAGTAGGGTTTTAGTGGTAATGATTTGTTGGTGAGGGGTGTTGGGATTGGGTGTGTGTAGGGTATGGTAAGTAGTGGTTTTTGTTGAGTGGTGGTAGGGTGTGTGAAGTTGAAAGTGTGGAGTGTGTGTTGAAATATGTCTGTAGTGCATGTGTGTATTTGTAGGTGAAAGGGGTAGTGTTGTTGGGTAGTAAGAAGAATTGTGGAGGGTCATAGTGTGTATGTGGTAGGTGTTGATTGTATTGCATGCTGGATTGTGGTGGGGGGTGAAGGAACAATGTGTGGAGTGTTGTTTGTTGTGCAAGGGATACATGGATTGTGGTTGGTGTTAGAAATGTGGTGTGTGTGGATGCCGTTAGGTGAGTGAGTGTGGATGTGGTGTGGTGAGTGTATGAATTGGTGTAGGGGTAAGGGCTGGGTGAGGTTGTAGAAGGTGTATGTGTGTGTTATAGGATGAGTTTGTTGGTAGCTGGCATGGCTGTGTGTGTTATGTTAAGTGAGCTGTGTGTAGGGTATTGTGGTGTGTATGTGTGGAAGGTTGAGTGACTGCGGGGGCCGAAAGAGAATTTTCCATTTTATTGCTTGTGTGTGCGTCACTACTACAGGGGCGTTAAGTGTGTAAGTGTCACTGGTCCAGGGGGCGTTACGTGTGTAAGCGTCACTGTGACAGGGGGCGTTACGTGTCTAAGCGGCACTGGTACAGAGGGCGTTAGGTGTTTAAGCGGCACTGGTACAGGGGCGTTACGTGTGTAAGCGTCACTGGTGCATGGGGTGTGTGTGTTATGTTTAGTGAGCTGTGTGTAGGGTATTGTCGTGTGTATGTGTGGTAGGTTGAGTGACTGGGGGAGGCGAAAGAGAAATGTGCATGTTATTGCTTGTGTAAGCGTCACTTCTACAGAGGGCGTTACGTGTGTAAGCGTCACTGGTACAGGGGGCGTTACGTGTGTAAGCGGCACTGTTACAGGGGGCGTTAAGTGTTTAAGGGGCACTGGTACAGAGGGCGTTACGTGTGTAAGCGTCACTGGTACAGGGGGCGTTACATGTGTAAGCGTCACTGGTACAGGGGGAGTTACGTGTCTAAGCGGCACTGGTACAGAGGGCGTTTCGTGTGTAAGCGTCACTGCTACAGGGGGCATGACGTGTGTAAGCGGGACTGGTACAGGGGTGGTAACGTGTGTAGGCGGCACTGGTACGGGGGGGGGCGTTACGTGTGTAAGCGGCACTGGTACAGAGGGCGGTACGTGTTTACGGGGCACTGGTACAGGGGCGTTACGTGTCTAAGCGGCACTGCTACAGGGGCGTTACGTGTGTAAGCGTCACAGGTAAAGGGGGGCATTATGTGTGTAAGTGTCAATGGTACAGGGGGGTGTTACGTGTGTAAGTGCCACTGATGCAGGGGGTGTTACGTGTGTAAGCGTCACTGGTACAGGGAGCGTTACGTGTGTAAGCTTCACCGGTACAGGAGAAGTAACGTGTGTAAGCGTCACTGCTACATGGGCTGTGTGTGTTATGTTTAATCAGCTGTGTGTAGGGTATTGTGGTGTGTATGTGTGGAAGGTTGAGTGACTGGGGGGGCGGAAAGAGAAATGTCCATGTTATTGCTTGTGTAAGCGTCACTTATAGAGAGGGCGTTGCGTGTGTACGCGTCACTGGTACAGGGGGCGTTGCGTGTGTACGCGTCACTGGTACAGGGAGCGTTACGTGTGTAAGCGTCACTGGTACAGGGGGCGTTACGTGTGTAAGCGGCACTGCTACAGAGGGCGTGCCGTGTGTAAGCGTCAGTGCTACAGGGGGCATTACGTGTGTAAGCGGCAGTGGTACAGGGGTCGTTACGTGTGTAAGTGGCACTTGTACAGGGGTGGTGTTACCTGTGCAAGCGGCACTGGCACAGAGGTGTAAGCTTCACTTCTACAGAGGGCGTTAGGTGTGTAAACATCACTGGTACATGGGGCGTCACGTGTGTAAGCGGCACGGTTACAGGGGGCGTTACATGTGTAAGCGTCACTGGTACAGGGGGCGTTACGTGTCTAAGCTCACTGGTACAGAGGGCGTTTAGCGTGTAAGCGTCACTGCTCCAGGGGGCACTGGTACAGGGGTGGTTACGTGTGTAAGCGGCACTGGTACAGGGGGGGCGTTACGTGTGTAAGCGGCACTGGTACAGAGGGCGTTACGTGTTTAGGCGGCACTGGTACAGGGGCGTTACGTGTCTAAGCGTCACTGGTAAAGGGGGGCATTATGTGTGTAAGTGGCAAGGGTACATGGGGGTGTTACGTGTGTAAGTGGCACTGATGCAGGGGGTGTTACGTGTGTAAGCATCACCGGTACAGGAGACGTTACGTGTGTAAGCGTCACTGCTACATGGGGTGTGTGTGTTATGTTTAGTGAGCTGTGTGTAGGGTATTGTCGTGTGTATGTGTGGAACGTTAAGTGACTGGGGGGGGGCGAAAGAGAAATGTGCATGTTATTGCTTGTGTACGCGGCACTTCTACAGAGGGCGTTACGTGTGTAAGCGTCAGTGGTACAGGGGGCGTTACGTGTGTAAGCGGCACTATTACAGGGGGCGTTAAGTGTTTAAGCGGCACTGGTACAGAGGGCGTTACGTGTGTAAGCGTCACTGGTACAGGGGGCGTTACATGTGTAAGCGTCACTGGTACAGGGGGCGTTACGAGTCTAAGCGGCACAGGTACAGAGGGCGTTTCATGTGTAAGCGTGAGTGCTACAGGGGGCATGACGTGTGTAAGCGGCAGTGGTACAGGGGTGGTTACGTGTGTATGTGGCACTGGTACAGGGGGGGTCTTACGTATGTAAGCGGTACTGGTACAGAGGGCGTTGCGTGTTTACGCGGCACTGGTACAGGGGCGTTACGTGTTTAAGCGGCACTGCTACAGGGGCGTTTCGTGTGTAAGCGTCACAGGTAAAGGGGGGCATTATGTGTGTAAGTGTCAATGGTACAGGGGGGTGTTACGTGTGTAAGTGGCACTGATGCAGGGGGTGCTACGTGTGTAAGCATCACTGGTACAGGGAGCGTTACGTGTGAAAGCTTCACCGGTACAGGAGAAGTAACGTGTGTAAGCGTCACTGCTACATGGGCTGTGTGTGTTATGTTTAGTGAGCTGTGTGTAGGGTATTGTGGTGTGTATGTGTGGAAGGTTGAGTGACTGGGGGGGCGAAAAGAGAAATGTCCATGTTATTGCTTGTGTAAGCGTCACTTATAGAGAGGGCGTTGCGTGTGTACGCGTAACTGGTACAGGGGTCGTTACGTGTGTAAGCGTCACTGGTACAGGGGGCGTTACGTGTGTAAGCGGCACTGTTACAGGGGCCGTTAAGTGTTTAAGTGGCACTGGTACAGAGGGCGTTACGTGTGTAAGCGTCACTGGTACAGGGGGCGTTACATGTGTAAGCGTCACTGTTAAAGGGGGCGTTACGTGTGTAAGCGGCACTGGTACAGAGGGCGTTTCGTGTGTAAGCTTCACTGCTACAGGGGGCATTACGTGTGTAAGCGGCAGTGGTACAGGGGTGGTTACGTCTGTAAGCGGCACTGGTACAGGGGGGGCATTACGTGTGTAAGAGGCACTGGTACAGAGGGCGTTACGTGTTTACGCGGCACTGGTACAGGGGGGTTACGTGTGTAAGCGGCACTTCTACAGGGGCGTTACGTGTGTAAGCGTCACTGGTAAAGGGGGGCATTATGTGTGTAAGTGGCAAGGGTACAGGGGGGTGTTACGTGTGTAAGTGGCACTGATGCAGGGGGTGTTACGTGTGTAAGCTTCACCGGTACAGGAGACGTTACGTGTGTAAGCGTCACTACTACATGGGGTGTGTGTGTTATGTTTAGTGAGCTGTGTGTAGGGTATTGTCGCGTGTATGTGTGGAAGGTTGAGTGACTGGGGGAGGGGAAAGAGGAATGTGCATGTTATTGCTTGTGTAATCGGCACTTATACAGAGGGCGTTACGTGTGTAAGCGTGACTGGTACAGGGGTCGTTACGTGTGTAAGCGGCACTGTTACAGGGGGCGTTCAGTGTTTAAGCGGCACTGGTACAGAGGGCGTTACGTGTGTAAGCGTCACTGGTACAGGGGACGTTACATGTGTAAGCGTCACTGGTACAGGGGGCGTTACATGTGTAAGCGTCACTGGTACAGAGGGCGTTTAGTGTGTAAGCGTAACTGCTACAGGGGGCATGACGTGTGTAAGCGGCACTGGTACAGGGGTGGTTACGTGTGTACGCGGCACTGGTACAGGGTGGGCGTTACGTGTGTAATCGGGACTGGTACAGAGGGCGTTACGTGTTTACGCGGCACTGGTACAGGGGCGTTACGTGTCTAAGCGGCACTGCTACCGGGGCGTTACGTGTGTAAGCGTCACAGGTAAAGGGGGGCATTATGTGTGTAAGTGTCAATGGTACAGGGGGGTGTTACGTGTGTAAGTGGCACTGATGCAGGGGGTGTTACGTGTGTAAGCGTCACTGGTACAGGGAGCGTTACGTGTGTAAGCTTCACCGGTACAGGAGAAGTAACGTGTGTAAGCGTCACTGCTACATGGGCTGTGTGTGTTATGTTTAGTGAGCTGTGTGTAGGGTATTGTGGTGTGTATGTGTGGAAGGTTGAGTGACTGGGGGGGCGGAAAGAGAAATGTCCATGTTATTGCTTGTGTAAGCGTCACTTATAGAGAGGGCGTTGCGTGTGTACGCGTCACTGGTACAGGGGGTGTTACGTGTGTAAGCGTAACTGGAACAGGGGGCGTTACGTGTGTAAGCGGCACTGGTACAGAGGGCGTTCCGTGTGTAAGCGTCACTGGTACAGAGGGCGTTTAGTGTGTAAGCGTAACTGCTACAGGGGGCATGACGTGTGTAAGCGGCACTGGTACAGGGGTGGTTACGTGTGTACGCGGCACTGGTACAGGGTGGGCGTTACGTGTGTAATCGGGACTGGTACAGAGGGCGTTACGTGTTTACGAGGCACTGGTACAGGGGCGTTACATGTCTAATCGGCACTGCTACCGGGGCGTTACGTGTGTAAGCGTCACAGGTAAAGGGGGGCATTATGTGTGTAAGTGTCAATGGTACAGGGGGGTGTTACGTGTGTAAGCGTAACTGGAACAGGGGGCGTTACGTGTGTAAGCGTCACTGGTACAGAGGGCGTTCCGTGTGTAAGCGTCACTGGTACAGAGGGCGTTTAGTGTGTAAGCGTAACTGCTACAGGGGGCATGACGTGTGTAAGCGGCACTGGTACAGGGGTGGTTACGTGTGTACGCGGCACTGGTACAGGGTGGGCGTTACGTGTGTAATCGGGACTGGTACAGAGGGCGTTACGTGTTTACGCGGCACTGGTACAGGGGCGTTACGTGTCTAAGCGGCACTGCTACCGGGGCGTTACGTGTGTAAGCGTCACTGGTAAAGGGGGGCATTATGTGTGTAAGTGTCAATGGTACAGGGGGGTGTTACGTGTGTAAGTGGCACTGATGCAGGGGGTGTTACGTGTGTAAGCGTCACTGGTACAGGGAGCGTTACGTGTGTAAGCTTCACCGGTACAGGAGAAGTAACGTGTGTAAGCGTCACTGCTACATGGGCTGTGTGTGTTATGTTTAGTGAGCTGTGTGTAGGGTATTGTGGTGTGTATGTGTGGAAGGTTGAGTGACTGGGGGGGCGGAAAGAGAAATGTCCATGTTATTGCTTGTGTAAGCGTCACTTATAGAGAGGGCGGTGCGTGTGTACGCGTCACTGGTACAGGTGGTGTTACGTGTGTAAGCGTAACTGGAACAGGGGGCGTTACGTGTGTAAGCGGCACTGGTACAGAGGGCGTTCCGTGTGTAAGCGTCAGTGCTACAGGGGGCATTACGTGTGTAAGCGGCAGTGGTACAGGGGTCGTTACGTGTGTAAGCGACACTGGTACAAGGGGGGTGTTACGTGTGTAAGCGGCACTGGCACAGAGGGCGTTACGTGTTTAAGCGGCAGTGGTACAGGGGCGTTATCAGCCTTACTGGCAAGGTGGGGAAGGGAGTAGGGGGGGGGAGGGGTGTGTGTGTGCTGGGTCCTATATAGAGCAGATATACTGGTGTGTGTGTGATGGTGGTGGGGGCGGGGGGTGGATGGGGAGGTTGGATTGTGGTGGGTAAAAGCATGCCATGTCCCCCCCTTTGCAGCACAACAACAGGCATGACGTAACCCCCCCCCCAACAATATCAGCCTTACTGGCAAGGTGGGGAAGGTAGGAGGGGGGGGGGGTTCCGGCAGATGTCCTGCTGTGTGGGTGATGGGGGGGGGGGGTTGCATGGGGAGCGTATACTGGTGTGTGTCTGATGGTGTTGGGGGGGGGGGGGCGGATGGGGAGGGTGGATTGTGGTGGGTGAAAGCATTTCACTTCTCCCCCTTTACTGCAGATTAACAGGCATGACGTTATATTTTCCCTCCCCCCCAACAATATCAGGTTTACTCCGAAGGTGGGGGGAGGGGGTGTGCTACAGGTGGTTGTGGGTGGGGGTGCAGGGGTGGATGAGTGGTGGGTGATGATGGACGTTGGGGGGGGGGGGGGGGGTGCTGGCAGATAGACAGCTGTGTGGCTGATGGTGGTGGGGGCGGGGGGTGGATGGGGAGCGTGGCTTGTGGTGGGTGAAAGGAATTACCTTTCCCCCCTTTCCTGCACATTCACAGGCATGAAGTTATATAGGCCCCCCCGCCCCCCCCCCCCAACAAAAGCAGGCTTACTCGGAAGGTGGGGGGAGGGGGTGTGCTACAGGTGGTTGGGGGTGGGGGTACAGGGGTGGATGAGTGGTGGATGAGTGGTGGGTGATGGTGGAGGGGGGGGTGCAGGGAGATAGACTGCTGTGTGACTGATGGTGGTGGGGGGTGCATGGGGAGCGTGGCTTGTGGTGGGTGGAAGCATGTAACTTGGCCCCCTTTCCTGCACATTAACAGGGCTGACGTTATATGCCCCCCCCCCAACAAAATCAGGCTTACTCCGAAGTTGGGGGGAGGGGGTGTGCTACAGGTGGTTGGGGGTGGGGGTACAGGGGTGGATGTGTGGTGGATGAGTGGTGGGTGATGGTGGAGGGGGGGTGCTGGGAGATAGACTGCTGTGTGACTGAGGGTGGTGGGTGCATGGGGAGCGTGGCTTGTGGTGGGTGGAAGCATGTAACTTGGCCCCCTTTCCTGCACAATAACAGGGCTGACGTTATATGTCCCCCCCAAAAAAAAAATCAGGCTTACTCCGAAGGTGGGGGGAGGGGGTGTGCTACAGGTGGTTGGGGGTGGGGGTGCAGGGGTGGATGAGTGCTGGGTGATGGTGGAGTGGGACATGTCGGCCGCAGGCAGAGCGGGGCGGGAGGCGCAGGTAGCAGGGACATCGCTACGGGTGACGGAGGTGCAGCTGGCTTGACTTGCGCTGCGGTGTGTGGCGCCTCCGTGACACAGGGTGAGCGCTCTGTGCATGTCGTGACGGGGCTGCTGAAGGGCGGTTGAACTGAGGGAGGCTGCTGTGCGGTGGTGCTCCGTAAGTGCAGTGCGGGCCTCTTCGGTGGCGCGGCTCCTGTACGGAACCTCCGTCAGTTGTGGGTGACGGGGCTGGTGAAGGGCGGTGGATGTGAAGGAGGCTGCTGTGCAGTGTGGACGGTGTGACGTGCGGCTACATAACAGATGTAGCGCCGGCCGTGGTAGCGGGTCTGTGTTATGCCTTGGTGGGTGTAGTAGGTGGTGGTGGGTGGTGAGGGTGTGTGGGTGTCTGTTTGCTTACCTGCCAGTGTGGGCCGTCAGTGAGAATGGTGTGTCTCCTGGTGGTCCCTTCTGCTATGGTGTGTCATGTGGTGTGCTGACACAGATAGGGCAGGGTCTGTGACTCCACCCAGCATTAGAAGTGCAGCCACAGAGTCACAGGGCTAATATATAGGAGATAGTCAAGTCTTCCAATGGACTTTTTAGTGAAACCCAATAGATAGCTTTATTTTCTCTTTGTTTACTCAAATATTGAATGCATATGTCTTATAACTTTAGTAGTAAAGTATTCTAATGACTTGCTTATGACACTCCATAGAATATATAATTTTTAGTACCTTCGACATTGTAGCTTATTTACTTTAATCTCTGATAAATTGTGTGGCTGGTATGCACAGACTGGTTAGCACAGTTGGTAAGGTGTTGGGTTTGCACTATCAAATTAAGACGTTCATTGGTTTGAATATCATGTAAGCATGTTTTTATTTTACTAGTCTGCATTGTGGTTTGTGGCTCTATAATATGAATGCATATGTCTTTTGACAACAATAGTCAAGTCTTCCAATGGACTTTTTAGTGAAACCCAATAGATACTTTTATTTTCTCTTTGTTTATTCAAATATTGAATGCATATGTCTTATAAATTTAGTAGTAAAGTATTCTAATGACTTGCTTATGACACCCCATAGAATATATCATGTTTAGTACCTTGGACACTGTAGCTGATTTACTTAAATTTCTGATCAATTGTGAGGCTTATGTGCAGAATGTTTAGCACAGTTGGTAAGGTGTTGGGTTAGCACTATCAAATTAAGGCTGTCATTGTTTTGAATCCAATGTAAGCATGTTTTTATTTTACTAGTCTGCATTGTGGTTTGTGGCTCAATAATATGAATGCCTATGTCTATTAACAACAATAGTCAAGTCTTCCAATGGACTTTTTAGTGAAACCCAATGGATAGCTTTATTTTCTCTTTGTTTACTCAAATATTGAATGCATATGTCTTATAACTTTAGTAGTAAAGTATTCTAATGACTTGCTTATGACACTCCATAGAATATATAATTTTTAGTACCTTGGACATTGTAGCTTTTTTACATTAATCTCTGATAAATTGTGTGGCTGGTATGCACAGATTGGTTAGCACAGTTGGTAAGGTGTTGGGGTTGCACTATCAAATTAAGATGATCATTAGTTTGAATCCCATGTAAGCATGTTTGTATTTTACTAGTCTGCATTGTGGTTTGTGGCTCTATAATATGAATGCCTATGTCTATTAACAACAATAGTCAAGTCTTCCAATGGACTTTTTAGTGAAACCCAATAGATAGCTTTATTTTCTCTTTGTTTACTCAAATATTGAATGCATATGTCTTATAACTTTAGTAGTAAAGTATTCTAATGACTTGCTTATGACACCCCATAGACTATATCATGTTTAGTACCTTGGACATTGTAGCTTATTTACTTAAATCTGATAAATTGTGTGGCTGGTATGCACAGACTGGTAAGCACAGTTGGTAAGGTGTTGGGATTGCACTATCAATTTAAGACGGTCTTTGGTTTGAATCCCATGAAAGCAGGTATTTATTTTTATAGTCTGCATTGTGGTTTGTGGCTCTATAATATGAATGCCTATGTCTATTAACAACAAGAGTCAAGTCTTCCAATGGACTTTTTAGTGAAACCTAATAGATAGCTTTATTTTCTCTTTGTTTACTCAAATATTGAATGCATATGTCTTATACATTTAGTAGTAAAGTATTCTAATGACTTGCTTATGACACCCCATAGAATATATCATGTTTAGTACCTTGGACACTGTAGCTGATTTACTTACATTTTTGATCAATTTAGTGGCTTATGTGCAGAATGTTTAGCACAGTTGGTAACGTGTTGGGTTTGCAATATCAAATTAAAACTGTCATTGGTTTGAATCCAATGTAAGCATGTTTTTATTTTACTAGTCTGCATTGTGGTTTGTGGCTCTATAATATGAATGCCTATGTCTATTAACAACAATAGTCAAGTCTTCCAATGGACTTTTTAGTGAAACCCAATAGATAGCTTTATTTTCTCTTTGTTTACTCAAATATTGAATGCATATGTCTTATAACTTTAGTAGTAAAGTATTCTAATGACTTGCTTATGACACTCCATAGAATATATCATTTTTAGTACCTTGGACATTGTAGCTTATTTACTTTAAACTCTGATAAATTGGGTGGGTGGTATGCACAGACTGGTTAGCACATTTGGTAAGGTGTTGGGTTTGCACTATCAAATTAAGACTGTCGCTGGTTTGAATACCTTGTAAGCATGTTTTTATTTTACTAGTCTGCATTGTGGTTTGTGGCTCTATAATATGAATGCATATGTCTTTTGACAACAATAGTCAAGTCTTCCAATGGACTTTTTAGTGAAACCCAATAGATAGCTTTATTTTCTCTTTGTTTACTCAAATATTGAATGCATATGTCTTATAAATTTAGTAGTAAAGTATTCTAATGACTTGCTTATGACACCCCATAGAATATATCATGTTTAGTACCTTGGACACTGTAGCTGATTTACTTACATTTCTGATCAATTGCGTGGCTTATGTGCAGAATGTTTAGGACAGTTGGTAAGGTGTTGGGTTTGCAATATCAAATTAAGACTGTCATTGGTTTGAATCCAATGTAAGCATGTTTTTATTTTACTAGTCTGCATTGTGGTTTGTGGCTCTATAATATGAATGCCTATGTCTATTAACAACAAGAGTCAAGTCTTCCAATGGACTTTTTAGTGAAACCCAATAGATAGCTTTATTTTCTCTTTGTTTACTCAAATATTGAATGAATATGTCTTATAAATTTAGTAGTAAAGTATTCTAATTACTTGCTTATGACAACCCATAGAATATATCATGTTTAGTACCTTGGACACTGTAGCTGACTTACTTAAATTTCTGATCTATTAAAGGGCTTATGTGCAGAATGTTTAGCACAGTTGGTAAGGTGTTGGGTTTGCAATATCAAATTAAGACTGTCATTGTTTTGAATACAATGTAAGCATGTTTTTATTTTACTAGTCTGCATTGTGGTTTGTGGCTCTATAATATGAATGCCTATGTCTATTAACAACAATAGTCAAGTCTTCCAATGGACTTTTTAGTGAAACCAAAAATATAGCTTTATTTTCTCTTTGTTTACTCAAATATTGGATGCATATGTCTTAAAAATGTATTAGTAAAGTATTCTAATGACTTGCTTATGACACCCCATAGAATATATCATGTTTAGTACCTTGGACACTGTAGCTGATTAACTTAAATTTCTGATCAATTATATGGCTTATGTGCAGAATGTTTAGCACAGTTGGTAAGGTGTTGGGGTTGCAATATCAAATTAAGACTGTCGTTAGTTTGAATCCAATTTAAGCATGTTTTTATTTTACTAGTCTGCATTGTGGTTTGTGGCTCTATAATATGAATGCCTATGTCTTTTTTTTAATAAAGTAATTTTTATTCAGTAGTCTGGAGAATAAGGTACAGACATTGCAGAGCATTATCATAGCACAAACAGTACAACCAATCATCTTGAATCAAAGCCATGTTTTAAACGAAGCTTACAACAATGAGATATCAGTACAATTTCAAAAAGAAATACACAAGGATTTCCCACTGTTCAGACCTTTAGGGTCTGCAAAATCCGTAGCTAACTATATTAGTTTTCACTACCTTTTATATTAACACCCGTAACCTAAACAGTAAGAAAAATAACAAACAAACAAACAAAAAAAAAAAGGGGGGGGGGCAGAGTGAGAAGGAGCCATCCGATTCAGGACTCCATTAGTCATACACATAAGTAGGTGGACACGCAGGGCCCAACCGCCAACATCTCAGTATACATCAGTTATAGTAATTTATTGATATGCTTGCACTTCAGTGCCCACTATATTTGGGGAACCAGATGAGAATGGGAGGAGTCTAGCCATGGAGACCAAACCCTTTCAAACTTAGCTGATGCGTTTTGTTTCATATAAACATATCTTTCCTTAATTATTGTGTCGTTAATTAAGGTCTTAAGTGCAGATATTAACGGGCCTTTAGGGGCCATCCACATCCTTGCAATGCAAACCTTAGCCAAGGCACATACATTTAGAGCATAGAGACCCGTTGAAACAGACACAGGAGCAAAACATCCCATTCCCAAAATACAGAATTGTGGGGTAAGCAGTCCGCCAGGCACTCCCATACTCTCCAGGATTGACCCGACCCCCGACCAGAACACCCTCAACCTCGGGCAGTCCCACACTAGATGCCAGAATGTTCCCACCGCCCCCCCCCACACTTAGGACAAAGGCCAGATCTGCCCGTCCCAAACGCAGCCAGCCTAGCTGGAGTCATATATGTTCTGTGTAAAATGAAGAATTGAATCTGCTGATATCTAAGGGACTTGGTAACCTTGGCAGGGTATTCCAAAGCGAGGACCCAGTCCTCCTCAGTTATTATACCCAAATCCTCCTCCCACTTTCCACGGAGACGTGTCATAGGGTCCGTATGGAGCTTGGTAAGAAGATATCCATACGCAAGGGAGACCATCTTAGCCCGACCCAAAGTGGTCACAAAAGTCTTGATGGGGAATGGGAGGATTCGTGGGGGTGATTCAGCAAATTGGGACTGGAGGGCGTGACGAAGCTGGAGGTATCTGAAGAAGTAAGAATTGGGTAGGTCAAACTCATCTCTCAGTTGTTGAAAGGATTTAAGTGCATTATCTAGATAAAGTTGAGAGATAGAAATCACCGATCTAGGGGCCCATACCTCCCGCCCCTCAAGTGCATGCAATTCAGGGAGCCAGTCAGAATACCACAAGGGGGTATCCGGGTCCAGGCCATCGTACCTCAAGAGGTCTCTCAGGGCCCGCCAAATCTTTAGGGCCTGAAAAATGATAGGGGGAAGAAACCTAGCTATGCTCCCACTCAGTAACACCTGCATAGGAGAGAGGTAGGGAAAGTAACAACGAATAAACTCACAATGCAAAGAGTCAGCCCCAGAGTTTTGTGCCCATACAGCGATATGAGTCAGCTGAGCAGCGAAGTAATACATCTGAAAGTTAGGTAGAGCCAGGCCGCCGTCAGATCGCTGTCTGGTAAGGGTATTTAGCTGTATCCTAGGTCGTTTATTAGCCCAGATCAGTGAGGACAGAGCGCTATTCAATTTCCTAAAGAATATTGGATAAATATACACCGGGGACTGGAGAATAATATATAAGAGTTTGGGCAGTATAATCATTTTAATGAGATTAACCCTGCCAGACACCGTCAGTGGAAGCTTACACCAAGTCTTGGATTTGCCCGTGACCCACTGCATGGTCGGGTCCAGATTCAGAGGGACAAAATCAGAAGGGTCGTTAGTTATTTGGATTCCAAGGTACTTAAATTGTACCGTCCAACATAATGGCAGGGGGATTTTGGAAGCAGTAGGAGGGGGGCCTATGACTGGCATAATGTATGATTTAGGCCAGTTAATTCTAAGACCCGAATGATCTCCAAAGTTCTCTATCACACGCAACAGGGTGGGCATTGACTTGGTGTAATCCTGCAAAAACAACAACATGTCATCGGCATAAAGAGCTATTCTATCCTCACGTGAACCTGTACAAATTCCCACAATATCTGGGTGCGATCTTATCAAGCAGGCCAGGGGCTCGATGGCCAAGGCAAACAGCGCAGGGGACAGGGGGCAGCCCTGTCTAGTACCTCGGGACAATTGAAAAGATGGGGATACATAACCGTTCACCAAGATCCTGGCACTCGGATGTTGATACAGTAGTTTAATCCATTTTATAAAATTGGGTCCAAAGCCCATACAAGCCATCACCTCCCATAAATAAGCCCATTCAATGCTGTCAAAGGCCTTGGCCGCGTCTAACGAGACCACAGCCGAGACAGAAGGGGAGTCGTGTGGGAGTTGCAAAATGGTATGCAGTCTACGTAAATTGATAGACGTGGACTTTCCTGGCATGAAGCCGGTCTGGTCCGGGTGAATGAGGGAGGTTATCACTGTGTTGAGCCGTACTGCCAATATCTTTGCCAGGATCTTAGCATCGGTGGGAATCAGGGATATCGGTCTATAGGAGTCCGGAGATCTAGGGTCCTTACCGGGTTTTGGGATCACTATTATAACTGCCTCTGACATGGAGGGAGGGAGTTCGTTATTGGCAAATATATCTAAGTACAGGGCATGAAGCCTGGGGCCAAAGAAATCAACATGATTTTTGTATACCTCGGAGGGAATTCCGTCACATCCCGGAGCCTTGCCATTAGGGGACATACCAATGGCCGCAGTCACCTCCTCGAGCATCAAAGGCGCCTCCAGCAGCTCACAGGCTTCAGAGGAGAGTGCGGGCAGCGGAACACCCCCCATGTAATATGAAAGATCTGAAGTAGAGCACTGCAACTGTGAATTATAAACCTCAGAAAAGTAAGATCGGAATAACAGCGCAATGTCCGGTGTGGTGTCGACAAGAGAACCATCCGCCCCGGACATTTGGGTGATCGTGGTCCCAGGACGATCGTAATGTATAAGACGGGCCAGGAGGCCCCCCGTCCTATCAGCCTGCATATATATATTAGTAGCTTTAAAAAGGAGGGAACGAGAGTTTTTATCAGACAGGTGGGCCAACCAAGCTGACTGAGCCACCAGCCATCGTGTCTTTGTCGCGGGGGCGCCGTCAGACAGATATTGGGACTCTAGGTCCCTAGCGTCCCTTTCAAGGGCCTGTTCTTTCTCCCTAGAGGACATTTTATGAGCCGCTATTCGTCCAATATATGAACCTCTCAAGAACGCCTTAAACGAATCCCAGACTACTGTACCCGGGGCAGACCCTACATTGTCGTTAAAGTAACCCTCCCACTGAGTCTCCAAGTCATCGCAGTCCCCCAGCTGGGTCAGCCAAGAGGGGTGCAGTTTCCAATAGGAGTGCCCCCTCTGACTTTCCACAGCAAGAGTCATCATCAGAGGGGAGTGGTCAGAGACCCCTCGAGCCTCGTAGTGGACGTCAATAATCCCAGGGACGAGGGCGGGGGACACTAACATCAGGTCAATCCTGGAGAAGGAGCCGTGAGTGCTGGAAAAACAGGAGAACTGACGGACCGCAGGGTGACGAAGCCGCCACACATCTACCCACTGCAAACTATTCAAAAAATCCGCAAACTTGGTAGGACCACCTCCCACCAGCGCAGCCTGTGGGGAGTGCCATCGGTCCATAGACAAATCCAGGACGTTATTAAAATCTCCCAAGCAAATCACTGGGGTGGTAGGGGAAGGAGCTATGAAGGACGCAGCTTGTTGCAGCACAGTATATGAGAAAGGAGGGGGGACATACACCGCTAAAATGTAATAGGGCTGGGAGTTCAGCTTACATTCTATAAATACATATCTTCCATACGGGTCAGTTTTAATCGATAACAACTCGAATTGCACTGTCTTTTTAATCAGAACGGAGACACCCCTAGAAAAGGAGGAGTGAGAGGCATGGTAAGCCCAGCCCACCCAGGCCCGTCGTAAGGACAGCAACCTATGTCCCTCCAAGTGGGTCTCACTGAGGCATGCAATATCCGGCTCATATTTCTTAATCATATTTAGAATCAAAGAACGTTTGATTTTGTTATTCAGACCTCGAACATTCCATGCCAGAATTTTCAGATTAATCATGGCCCCCTATAAGCTCTATACACCTCCCGGATGGACCTCTCCCAAAATACATCTTGAGAATAAGCATTATCAATACCAGCAAAACATGACGTATATGAGCCCTGCGTTGTAAGCCATAGCATCTGAAATATGAAACATCCTTGCCTCAGAAAATACTTAAATAAGAAAAATAACAAACTAAAGAAAAAAAAAACCCCCAAAAACAGCAGAAGGAGGCGCAACTAGCTTCCCAATTAACCATTCCCTCCCCGTACACCACCCCGAACTCCGGTATACTTATATCCCGAACAATCAACCCAAACTACCAAGCGCTGGGAAGGCCTAGATTCTCAGCTGAACCTCTAACCCTCTCTAACCAACACCACTTGGACGTAAGAGTCTTGAGCCACCAATGCAAAGAAGGGGGGCTCCCCGAACTGTGATCAAGCCTCCGGTAGACCAGGCCCCGGGCTTTTCCACATAGGAGATCAGTCTGGAGCCAGTTGTCGAGCACCCGGTGCAAATCTGTCCAACCATTGGGCAGCCTCTCTAGGGGAGTTAAAAAACTTGATCTCCCCATCCGCCACAACCCGGAGCCTTGAGGGAAACAACATGGAGTATGAAATGTTGAGGTCTCGCAGCCGTCGTTTAATGGGCATAAACTGGGCTCGGTCCTTCTGGACGTCTGCGGCAAAGTCCGGGAAGGCCGATACCTTGACTCCATTGCGGACCAACGGGCCCTTCGTGCGACCTAGGCGGAGAACCGAGTCACGGTCCTTATAGTGCAGGAATTTAGCGATGAAGGTGCGAGGAGGGGCACCAGGAGGAAGCGGCCGAGATGGTATCCTATGTGCTCGCTCCACCGTGAAATGGGCCGTAAAGGACTCAGCGCCATACATCTCCTTAAGCCAGGATTCGAGGAAGTCCTCCGGCTGCGAACCCTCTTCTCTTTCAGGCAGGCCTACAAATCTGACGTTGTTTCTACGCAGCCGTCCCTCCATGTCTCCATGTCTAAGAGCTTGTCTGAAGGGAGGAAACCTGCTGGGTCACCATGGATACGGACTGCTTAAGGGGGCCACATAAATCTTCCAGATTGGAGACCCGTGTCTCCGCCTCACCCACTCTCTCTCGGATACGTTGAACATCTTGGCGAAGCAAGGAGAGATCGCACTGCACCTTCTCCATCTTATCGGAGAGACGTTGTTCACTGCCAGCTATAGCCTCCAGCACTTGTTGAATAGACGGCGCCCCCGCTGCCTCCGGGGAATTAACCGCTGACTCGGGAGGGGAGGTCGAGTGTGTTGGAGAGGCTTCGTGAGAAGGAGCCGGTGCAGCCCTGGGATTGGGTTGTCTGGTAAATCTTTCTAGTTTGGCCGCGGCCGCACTCTGGCCCCCCTTAACCATTTTGGACAGGAGCAGTCACACTCACCCCACAGTAGGGCTACAGTATAGGATTGTAATTAGAAGGCGGCTGCAGCAAGGTTGCGTACAATCAGTGGCGGGAACCAACCGTGTCCGGTTTGTATGTCAGAGTAACAAAGTAGGATAATGGTACGCAGTACACTGTAGGATATTAGTGCAGCACAGCAGTGTAGTCAGATCCAATCTATGTGCAGCTCCTGTGTGATATAATGGAAGGGCCGTGCAATGTAAATAGCTGACTTTGTCTCCAATCTCAGGTGGGTATTAGCACAGTCATTAGGAGAGTAATAATAGGAGAGGTCTGTATGCAGTAAAGACCCTGTGTGCAGAGACAGTTCACAGGGCACAACATATGAATGCAGCCCTTCCAAGCATGGAGGTCAGCCCAGAGCAGTGGGGCCTTCTGTATAGCTTCTCCCAAAATGGCCGCAGTGTCCCTTCCCCTTCCCCAGGAGTACCTGCTTCCTATGCTTCTCCGGGTGTTAGGGCTCTGGGCCGCAGCCTGTCAGGGAGAGGAGAGGCAGCTTCCACCTCCCAGTCGTCCCAGGGTGCTTGTTGGCAGTGACAGCCCGCCGCCCGAGCTCCGGGCGTTCCGCGGCCGACGGCGCCGAAATTGAGGCCGGGGATCTGGAGGAGGCCCAGGCCGCAGGGACGGAAGTCAGCCGGCGCAGTCCCACGAGTCCCGGAGACCGCAAGAAAGGATGCCCGCCGGCGCCCAGCAGTATGAGGGAGGTATGTAGCCCGGGCAGGGACACCAGAGGGGTCAGGATGGGTGAAAGGATGGGTTTATTCGGGGAGCTCCCGAGATCCGCTCCCTACTCCGTTGCTGCCGTGGCCACGCCTAATGCCTATGTCTTTTAATAACAAGTCAAATCTTCCAATAGACTTTTTAGTGAAACCCAATAGATAGCTTTATTTTCTCTTTGTTTACTCAAATATTGAATGCATATGTCTTATAACATTAATAGTAAAGTATTCTAATGACTTGCTTATGACACCCCATAGACTATATCATGTTCAGTACCTTGGACATTGTAGCTTATTTACTTAAATCTGATAAATTGTGGGGCTGGTATGCACAGACTGGTTAGCACAGTTGGTAAGGTGTTGGGTTTGCACAATCAATTTAAGATGGTCTTTGGTTTAAATCCCATGAAAGCATGTATTTATTTTACTAGTCTGCATTGTGGTTTGTTGCTCTATAATATGAATGCATATGTCTTTTGACAACAATAGTCAAGTCTTCCAATGGACTTTTTAGTAAAACCCAATAGATAGCTTTATTTTCTCTTTGTTTATTCAAATATTGAATGCATATGTCTTATAACTTTAGTAGGAAAGTATTCTAATGACTTACTTAAGACACCCCATAAAATATATCATGTTTAGTACCTTGGACACTGTAGCTTATTCACTTAAATCTCTGATAAATTGTGTGGCTCGTATGCACAGACTGGTTAGCACATGTGGTAAGTTGTTGGGGTTGCACTATCAAATTAAGCCGGTTATTGGTTTGAATCCCATGTAAGCATGTTTCTATTTTACTAGTCTGCATTGTGGTTTATGGCTCTATAATATGAATGCCTATGTCTTTTAACAACAATAGTCAAGTCTTCCAATGGACTTTTTAGTGAAACCCAATAGATAGCTTTATTTTCTCTCTGTTTACTCAAATATTGAATGCTTATGTCTTATAAATTTAGTAGGAAAGTATTCTAATGACTTGCATATGACACCCCAAAGAATATGTTATGTTTAGTACCTTGGACAATGTAGCTTATTCTCTTAAATCTCTGATAAATTGAGTGTTTGGTATGCACAGTCTGGTCAGCACAGTTAGTAAGGTATTGGATTTGCACTATCAAATTAAGTCTGTCATTGGTTCAAATCCCATGTTATCATGTTTTTATTTTACTAGTGTGGTTTGTGGCTCTATAATATGAATGCCTATGTCTTTTAACAACAATAGTCAAGTCTTCCAATGGACTTTTTAGTGAAACCCAATAGATAGCTTTATTTTCTCTTTGTTTACTCAAATATTGAATGCTTATGTCTTATAAATTTAGTAGGAAAGTATTCTAACGACTTGCTTATGACACCCCATAGAATATATTATGTTTAGTACCTTGGACACTGTAGCTTATTCTCTTAAATCTCTGATAAATTGAGTGTTTGGTATGCACAGTCTGGTCAGCACAGTTAGTAAGGTATTGGATTTTCACTATCAAATTAAGTCTGTCATTGGTTCAAATCCCATGTTATCATGTTTTTATTTTACTAGTGTGGTTTGTGGCTCTATAATATGAATGCCTATGTCTTTTAACAACAATAGTTAAGTCTTCCAATGGACTTTTTAGTGAAACCCAATAGATAGCTTTATTTTCTCTTTGTTTACTCAAATATTGAATGCTTATGTCTTATAAATTTAGTAGGAAAGTATTCTAATGACTTGCTTATGACACCCCATAGGATATATTATGTTTAGTACCTTGGACACTGTAGCTTATTCACTTAAATCTCTGATAAATTGTGTTTATGGTATGTATAGTCAAGTTAGCACAGTTAGTAAGGTGTTGGGTTTGCACTATCAAATTAAGACTGTCATTGGTTCGAATCCCATGTTATCATGTTTTTATTTTACTAGTGTGGTTTGTGGCTCTATAATATGAATGCCTATGTCTTTTAACAACAATAGTCAAGTCTTCCAATGGACTTTTTAGTGAAACCCAATAGATAGCTTTATTTTCTCTTTGTTTACTCAAATATTGAATGCTTATGTCTTATAAATTTAGTAGGAAAGTATTCTAATGACTTGCTTATGACACCCCATAGAATATATTATGTTTAGTACCTTGGACACTGTAGCTTATTCACTTAAATCTCTGATAAATTGTATGTTTGGTATGCACAGTCTGGTTAGCAAAGTTAGTAAGGTATTGGGTTTGCGCTATCAAATTAAGTCTGTCATTGGTTCAAATCCCATGTTATCATGGTTTTATTTTACTAGTGTGGTTTGTGGCTCTATAATATGAATGCCTATGTCTTTTAACAACAATAGTTAAGTCTTCCAATGGACTTTTTAGTGAAACCCAATAGATAGCTTTATTTTCTCTTTGTTTACTCAAATATTGAATGCTTATGTCTTATAAATTTAGTAGGAAAGTATTCTAATGACTTGCTTATGACACCCCATAGGATATATTATGTTTAGTACCTTGGACACTGTAGCTTATTCACTTAAATCTCTGATAAATTGTGTTTCTGATATGTGCAGTCTGGATAGCACAGTTAGGAAGGTGTTGGGTTTGCACTATCAAATTAAGACTGTCATTGGTTCGAATCCCATGTTATCATGTTTTTATTTTACTAGTGTGGTTTGTGGCTCTATAATATGAATGCCTATGTCTTTTAACAACAATAGTCAAGTCTTCCAATGGACTTTTTAGTGAAACCCAATAGATAGCTTTATTTTCTCTTTGTTTACTCAAATATTGAATGCTTATGTCTTATAAATTTAGTAGGAAAGTATTCTAATGACTTGCTTATGACACCCCATAGAATATATTATGTTTAGTACCTTGGACACTGTAGCTTATTCACTTAAATCTCTGATAAATTGTATGTTTGGTATGCACAGTCTGGTTAGCAAAGTTAGTAAGGTATTGGGTTTGCGCTATCAAATTAAGTCTGTCATTGGTTCAAATCCCATGTTATCATGTTTTTATTTTACTAGTGTGGTTTGTGGCTCTATAATATGAATGCCTATGTCTTTTAACAACAATAGTTAAGTCTTCCAATGGACTTTTTAGTGAAACCCAATAGATAGCTTTATTTTCTCTTTGTTTACTCAAATATTGAATGCTTATGTCTTATAAATTTAGTAGGAAAGTATTCTAATGACTTGCTTATGACACCCCATAGGATATATTATGTTTAGTACCTTGGACACTGTAGCTTATTCACTTAAATCTCTGATAAATTGTGTTTCTGATATGTGCAGTCTGGATAGCACAGTTAGGAAGGTGTTGGGTTTGCACTATCAAATTAAGACTGTCATTGGTTCGAATCCCATGTTATCATGTTTTTATTTTACTAGTGTGGTTTGTGGCTCTATAATATGAATGCCTATGTCTTTTAACAACAATAGTCAAGTCTTCCAATGGACTTTTTAGTGAAACCCAATAGATAGCTTTATTTTCTCTTTGTTTACTCAAATATTGAATGTTTATGTCTTATAAATTTAGTAGGAAAGTATTCTAATGACTTGCTTATGACACCCCATAGAATATATTATGTTTAGTACCTTGGACACTGTAGCTTATTCACTTAAATCTCTGATAAATTGTGTTTATGGTATGCACAGTCAGGATAGCACAGTTAGTAAGGTATTGGGTTTGCACTATCAAATTAAGTCTGTCATTGGTTCAAATCCCATGTTATCATGTTTTTATTTTACTAGTGTGGTTTGTGGCTCTATAATATGAATGCCTATGTCTTTTAACAACAATAGTCAAGTCTTCCAATGGACTTTTTAGTGAAACCCAATAGATAGCTTTATTTTCTCTTTGTTTACTCAAATATTGAATGCTTATGTCTTATAAATTTAGTAGGAAAGTATTCTAATGACTTGCTTATGACACCCCATAGAATATATTATGTTTAGTACCTTGGACACTGTAGCTTATTCACTTAAATCTCTGATAAATTGTGTTTATGGTATGTACAGTCAGGTTAGCACAGTTAGTAAGGTATTGGGTTTGCACTATCAAATTAAGACTGTCATTGGTTCGAATCCCATGTTATCATGTTTTTATTTTACTAGTGTGGTTTGTGGCTCTATAATATGAATGCCTATGTCTTTTAACAACAATAGTCAAGTCTTCCAATGGACTTTTTAGTGAAACCCAATAGATAGCTTTATTTTCTCTTTGTTTACTCAAATATTGAATGCTTATGTCTTATAAATTTAGTAGGAAAGTATTCTAATGACTTGCTTATGACACCCCATAGAATATATTATGTTTAGTACCTTGGACACTGTAGCTTATTCACTTAAATCTCTGATAAATTGTGTGTTTGGTATGCACAGTCTGGTTAGCACAGTTAGTAAGGTATTGGGTTTGCACTATCAAATTAAGTCTGTCATTGGTTCAAATCCCATGTTATCATGTTTTTATTTTACTAGTGTGGTTTGTGGCTCTATAATATGAATGCCTATGTCTTTTAACAACAATAGTTAAGTCTTCCAATGGACTTTTTAGTGAAACCCAATAGATAGCTTTATTTTCTCTTTGTTTACTCAAATATTGAATGCTTATGTCTTATAAATTTAGTAGGAAAGTATTCTAATGACTTGCTTATGACACCCCATAGGATATATTATGTTTAGTACCTTGGACACTGTAGCTTATTCACTTAAATCTCTGATAAATTGTGTTTCTGATATGTGCAGTCTGGATAGCACAGTTAGGAAGGTGTTGGGTTTGCACTATCAAATTAAGACTGTCATTGGTTCTAATCCCATGTTATCATGTTTTTATTTTACTAGTGTGGTTTGTGGCTCTATAGTATGAATGCCTATGTCTTTTAACAACAATAGTCAAGTCTTCCAATGGACTTTTTAGTGAAACCCAATAGATAGCTTTATTTTCTCTTTGTTTACTCAAATATTTAATGCTTATGTCTTATAAATTTAGTAGGAAAGTATTCTAATGACTTGCTTATGACACCCTGTAGGATATATTATGTTTAGTACCTTGGACACTGTAGCTTATTCACTTAAATCTCTGATAAATTGTGTTTCTGATATGTGCAGTCTGGATAGCACAGTTAGGAAGGAGTTGGGTTTGCACTGTCAAATTAAGACTGTCATTGGTTCGAATCCCATGTTATCATGTTTTTATTTTACTAGTGTGGTTTGTGGCTCTATAATATGAATGCCTATGTCTTTTAACAACAATAGTCAAGTCTTCCAATGGACTTTTTAGTGAAACCCAATAGATAGCTTTATTTTCTCTTTGTTTACTCAAATATTGAATGCTTATGTCTTATAAATTTAGTAGGAAAGTATTCTAATGACTTGCTTATGACACCCCATAGAATATATTATGTTTAGTACCTTGGACACTGTAGCTTATTCACTTAAATCTCTGATAAATTGTGTGTCTGGTATGCACAGTCTGGTTAGCACAGTTAGTAAGGAGTTGGGTTTATACTATCAAATTAAGACTGTCATTGGTTCGAATCCCATGTTATCATGTTTTTATTTTACTAGTGTGGTTTGTGGCTCTATAATATGAATGCCTATGTCTTTTAACAACAATAGTCAAGTCTTCCAATGGACTTTTTAGTGAAACCCAATAGATAGCTTTATTTTCTCTTTGTTTACTCAAATATTGAATGCTTATGTCTTATAAATTTAGTAGGAAAGTATTCTAATGACTTGCTTATGACACCCCATAGAATACATTATGTTTAGTACCTTGGACACTGTAGCTTATTCACTTAAATCTCTGATAAATTGTGTGTTTGGTATGCACAGTTTGGTTAGCACAGTTAGTAAGGTATTGGGTTTGCACTATCAAATTAAGTCTGTCATTGGTTCAAATCCCATGTTATCATGTTTTTATTTTACTAGTGTGGTTTGTGGCTCTATAATATGAATGCCTATGTCTTTTAACAACAATAGTCAAGTCTTCCAATGGACTTTTTAGTGAAACCCAATAGATAGCTTTATTTTCTCTTTGTTTACTCAAATATTGAATGCTTATGTCTTATAAATTTAGTAGGAAAGTATTCTAATGACTTGCTTATGACACCCCATAGGATATATTATGTTTAGTACCTTGGACACTGTAGCTTATTCACTTAAATCTCTGATAAATTGTGTTTCTGATATGTGCAGTCTGGATAGCACAGTTAGGAAGGTGTTGGGTTTGCACTATCAAATTAAGACTGTCATTGGTTCTAATCCCATGTTATCATGTTTTTATTTTACTAGTGTGGTTTGTGGCTCTATAGTATGAATGCCTATGTCTTTTAACAACAATAGTCAAGTCTTCCAATGGACTTTTTAGTGAAACCCAATAGATAGCTTTATTTTCTCTTTGTTTACTCAAATATTTAATGCTTATGTCTTATAAATTTAGTAGGAAAGTATTCTAATGACTTGCTTATGACACCCTGTAGGATATATTATGTTTAGTACCTTGGACACTGTAGCTTATTCACTTAAATCTCTGATAAATTGTGTTTCTGATATGTGCAGTCTGGATAGCACAGTTAGGAAGGAGTTGGGTTTGCACTGTCAAATTAAGACTGTCATTGGTTCGAATCCCATGTTATCATGTTTTTATTTTACTAGTGTGGTTTGTGGCTCTATAATATGAATGCCTATGTCTTTTAACAACAATAGTCAAGTCTTCCAATGGACTTTTTAGTGAAACCCAATAGATAGCTTTATTTTCTCTTTGTTTACTCAAATATTGAATGCTTATGTCTTATAAATTTAGTAGGAAAGTATTCTAATGACTTGCTTATGACACCCCATAGAATATATTATGTTTAGTACCTTGGACACTGTAGCTTATTCACTTAAATCTCTGATAAATTGTGTGTCTGGTATGCACAGTCTGGTTAGCACAGTTAGTAAGGTGTTGGGTTTGTACTATCAAATTAAGACTGTCATTGGTTCGAATCCCATGTTATCATGTTTTTATTTTACTAGTGTGGTTTGTGGCTCTATAATATGAATGCCTATGTCTTTTAACAACAATAGTCAAGTCTTCCAATGGACTTTTTAGTGAAACCCAATAGATAGCTTTATTTTCTCTTTGTTTACTCAAATATTGAATGCTTATGTCTTATAAATTTAGTAGGAAAGTATTCTAATGACTTGCTTATGACACCCCATAGAATATATTATGTTTAGTACCTTGGACATTGTAGCTTATTCACTTAAATCTCTGATAAATTGTGTGTTTGGTATGCACAGTCTGGTTAGCACAGTTAGTAAGGTATTGGGTTTGCACTATCAAATTAAGACTGTCATTGGTTCAAATCCCATGTTATCATGTTTTTATTTTACTAGTGTGGTTTGTGGCTCTATAATATGAATGCCTATGTCTTTTAACAACAATAGTCAAGTCTTCCAATGGACTTTTTAGTGAAACCCAATAGATAGCTTTATTTTCTCTTTGTTTACTCAAATATTGAATGCTTATGTCTTATAAATTTAGTAGGAAAGTATTCTAATGACTTGCTTATGACACCCCATAGAATATATTATGTTTAGTACCTTGGACACTGTAGCTTATTCACTTAAATCTCTGATAAATTGTGAGTCTGGCATGCACAGTCTGGTTAGCACAGTTAGTAAGGTGTTGGGTTTGTACTATCAAATTAAGACTGTCATTGGTTCGAATCCCATCTTATCATGTTTTTATTTTACTAGTGTGGTTTGTGGCTCTATAATATGAATGCCTATGTCTTTTAACAACAATAGTCAAGTCTTCCAATGGACTTTTTAGTGAAACCCAATAGATAGCTTTATTTTCTCTTTGTTTACTCAAATATTGAATGCTTATGTCTTATAAATTTAGTAGGAAAGTATTCTAATGACTTGCTTATGACACCCCATAGAATATATTATGTTTAGTACCTTGGACACTGTAGCTTATTCACTTAAATCTCTGATAAATTGTGTGTTTGGTATGCACAGTTTGGTTAGCACAGTTAGTAAGGTATTGGGTTTGCACTATCAAATTAAGTCTGTCATTGGTTCAAATCCCATGTTATCATGTTTTTATTTTACTAGTGTGGTTTGTGGCTCTATAATATGAATGCCTATGTCTTTTAACAACAATAGTTAAGTCTTCCAATGGACTTTTTAGTGAAACCCAATAGATAGCTTTATTTTCTCTTTGTTTACTCAAATATTGAATGCTTATGTCTTATAAATTTAGTAGGAAAGTATTCTAATGACTTGCTTATGACACCCCATAGGATATATTATGTTTAGTACCTTGGACACTGTAGCTTATTCACTTAAATCTCTGATAAATTGTGTTTCTGATATGTGCAGTCTGGATAGCACAGTTAGGAAGGTGTTGGGTTTGCACTATCAAATTAAGACTGTCATTGGTTCTAATCCCATGTTATCATGTTTTTATTTTACTAGTGTGGTTTGTGGCTCTATAGTATGAATGCCTATGTCTTTTAACAACAATAGTCAAGTCTTCCAATGGACTTTTTAGTGAAACCCAATAGATAGCTTTATTTTCTCTTTGTTTACTCAAATATTTAATGCTTATGTCTTATAAATTTAGTAGGAAAGTATTCTAATGACTTGCTTATGACACCCTGTAGGATATATTATGTTTAGTACCTTGGACACTGTAGCTTATTCACTTAAATCTCTGATAAATTGTGTTTCTGATATGTGCAGTCTGGATAGCACAGTTAGGAAGGAGTTGGGTTTGCACTGTCAAATTAAGACTGTCATTGGTTCGAATCCCATGTTATCATGTTTTTATTTTACTAGTGTGGTTTGTGGCTCTATAATATGAATGCCTATGTCTTTTAACAACAATAGTCAAGTCTTCCAATGGACTTTTTAGTGAAACCCAATAGATAGCTGTATTTTCTCTTTGTTTACTCAAATATTGAATGCTTATGTCTTATAAATTTAGTAGGAAAGTATTCTAATGACTTGCTTATGACACCCCATAGAATATATTATGTTTAGTACCTTGGACACTGTAGCTTATTCACTTAAATCTCTGATAAATTGTGTGTCTGGTATGCACAGTCTGGTTAGCACAGTTAGTAAGGTGTTGGGTTTGTACTATCAAATTAAGACTGTCATTGGTTCGAATCCAATGTTATCATGTTTTTATTTTACTAGTGTGGTTTGTGGCTCTATAATATGAATGCCTATGTCTTTTAACAACAATAGTCAAGTCTTCCAATGGACTTTTTAGTGAAACCCAATAGATAGCTTTATTTTCTCTTTGTTTACTCAAATATTGAATGCTTATGTCTTATAAATTTAGTAGGAAAGTATTCTAATGACTTGCTTATGACACCCCATAGAATATATTATGTTTAGTACCTTGGACATTGTAGCTTATTCACTTAAATCTCTGATAAATTGTGTGTTTGGTATGCACAGTCTGGTTAGCACAGTTAGTAAGGTATTGGGTTTGCACTATCAAATTAAGACTGTCATTGGTTCAAATCCCATGTTATCATGTTTTTATTTTACTAGTGTGGTTTGTGGCTCTATAATATGAATGCCTATGTCTTTTAACAACAATAGTCAAGTCTTCCAATGGACTTTTTAGTGAAACCCAATAGATAGCTTTATTTTCTCTTTGTTTACTCAAATATTGAATGCTTATGTCTTATAAATTTAGTAGGAAAGTATTCTAATGACTTGCTTATGACACCCCATAGAATATATTATGTTTAGTACCTTGGACACTGTAGCTTATTCACTTAAATCTCTGATAAATTGTGTGTTTGGTATGCACAGTCTGGTCAGCACAGTTAGTGAGGTATTGGATTTGCACTATCAAATTAAGTCTGTCATTGGTTCAAATCCCATGTTATCATGTTTTTATTTTACTAGTGTGGTTTGTGGCTCTATAATATGAATGCCTATGAGGTATATGCAATAGCGGGCGAATTTCAGAAAAAGTCGAATTCCGGAACGTTTTCGCCTCAAAAAATCAATTCGCCTATGCAGTGCAGTACTTTATCGCAAAAAAACGGACCTTCAAAATTCGACTTTTGTCAATTCGACTTTTTCCGCATTCGACTTTTCTGCAATGGTACAGATGCTGCAATTCGCCTCAAGCATATTCAATTCAAGTTTGGAAATTCGCCTGCAGTACTTTTCGACCGCAAATTCGCCTATTTTAGTCCGCCTCAGTTGACTGGCGGGTTCTCAAAAAAAATTTTTAGAACATCATTTTTTGGGATATTTGAGGATTGCTAGTAGCATATCTATTTATATTTGAAAGGATTATCTACTTGGTTTGTCTTTTTTTGACTCACAAGTATTATTTAATTGATTTTTTAAAGGAATATTTTTTTCTTCAATCTCCTGAGGGAAATTTACCCATGATTCCACAGTTTTACCCAGGATACACTTCTGCAAAGCCCCTCCTATCTCCTCACTCCTGGGTTTGAGACTACAGGGAGAGGAGCCATTACAGTCAGCTCTCTTGTGGAATCGTTTTTTTAGGAAAATCCCTGCGTTTTAAAACACATTCCTATTTTTGTACTGACTACAATGATGGAGCCTTTTTCTGACCAGATTGTGTTGTTCATGCTGGCTGCAAGCTTGATGGAGGAAGAAAGTGCAGATGAACATCAGGATCCAGGTCAGCAAATGTCTGTATTGGGTGAGCCAGTATTGCGGGTTTCATTTCCACGTCCACGCCAGTATCGCACTAGGCGTGAACTGGAGGATCTCAGCGAGTTCGAGGTGATACAAAATTATCGCTTATCGACTCGCGACATATATTCGCTGTACGCTCTGTTGGAGGCCGACTTGGAACCTCGGGCACGGTCAAATCGTGCAATCAGCGGTTTTCAGAAACTGCTGGGGACGTTACATTTTTTGGCGTCAGGCACATTCCAGCCTACACTGTCTCAAACATGCGGTTTTTCTCAGTCGACTCTGTCGCGCTGTATAACCCAAGTCATTAGGGCTTTCCGCAAATTGACGATCCAGTACATCACATTTCCAGAGACGGACAGCGAATGTCGTGAGATCAAATTAGGTTTTTTCAACAAATACAAAATTTCCCAATGTGCTGGGCGCGATTGACTGTACCCACGTGCAGATCAGACCGCCACGGAATTCAGAGGAATGTTTTCGGAACCGAAAACAGTTCCATTCCCTGAACGTGCAGGCGGTCTGTGATGTAAATATGAGATTTTTGAATATTTTTGTGGGATTTCCTGGATCATCTCACGACTCCTTCATCCTAAGCCAGTCATCGCTGTTTGACAAGTTCGAAACAGGAAACATGCCTGGTGGCTGGCTGTTAGGTATGTATTTTCATTTTTTTATTATTTTATTATTTTTTTTTTTATTATTTTTTACAAGTACCTAACATTTTTTTTATATTTTCTATAGGCGATGCGGGTTATCCAAACAAACCGTGGCTGTTGACCCCATTGTCTAATCCTGTTGGTAGAGCAGAAAAACGTTACCAAGAGAAACACATTGCATCGAGGGGAATAATTGAGCGTGCCTTCGGTGTACTTAAAAGCCGGTTTCGATGTTTAGACACTTCCGGCGGTGCTCTTTTGTACTCACCGTCGAAGGTTTGCGGCATGGTAAATGCATGTTGTATTTTACACAACATATGTGTCGCAAACCGTTTGCCGGTGACTCTTCGTCGTAGTGCTTTCCTACGCGGGAACCGTTCTTCTGCTCTACCGGTGGGTATGGACGAAGGAGAGGATTCCCTGCGGACATTGATACAAAATTTTTTTTCAGTTGCCTGTGAGTATACTGACAACATTTGTATTATCGTGTAAACTGACATTGGATTTTTTTTTAAAAAAATTCTTCATTTATCTATTACAGAGTTTTACATCCTGTTGATATATCCCCAGGCCGTGTATATACGAACTTCCCCCCTGTTTTATCCTGTTGGTTTACCGCAAATATTTGACCCTTTTATCCAACTCTACCATGGGCGACCTACTGGTGATGTGGACCTGACCCTCCGCCATGTAGCAGACAACCCCCTCAGGTGAGATGTATTGCCCAAAACTCCCTTGTCCAAAATCACCCTGGCATGTCCAAAGTGCAGCCCTCCGGCATTTGCAAGACTGCACATCCAAACATTCCCTGAAACAGCAATGCTGGAGCAGGGAATGTTTGGATGTGTAGTGATGCAAGTGCAGGAGGGTTGCATTTGGACCCACTGTTCCCCGCTTGTGTTGTGTGGATTGTTGTATGTACCTCTTTTTTCAGCCCCAGGGTGACACTATCACCCATACCTGGAAGCTTAAACTGTTCTCTTCCACAGGTCCTGCGGTGTATCTTCCCAAGTGGCGTGGATGTGAGGAGACACGACATTTCACCTGATGTTCCATGGGTGACCCTACTGGTGATGTGGACCTGACCCTCCGCCATGTAGCAGACAACCCCCTCAGGTGAGATGCATTGACCAACAAAACTCCCTTGTCCAAAATCACCCTGGCATGTCCAAAGTGCAGCCCTCCGGCATTTGCAAGACTGCACATCCAAACATTCCCTGAAACAGCAATGCTGGAGCAGGGAATGTTTGGATGTGTAGTGATGCAAGTGCAGGAGGGTTGCATTTGGACCCACTGTTCCCCGCTTGTGTTGTGTGGACTGTTGTATGTACCTCTTTTTTCAGCCCCAGGGTGACACTATCACCCATACCTGGAAGCTTAAACTGTTCTCTTCCACAGGTCCTGCGGTGTATCTTCCCAAGTGGCGTGGATGTGAGGAGACACGACATTTCACCTGATGTTCCATGGGTGACCCTACTGGTGATGTGGACCTGACCCTCCGCCATGTAGCAGACAACCCCCTCAGGTGAGATGCATTGACCAACAAAACTCCCTTGTCCAAAATCACCCTGGCATGTCCAAAGTGCAGCCCTCCGGCATTTGCAAGACTGCACATCCAAACATTCCCTGAAACAGCAATGCTGGAGCAGGGAATGTTTGGATGTGTAGTGATGCAAGTGCAGGAGGGTTGCATTTGGACCCACTGTTCCCCGCTTGTGTTGTGTGGACTGTATGTACCTCTTCTTTCCAGTCCCAGGGTGACACTATTACCCACATCTGGTAGCTCATACTGTTCTCTTCCACAGGTCTTCCAGTGTATCCTTCCTAAGTGGCGTGGATGTGAAGAGACAGTTCCCCTGATGTTCCCTGGGCAATCTACTTACGTACAATTCAACTGCATTACAAATTTTAATAAAAACCACAGGAAACTTCTATTTTTAAAAGTTTATTGAAGAAAAACATTTTTTAATAAAGTTTGAAAGTTAATTAAAACAAAAAAGTAGTTTGTTCTTCTTTACATTCTTTTCTTGTGTATATAGATATCTGTGGGGAAAAGAAAAAAAAGTATATTAAAGTAAAGACACACTAAATTCATGTTCATTTTTTTTCAATGAAAATTTGTGGAACAACACAGCCCAGCATGACCCATTGCTGGGCGGTGTTGTTCTACAAAGGCATGCGGTTCAAAGTGAAAGAGTGGCGTCAGTGGTCAGCACTTTGACACGCTAACATTTGTGGAACAACACAGCCCAGCATGACCCATTGCTGGGCGGTGTTGTTCTACAAAGGCATGCGGTTCAAAGTGAAAGAGTGGCGTCAGTGGTCAGCACTTTGACACGCTAACATTTGTGGAACACAGCCCAGCATGACCCATTGCTGGGCGGTGTTGTTCTACAAAGGCATGCGGTTCAAAGTGAAAGAGTGGCGTCAGTGGTCAGCACTTTGACACGCTAACATTTGTGGAACAACACAGCCCAGCATGACCCATTGCTGGGCGGTGTTGTTCTACAAAGGCATGCGGTTCAAAGTGAAAGAGTGGCGTCAGTGGTCAGCACTTTGACACGCTAACATTTGTGGAACAACACAGCCCAGCATGACCCATTGCTGGGCGGTGTTGTTCTACAAAGGCATGCGGTTCAAAGTGAAATAGTGGCGTCAGTGGTCAGCACTTTGACACGCTAACATTTGTGGAACAACACAGCCCAGCATGACCCATTGCTGGGCGGTGTTGTTCTACAAAGGCATGAGGTTCAAAGTTTCTTGAATTAAACATGGTTCTACTCACCTTGGTACGCTCAACACAAACTTATGCCGTCCACTTCATTTTTCCTCATCAATCCTATGAATAAGTCAAAAACACAGACTAGTGAATAGTAAATTCACACAATGAAAGTCTACTGTACATCATTACAAAAAGGATTTTTGGAAGAAAAAGGGGGTATCAGAATAGCTCTTTGGCCCATCATACATGTAGCCGCAAGGAGCTTTCATCCGTTACCACACGCGCCCGCATACATGCCCGCGCATGTATGCCTACACAAAGCTCCTTGGTAGTACCCGGTCACGGGTGGGGAAGGCCAACAAAGAAAAAACAATAGTAAGAAAAACAACAAACTAATGGGAGGGGAAGACAGGGATACATGAAAAACATTTTAAAGAAAATAAAATAATACGACCGGGTTTATGGTGGAAGTCTGTCCGGATCCTCTTCTTCCCCCTGATAGGTCGTGGATGTCCTGGGAGGCTGGGGAGTATGTTGACTGGCCCTCGGTGCCCATGCTGCTGAAGATTGTGCGGCCGGTGGTGGAGGCATCTGGGGGGTGGGGTACATCCCTGTATATCCCTGGTACATCTGTGACTGACTGTACTGGGATGGGACTCGAGGAAGGGTACGATGCGTCCTTGTGGCTTGCGACGGTGGATATGGTGGATCACCAGCGTGTTGATGAGCTGGTACTGGGAGCTTTTCATAGATCATCTGCAGTGTGGTTGCCATGACCTGTTGGCTGGAAGCGGAGTGTCGATGACTATCCGACATGTTCTTATTACTTTCTGCCAAACATGAGGTGTTTTCCACAAGCTTGACCAAGGAATCGGACATAATGTTAAGTACGTTCCTATTCTCCCTATGATCTTCAAGTATGATCTGTAGTATTGTGGCCGTGCTGTCGGAAAGAGTCTTCTGCAGTTCAAGTAGACTGTTGGACATTTTCTCCATTGTCCTCTCAATGTTGTCCAGTCTGCTTCCCACAACATTTGTGTATGTATCCTGGCGTGTCCCAATCTCTGATGCCAGGGTGTGAACCCTCTGAACATTTGAGGGATTCTGCCCTTCCTGGATGTCTGCCACCACTTGCATTTGGGCAGCTGAAAAGAAAATTAGACAATATTATACACATTCATCATACATTTTTTTGAAGGCTCACAATTCAATTTACTCACGCAGGGATGTAGCAACTGGAGCCTCCTGCACTTCCACCTCGTCATCCTCTGACGACTCCTGTAGGAGATCCGGCCTGAAGTACGAACCAATCCCCGAAGCTAGTCCGCTGCTGGTTCGTGGCACCACTGTTTGCAAAATAATTGTTTTGGAAAAGTTAATAAACTTTACACAACTGCTGCCCCCCCCACAAAAAAAACAAAAAAAACAAACCTTCTCCATCCTGTGATGCCGCTGCTCCAGGAGCTCCACTTGTCCTCGTTTCGGAAGACTTTTCAAGGGTCTGGCTAGATACATCTGCACGGCTGTCCTCAAACCCAAGAAAAGTTTCGTCAGTTAACCCTGTAGACTCAAACAGATCGGGTGATGGGTCCACAAGGGTTGTGTCTTGAGGCTCTTCAGTCACAGTCCCAGAGCTCCAGGAGAGAAGACGATCTGGTGATGGCCTGCGCGCAGGAGCTGTAGTTTGGCGCCCATCTTGTGGTGTGGTCGCCGACGGTGTCTGGCGCACAGGTGATAGTCTGTGCGCTGACGTCGTCTGGTGCACAGGTGACCAACTGCGCGATGACGAACTGTGGCGCACAGGTGACGATCTGTGTGCTCGCGATGCTTGCGGCGCAGTTGATGGTCCGCGCGCTGCTGCCGATGCCTGCTGCACAGGTGACGGTCCGTGCGCTGGCGATGTCCTGTGCGCAGGTGATGTCCTCTGGGCAGGTCTGTCTGAAAAAAAAAAAAAAGCACATTAACACATACAAAAATTTTAAAGGGAACTACAGCTCATGTGAAAGTATTCTTACCATCAGACCTCCTTTTGGACGGCTGGTCTCCCGCCTTCCTCCGTCTTCTGGGCGGTTCTTCCTCCTCGGGAAAGCCAGCAGGACGGCTGGAGTCCACACCTCCGCGAACTCCTTCGACCATGGCAGGGTTCATGCGCCTTCTAATAACGTCCTCCCAGGGTAGCCACTTCAGATTGAGAGCCGGGCCACCTCCCGTAGCTGTCTCATGTCGGCGCTGAATCCCCATCTTCTTCTTGGTCTGTCTGCGGCAATCACTGTACCGCTTCAAGCAATTTCTGGTGCTCCGGCGGTTTCCAGAAATTGCAGTTACTTGACTGGCGATGGATTCCCAGATGTTCCGCTTTACCTTAGCTGCTGTTTTCTGTGCCCTTGGTCCATACAAAACGTCGTAGGACCTGTCGACGCAATCCACTAGGACACAGTTTTCCGCCTCAGTGTATCTGGGTCCACGCGGCTTTTTCTGTCCTGCATCTTCACCAGAGGACTTCCTCCGACTGCTCCTCTGGCTGGCTTCTTGCCTTTAGGGATTAAAAAAATAAATAATTTTTTTTTAAATAAGATCGGTATGTACCTGTGAGTGTCAGTATCCCTGGCATTGCGCACCTATTACAGTAGGTGTGCATGGCATTGCACAAACTACAGTGGGTAAAGTTTGATGCTATTTGTGTCTGCAGGTGTGGTTAAGTACCTTTTTACTAGGCTTTTTCTTGGACTTCTCATGGGCCCTTGACGACCGCGGCTGGTCACTAGATGCCTGGTCGGTCGCATCCGCCTCCTGGGTTGCCTCCCACTCCTCATTGCTATGCAGGGATAGATCCGAGGGGGTGGGGGAAGGGGCGGATCGGGTCTGATTGTCCCTTGACATCTCTGTTATAAAAAAAAAAAACATACATGTATAAATGGCTGCCCCTCACAAAATGGCTGCCCCTCACAAAATGGCTGCCCCTCACAAATGTTGACCAGGCTGTCGACTCAACTTGCTCCAAATCCCCCCAAAATGGCCAGAAAGCATCCCAAGACACTCAGGAGGCACACCACAGCAAAATTAGGCGGGAAAACACATGCTTGAAAAACAATCAGCAGCACATGTCAACCTGGCTGTCGACTCAACTTGCTCCAAATCCCCCCAAAATGGCCAGAAAGCATCCCAAGACACTCAGGAGGCACACCACAGCAAAATTAGGCGGGAAAACACATGCTTGAAAAACAATCAGCAGCACATGTCAACCTGGCTGTCGACTCAACTTGCTCCAAATCACCCCAAAATGGCCAGAAAGCATCCCAACACACTCAGGAGGCACACCACAGCAAAATTAGGCGGGAAAACACATGCTTGAAAAACAATCAGCAGCACATGTCAACCAGGCTGTCGACTCAACTTGCTCCAAATCACCCCAAAATGGCCAGAAAGCATCCCAACACACTCAGGAGGCACACCACAGCAAAATTGGATGGGAAAACACATGTTTGAAAAACAATCAGCAGCACATGTCAACCAGGCTGTCGACTCAACTTGCTCCAAATCACCCCAAAATGGCCAGAAAGCATCCCAACACACTCAGGAGGCACACCACAGCAAAATTAGGCGGGAAAACACATGTTTGAAAAACAATCAGCAGCACATGTCAACCTGGCTGTCGACTCAACTTGCTCCAAATCACCCCAAAATGGCCAGAAAGCATCCCAACACACTCAGGAGGCACCCCACAGCAAAATTAGGCGGGAAAACACATGTTTGAAAAACAATCAGCAGCACATGTCAACCAGGCTGTCGACTCAACTTGCTCCAAATCACCCCAAAATGGCCAGAAAGCATCCCAACACACTCAGGAGGCACCCCACAGCAAAATTAGGCGGGAAAACACATGTTTGAAAAACAATCAGCAGCACATGTCAACCAGGCTGTCGACTCAACTTGCTCCAAATCACCCCAAAATGGCCAGAAAGCATCCCAACACACTCAGGAGGCACACCACAGCAAAATTGGATGGGAAAACACATGTTTGAAAAACAATCAGCAGCACATGTCAACCTGGCTGTCGACTCAACTTGCTCCAAATCACCCCAAAATGGCCAGAAAGCATCCCAACACACTCAGGAGGCACACCACAGCAAAATTAGGCGGGAAAACACATGTTTGAAAAACAATCAGCAGCACATGTCAACCTGGCTGTCGACTCAACTTGCTCCAAATCACCCCAAAATGGCCAGAAAGCATCCCAACACACTCAGGAGGCACCCCACAGCAAAATTAGGCGGGAAAACACATGTTTGAAAAACAATCAGCAGCACATGTCAACCAGGCTGTCGACTCAACTTGCTCCAAATCACCCCAAAATGGCCAGAAAGCATCCCAACACACTCAGGAGGCACACCACAGCAAAATTAGGCGGGAAAACACATGTTTGAAAAACAATCAGCAGCACATGTCAACCTGGCTGTCGACTCAACTTGCTCCAAATCACCCCAAAATGGCCAGAAAGCATCCCAACACACTCAGGAGGCACACCACAGCAAAATTAGGCGGGAAAACACATGCTTGAAAAACAATCAGCAGCACATGTCAACCAGGCTGTCGACTCAACTTGCTCCAAATCACCCCAAAATGGCCAGAAAGCATCCCAACACACTCAGGAGGCACACCACAGCAAAATTGGATGGGAAAACACATGTTTGAAAAACAATCAGCAGCACATGTCAACCAGGCTGTCGACTCAACTTGCTCCAAATCACCCCAAAATGGCCAGAAAGCATCCCAACACACTCAGGAGGCACACCACAGCAAAATTAGGCGGGAAAACACATGTTTGAAAAACAATCAGCAGCACATGTCAACCTGGCTGTCGACTCAACTTGCTCCAAATCACCCCAAAATGGCCAGAAAGCATCCCAACACACTCAGGAGGCACCCCACAGCAAAATTAGGCGGGAAAACACATGTTTGAAAAACAATCAGCAGCACATGTCAACCAGGCTGTCGACTAAACTTGCTCCAAACCACCCCAAAATGGCCAGAAAGCATCCCAGCACACTCAGGAGGTACACCAATGCTAATAGAAGACCCAAAAAAGTCAATTAAAGAATAAAAAAAAACGTGAAAAACTACCCCAAAACACAAGTCTCCACCGAAAAATGCAGCAACACAAGCAAGGGGCTATACACATACCTGCACACATGCACACATGCACAAACACCCCATGTACACCTCATGGCAACCCCCACTACACAAACACATACATGCAACACCAGACACACATGTGGTACTTACCTACAAATGTAGTAAAAGCTCCTAAAATGGCTCTGCTCCGGGGTAACAGGAATCCTCCTGACTGTCCTGGAATAAAGCCTGCTGGGGTGTCCAAACGATATCCACAGCAAACAACCAAATTGCTAGCTCTGCTCCTCCTCACACCTCTCTGCAGGTTCACAAAATGGCTGCAGAGCACATGCAGCAAACAAGCCCTAATAAAGGGCTGCTTTCGGCGGGAAGGCGAATTCAGTACGCCCACTACTCGCCGATTGGCCGTAATCCACCTGCGGGAGGGGCGAATCAGTTTCTCATTGAATATTGAGAATTCAGGGTCCCGGCGACAGGGCTGCGGCTGGCGATAGCGGGCGAATTATACAGAGGCGGATCTAATGACGCGATTCGCCCGCTATTGCATATACCTATATGTCTTTTAACAACAATAGTTAAGTCTTCCAATGGACTTTTTAGTGAAACCCAATAGATAGCTTTATTTTCTCTTTGTTTACTCAAATATTGAATGCTTATGTCTTATAAATTTAGTAGGAAAGTATTCTAATGACTTGCTTATGACACCCCATAGAATATATTATGTTTAGTACCTTGGACACTGTAGCTTATTCACTTAAATCTCTGATAAATTGTATGTTTGCTATGCACAGTCTGGTTAGCAAAGTTAGTAAGGTATTGGGTTTGCGCTATCAAATTAAGTCTGTCATTGGTTCAAATCCCATGTTATCATGTTTTTATTTTACTAGTGTGGTTTGTTGCTCTATAATATGAATGCCTATGTCTTTTAACAACAATAGTTAAGTCTTCCAATGGACTTTTTAGTGAAACCCAATAGATAGCTTTATTTTCTCTTTGTTTACTCAAATATTGAATGCTTATGTCTTATAAATTTAGTAGGAAAGTATTCTAATGACTTGCTTATGACACCCCATAGGATATATTATGTTTAGTACCTTGGACACTGTAGCTTATTCACTTAAATCTCTGATAAATTGTGTGTCTAGTATGCACAGTCTGGTTAGCACAGTTAGTAAGGTGTTGGGTTTGCACTATCAAATGAAGACTGTCATTGGTTCGAGTCCCATGTTATCATGTTTTTATTTTACTAGTGTGGTTTGTGGCTCTATAATATGAATGCCTATGTCTTTTAACAACAATAGTCAAGTCTTCCAATGGACTTTTTAGTGAAACCCAATAGATAGCTTTATTTTCTCTTTGTTTACTCAAATATTGAATGCTTATGTCTTATAAATTTAGTAGGAAAGTATTCTAATGACTTGCTTATGACACCCCATAGAATATATTATGTTTAGTACCTTGGACACTGTAGCTTATTCACTTAAATCTCTGATAAATTGTGTGTTTGGTATGCACAGTCTGGTTAGCACAGTTAGTAAGGTATTGGGTTTGCACTATCAAATTAAGTCTGTCATTGGTTCAAATCCCATGTTATCATGTTTTTATTTTACTAGTGTGGTTTGTGGCTCTATAATATGAATGCCTATGTCTTTTAACAACAATAGTTAAGTCTTCCAATGGACTTTTTAGTGAAACCCAATAGATAGCTTTATTTTCTCTTTGTTTACTCAAATATTGAATGCTTATGTCTTCTAAATTTAGTAGGAAAGTATTCTAATGACTTGCTTATGACACCCCATAGGATATATTATGTTTAGTACCTTGGACACTGTAGCTTATTCACTTAAATCTCTGATAAATTGTGTTTATGGTATGTACAGTCAAGTTAGCACAGTTAGTAAGGTGTTGGGTTTGCACTATCAAATTAAGACTGTCATTGGTTCGAATCCCATGTTATCATGTTTTTATTTTACTAGTGTGGTTTGTGGCTCTATAATATGAATGCCTATGTCTTTTAACAACAATAGTCAAGTCTTCCAATGGACTTTTTAGTGAAACCCAATAGATAGCTTTATTTTCTCTTTGTTTACTCAAATATTGAATGCTTATGTCTTATAAATTTAGTAGGAAAGTATTCTAATGACTTGCTTATGACACCCCATAGAATATATTATGTTTAGTACCTTGGACACTGTAGCTTATTCACTTAAATCTCTGATAAATTGTATGTTTGGTATGCACAGTCTGGTTAGCAAAGTTAGTAAGGTATTGGGTTTGCGCTATCAAATTAAGTCTGTCATTGGTTCAAATCCCATGTTATCATGTTTTTATTTTACTAGTGTGGTTTGTGGCTCTATAATATGAATGCCTATGTCTTTTAACAACAATAGTTAAGTCTTCCAATGGACTTTTTAGTGAAACCCAATAGATAGCTTTATTTTCTCTTTGTTTACTCAAATATTGAATGCTTATGTCTAATAAATTTAGTAGGAAAGTATTCTAATGACTTGCTTATGACACCCCATAGGATATATTATGTTTAGTACCTTGGACACTGTAGCTTATTCACTTAAATCTCTGATAAATTGTGTTTCTGATATGTGCAGTCTGGATAGCACAGTTAGGAAGGTGTTGGGTTTGCACTATCAAATTAAGACTGTCATTGGTTCGAATCCCATGTTATCATGTTTTTATTTTACTAGTGTGGTTTGTGGCTCTATAATATGAATGCCTATGTCTTTTAACAACAATAGTCAAGTCTTCCAATGGACTTTTTAGTGAAACCCAATAGATAGCTTTATTTTCTCTCTGTTTACTCAAATATTGAATGCTTATGTCTTATAAATTTAGTAGGAAAGTATTCTAATGACTTGCTTATGACACCCCATAGAATATATTATGTTTAGTACCTTGGACATTGTAGCTTATTCACTTAAATCTCTGATAAATTGTGTGTTTGGTATGCACAGTCTGGTTAGCACAGTTAGTAAGGTATTGGGTTTGCACTATCAAATTAAGTCTGTCATTGGTTCAAATCCCACGTTATCATGTTTTTATTCTACTAGTGTGGTTTGTGGCTCTATAATATGAATGCCTATGTCTTTTAACAACAATAGTCAAGTCTTCCAATGGACTTTTTAGTGAAACCCAATAGATAGCTTTATTTTCTCTTTGTTTACTCAAATATTGAATGTTTATGTCTTATAAATTTAGTAGGAAAGTATTCTAATGACTTGCTTATGACACCCCATAGAATATATTATGTTTAGTACCTTGGACACTGTAGCTTATTCACTTAAATCTCTGATAAATTGTGTTTATGGTATGCACAGTCAGGATAGCACAGTTAGTAAGGTATTGGGTTTGCACTATCAAATTAAGTCTGTCATTGGTTCAAATCCCATGTTATCATGTTTTTATTTTACTAGTGTGGTTTGTGGCTCTATAATATGAATGCCTATGTCTTTTAACAACAATAGTCAAGTCTTCCAATGGACTTTTTAGTGAAACCCAATAGATAGCTTTATTTTCTCTTTGTTTACTCAAATATTGAATGCTTATGTCTTATTAATTTAGTAGGAAAGTATTCTAATGACTTGCTTATGACACCCCATAGAATATATTATGTTTAGTACCTTGGACACTGTAGCTTATTGACTTAAATCTCTGATAAATTGTGTATTTGGTATGCACAGTCTGGTTAGCGCAGTTAGTAAGGTGTTGGGTTTGCACTATCAAATTAAGACTGTCATTGGTTCGAATCCCATGTTATCATGTTTTTATTTTACTAGTGTGGTTTGTGGCTCTATAATATGAATGCCTATGTCTTTTAACAACAATAGTCAAGTCTTCCAATGGACTTTTTAGTGAAACCCAATAGATAGCTTTATTTTCCAAGGTACTAAACATAATATATTCTATGGGGTGTCATAAATTAGAATACTTTCCTACTAAATTTATAAGACATAAGCATTCAATATTTGAGTAAACAAAGAGAAAATAAAGCTATCTATTGGGTTTCACTAAAAAGTCCATTGGAAGACTTGACTATTGTTGTTAAAAGACATAGGCATTCATATTATAGAGCCACAAACCACACTAGTAAAATAAAAACATGATAACATGGGATTCGAACCAATGACAGTCTTAATTTGATAGTGCAAATCCAACACTTTACTAACTGTGCTAACCAGCCTGTGCATACCAGATACACAATTGATCCGAGATTTAAGTGAATAAGCTACAGTGTCCAAGGTACTAAACATAATATATTCTATGGGGTGTCATAAGCAAGTCATTAGAATACTTTCCTACTAAATTTATAAGACATAAGCATTCAATATTTGAGTAAACAAAGAGAAAATAAAGCTATCTATTGGGTTTCACTAAAAAGTCCATTGGAAGACTTGACTATTGTTGTTAAAAGACATAGGCATTCATATTATAGAGCCACAAACCACACTAGTAAAATAAAAACATGATAACATGGGATTTGAACCAATGACAGTCTTAATTTGATAGTGCAAACCCAACACCTTACTAACTGTGCCAACCAGACTGTGCATACCAGACACACAATTTATCAGAGATTTAAGTGAATAAGCTACAGTGTCCAAGGTACTAAACATAATATATTCTATGGGGTGTCATAAGCAAGTCATTAGAATACTTTCCTACTAAATTTATAAGACATAAGCATTCAATATTTGAGTAAACAAAGAGAAAATAAAGCTATCTATTGGGTTTCACTAAAAAGTCCATTGGAAGACTTGACTATTGTTGTTAAAAGACATAGGCATTCATATTATAGAGCCACAAACTACACTAGTAAAATAAAAACATGATAACATGGGATTCAAACCAATGACAGTCTTAATTTGATAGTGCAAACCCAACACCTTACTAACTGTGCTAACCAGACTGTGCATACCAAATACACAATTTATCAGAGATTTAAGTGAATAAGCTACAGTGTCCAAGGTACTAAACATAATATATTCTATGGGGTGTCATAAGCAAGTCATTAGAATACTTTCCTACTAAATTTATAAGACATAAGCATTCAATATTTGAGTAAACAAAGAGAAAATAAAGCTATCTATTGGGTTTCACTAAAAAGTCCATTGGAAGACTTGACTATTGTTGTTAAAAGACATAGGCATTCATATTATAGAGCCACAAACCACACTAGTAAAATAAAAACATGATAACATGGGATTCAAACCAATGACAGTCTTAATTTGATAGTGCAAATCCAACACCTTACTAACTGCGCTAACCAGACTGTGCATACCAAATACGCAATTTATCAGAGATTTAAGTGAATAAGCTACAGTGTCCAAGGTACTAAACATAATATATTCTATGGGGTGTCATAAGCAAGTCATTAGAATACTTTCCTACTAAATTTATAAGACATAAGCATTCAATATTTGAGTAAACAAAGAGAAAATAAAGCTATCTATTGGGTTTCACTAAAAAGTCCATTGGAAGACTTGACTATTGTTGTTAAAAGACATAGGCATTCATATTATAGAGCCACAAACCACACTAGTAAAATAAAAACATGATAACATGAAATTCGAACCAATGACAGTCTTAATTTGATAGTGCAAACCCATCACCTTACTAACTGCGCTAACCAGACTGTGCATACCAAATACACAATTTATCAGAGATTTAAGTCAATAAGCTACAGTGTCCAAGGTACTAAACATAATATATTCTATGGGGTGTCATAAGCAAGTCATTAGAATACTTTCCTACTAAATTTATAAGACATAAGCATTCAATATTTGAGTAAACAAAGAGAAAATAAAGCTATCTATTGGGTTTCACTAAAAAGTCCATTGGAAGACTTGACTATTGTTGTTAAAAGACATAGGCATTCATATTATAGAGCCACAAACCACACTAGTAAAATAAAAACATGATAACATGGGACTCGAACCAATGACAGTCTTCATTTGATAGTGCAAACCCAACACCTTACTAACTGTGCTAACCAGACTGTGCATACTAGACACACAATTTATCAGAGATTTAAGTGAATAAGCTACAGTGTCCAAGGTACTAAACATAATATATTCTATGGGGTGTCATAAGCAAGTCATTAGAATACTTTCCTACTAAATTTATAAGACATAAGCATTCAATATTTGAGTAAACAAAGAGAAAATAAAGCTATCTATTGGGTTTTACTAAAAAGTCCATTGGAAGACTTGACTATTGTTGTTAAAAGACATAGGCATTCATATTATAGAGCCACAAACCACACTAGTAAAATAAAAACATGATAACATGGGATTCGAACCAATGACAGTCTTAATTTGATAGTGCAAACCCAACACCTTACTAACTGTGCTAACCAGACTGTGCATACCAAATGCACAATTTATCAGAGATTTAAGTGAATAAGCTACAGTGTCCAAGGTACTAAACATAATATATTCTATGGGGTGTCATAAGCAAGTCATTAGAATACTTTCCTACTAAATTTATAAGACATAAGCATTCAATATTTGAGTAAACAAAGAGAAAATAAAGCTATCTATTGGGTTTCCCTAAAAAGTCCATTGGAAGACTTGACTATTGTTGTTAAAAGACATAGGCAGTCATATTATAGAGCCACAAACCACACTAGTAAAATAAAAACATGATAACATGGGATTCGATCCAATGACAGCCTTAATTTGATAGTGCAAACCCAACACCTTACTAACTGCGCTAACCAGACTGTGCATACCAAATACACAATTTATCAGAGATTTAAGTCAATAAGCTACAGTGTCCATGGTACTAAACATAATATATTCTATGGGGTGTCATAAGCAAGTCATTAGAATACTTTCCTACTAAATTTATAAGACATAAGCATTCAATATTTGAGTAAACAAAGAGAAAATAAAGCTATCTATTGGGTTTTACTAAAAAGTCCATTGGAAGACTTGACTATTGTTGTTAAAAGACAAGCATTCATATTATAGAGCCACAAACCACACTAGTAAAATTAAAACATGATAACATGGGATTCGAACCAATGACAGCCTTCATTTGATAGTGCAAACCCAACACCTTACTAACTGTGCTAACCAGACTGTACATACCAGACATACAATTTATCAGAGATTTAAGTGAATAAGCTACAGTGTCCAAGGTACTAAACATAATATATTCTATGGGGTGTCATAAGCAAGTCATTAGAATACTTTCCTACTAAATTTATAAGACATAAGCATTCAATATTTGAGTAAACAAAGAGAAAATAAAGCTATCTATTGGGTTTTACTAAAAAGTCCATTGGAAGACTTGACTATTGTTGTTAAAATACAAGCATTCATATTATAGAGCCACAAACCACACTAGTAAAATAAAAACATGATAACATGGGATTCGAACCAATGACATCCTTAATTTGATAGTGCAAACCCAACACCTTATTAACTGTGCTAACCAGACTGTACATACCAGACGTACAATTTATCAGAGATTTAAGTGAATAAGCTACAGTGTCCAAGGTACTAAACATAATATATTCTATGGGGTGTCATAAGCAAGTCATTAGAATACTTTCCTACTAAATTTATAAGACATAAGCATTCAATATTTGAGTAAACAAAGAGAAAATAAAGCTATCTATTGGGTTTCACTAAAAAGTCCATTGGAAGACTTGACTATTGTTGTTAAAAGACATAGGCATTCATATTATAGAGCCACAAACCACACTAGTAAAATAAAAACATGATAACATGGGATTCGAACCAATGACAGTCTTCTTTTGATAGTGCAAACCCAACACCTTACTAACTGTGCTAACCAGACTGTGCATACTAGACACACTATTTATCAGAGATTTAAGTGAATAAGCTACAGTGTCCAAGGTACTAAACATAATATATTCTATGGGGGTGTCATAAGCAAGTCATTAGAATACTTTCCTACTAAATTTATAAGACATAAGCATTCAATATTTGAGTAAACAAAGAGAAAATAAAGCTATCTATTGGGTTTCACAAAAAGTCCATTGGAAGACTTGACTATTGTTGTTAAAAGACATAGGCATTCATATTATAGAGCCACAAACCACACTAGTAAAATAAAAACATGATAACATGGGATTCGAACCAATGACAGTCTTAATTTGATAGTGCAAACCCAACACCTTACTAACTGCGCTAACCAGACTGTGGATACCAAATACACAATTTATCAGAGATTTAAGTCAATAAGCTACAGTGTCCAAGGTACTAAACATAATATATTCTATGGGGTGTCATAAGCAAGTCATTAGAATACTTTCCTACTAAATTTATAAGACATAAGCATTCAATATTTGAGTAAACAAAGAGAAAATAAAGCTATCTATTGGGTTTTACTAAAAAGTCCATTGGAAGACTTGACTATTGTTGTTAAAAGACATAGGCATTCATATTATAGAGCCACAAACCACACTAGTAAAATAAAAACATGATAACATGGGATTCGAACCAATGACAGTCTTAATTTGATAGTGCAAACCCAACACCTTACTAACTGTGCTAACCAGACTGTGCATACCAAAGGCACAATTTATCAGAGATTTAAGTCAATAAGCTACAGTGTCCAAGGTACTAAACATAATATATTCTATGGGGTGTCATAAGCAAGTCATTAGAATACTTTCCTACTAAATTTATAAGACATAAGCATTCAATATTTGAGTAAACAAAGAGAAAATAAAGCTATCTATTGGGTTTCACTAAAAAGTCCATTGGAAGACTTGACTATTGTTGTTAAAAGACATAGGCATTCATATTATAGAGCCACAAACCACACTAGTAAAATAAAAACATGATAACATGGGATTCGAACCAATGACAGTCTTAATTTGATAGTGCAAACCCAACACCTTACTAACTGTGCTAACCAGACTGTGCATACCAAATGCACAATTTATCAGAGATTTAAGTGAATAAGCTACAGTGTCCAAGGTACTAAACATAATATATTCTATGGGGTGTCATAAGCAAGTCATTAGAATACTTTCCTACTAAATTTATAAGACATAAGCATTCAATATTTGAGTAAACAAAGAGAAAATAAAGCTATCTATTGGGTTTCCCTAAAAAGTCCATTGGAAGACTTGACTATTGTTGTTAAAAGACATAGGCAGTCATATTATAGAGCCACAAACCACACTAGTAAAATAAAAACATGATAACATGGGATTCGAACCAATGACAGCCTTAATTTGATAGTGCAAACCCAACACCTTACTAACTGCGCTAACCAGACTGTGCATACCAAATACACAATTTATCAGAGATTTAAGTCAATAAGCTACAGTGTCCAAGGTACTAAACATAATATATTCTATGGGGTGTCATAAGCAAGTCATTAGAATACTTTCCTACTAAATTTATAAGACATAAGCATTCAATATTTGAGTAAACAAAGAGAAAATAAAGCTATCTATTGGGTTTTACTAAAAAGTCCATTGGAAGACTTGACTATTGTTGTTAAAATACAAGCATTCATATTATAGAGCCACAAACCACACTAGTAAAATAAAAACATGATAACATGGGATTCGAACCAATGACAGCCTTAATTTGATAGTGCAAACCCAACACCTTATTAACTGTGCTAACCAGACTGTACATACCAGACGTACAATTTATCAGAGATTTAAGTGAATAAGCTACAGTGTCCAAGGTACTAAACATAATATATTCTATAGGGTGTCATAAGCAAGTCATTAGAATACTTTCCTACTAAATTTATAAGACATAAGCATTCAATATTTGAGTAAACAAAGAGAAAATAAAGCTATCTATTGAGTTTCACTAAAAAGTCCATTGGAAGACTTGACTATTGTTGTTAAAAGACATAGGCATTCATATTATAGAGCCACAAACCACACTAGTAAAATAAAAACATGATAACATGGGATTCGAACCAATGACAGTCTTCATTTGATAGTGCAAACCCAACACCTTACTAACTGTGCTAACCAGACTGTGCATACTAGACACACTATCAGAGATTTAAGTGAATAAGCTACAGTGTCCAAGGTACTAAACATAATATATTCTATGGGGGTGTCATAAGCAAGTCATTAGAATACTTTCCTACTAAATTTATAAGACATAAGCATTCAATATTTGAGTAAACAAAGAGAAAATAAAGCTATCTATTGGGTTTCACAAAAAGTCCATTGGAAGACTTGACTATTGTTGTTAAAAGACATAGGCATTCATATTATAGAGCCACAAACCACACTAGTAAAATAAAAACATGATAACATGGGATTCGAACCAATGACAGCCTTAATTTGATAGTGAAAACCCAACACCTTACTAACTGCGCTAACCAGACTGTGGATACCAAATACACAATTTATCAGAGATTTAAGTCAATAAGCTACAGTGTCCAAGGTACTAAACATAATATATTCTATGGGGTGTCATAAGCAAGTCATTAGAATACTTTCCTACTAAATTTATAAGACATAAGCATTCAATATTTGAGTAAACAAAGAGAAAATAAAGCTATCTATTGGGTTTTACTAAAAAGTCCATTGGAAGACTTGACTATTGTTGTTAAAAGACATAGGCATTCATATTATAGAGCCACAAACCACACTAGTAAAATAAAAACATGATAACATGTGATTCGAACCAATGACAGTCTTAATTTGATAGTGCAAACCCAACACCTTACTAACTGTGCTAACCAGACTGTGCATACCAAATGTACAATTTATCAGAGATTTAAGTGAATAAGCTACAGTGTCCAAGGTACTAAACATAATATATTCTATGGGGTGTCATAAGCAAGTCATTAGAATACTTTCCTACTAAATTTATAAGACATAAGCATTCAATATTTGAGTAAACAAAGAGAAAATAAAGCTATCTATTGGGTTTCCCTAAAAAGTCCATTGGAAGACTTGACTATTGTTGTTAAAGGACATAGGCAGTCATATTATAGAGCCACAAACCACACTAGTAAAATAAAAACATGATAACATGGGATTCGATCCAATGACAGCCTTAATTTGATAGTGCAAACCCAACACCTTACTAACTGCGCTAACCAGACTGTGCATACCAAATACACAATTTATCAGAGATTTAAGTCAATAAGCTACAGTGTCCATGGTACTAAACATAATATATTCTATGGGGTGTCATAAGCAAGTCATTAGAAAACTTTCCTACTAAATTTATAAGACATAAGCATTCAATATTTGAGTAAACAAAGAGAAAATAAAGCTATCTATTGGGTTTTACTAAAAAGTCCATTGGAAGACTTGACTATTGTTGTTAAAATACAAGCATTCATATTATAGAGCCACAAACCACACTAGTAAAATAAAAACATGATAACATGGGATTCGAACCAATGACATCCTTAATTTGATAGTGCAAACCCAACACCTTATTAACTGTGCTAACCAGACTGTACATACCAGACGTACAATTTATCAGAGATTTAAGTGAATAAGCTACAGTGTCCAAGGTACTAAACATAATATATTCTATGGGGTGTCATAAGCAAGTCATTAGAATACTTTCCTACTAAATTTATAAGACATAAGCATTCAATATTTGAGTAAACAAAGAGAAAATAAAGCTATCTATTGGGTTTCACAAAAAGTCCATTGGAAGACTTGACTATTGTTGTTAAAAGACATAGGCATTCATATTATAGAGCCACAAACCACACTAGTAAAATAAAAACATGATAACATGGGATTCGAACCAATGACAGTCTTCTTTTGATAGTGCAAACCCAACACCTTACTAACTGTGCTAACCAGACTGTGCATACTAGACACACTATTTATCAGAGATTTAAGTGAATAAGCTACAGTGTCCAAGGTACTAAACATAATATATTCTATGGGGGTGTCATAAGCAAGTCATTAGAATACTTTCCTACTAAATTTATAAGACATAAGCATTCAATATTTGAGTAAACAAAGAGAAAATAAAGCTATCTATTGGGTTTCACAAAAAGTCCATTGGAAGACTTGACTATTGTTGTTAAAAGACATAGGCATTCATATTATAGAGCCACAAACCACACTAGTAAAATAAAAACATGATAACATGGGATTCGCACCAATGACAGTCTTAATTTGATAGTGCAAACCCAACACCTTACTAACTGCGCTAACCAGACTGTGGATACCAAATACACAATTTATCAGAGATTTAAGTCAATAAGCTACAGTGTCCAAGGTACTAAACATAATATATTCTATGGGGTGTCATAAGCAAGTCATTAGAATACTTTCCTACTAAATTTATAAGACATAAGCATTCAATATTTGAGTAAACAAAGAGAAAATAAAGCTATCTATTGGGTTTTACTAAAAAGTCCATTGGAAGACTTGACTATTGTTGTTAAAAGACATAGGCATTCATATTATAGAGCCACTTACCACACTAGTAAAATAAAAACATGATAACATGGGATTCGAACCAATGACAGTCTTAATTTGATAGTGCAAACCCAACACCTTACTAACTGTGCTAACCAGACTGTGCATACCAAATGCACAATTTATCAGAGATTTAAGTCAATAAGCTACAGTGTCCAAGGTACTAAACATAATATATTCTATGGGGTGTCATAAGCAAGTCATTAGAATACTTTCCTACTAAATTTATAAGACATAAGCATTCAATATTTGAGTAAACAAAGAGAAAATAAAGCTATCTATTGGGTTTCACTAAAAAGTCCATTGGAAGACTTGACTATTGTTGTTAAAAGACATAGGCATTCATATTATAGAGCCACAAACCACACTAGTAAAATAAAAACATGATAACATGGGATTCGAACCAATGACAGTCTTAATTTGATAGTGCAAACCCAACACCTTACTAACTGTGCTAACCAGACTGTGCATACCAAATGCACAATTTATCAGAGATTTAAGTGAATAAGCTACAGTGTCCAAGGTACTAAACATAATATATTCTATGGGGTGTCATAAGCAAGTCATTAGAATACTTTCCTACTAAATTTATAAGACATAAGCATTCAATATTTGAGTAAACAAAGAGAAAATAAAGCTATCTATTGGGTTTCCCTAAAAAGTCCATTGGAAGACTTGACTATTGTTGTTAAAAGACATAGGCAGTCATATTATAGAGCCACAAACCACACTAGTAAAATAAAAACATGATAACATGGGATTCGAACCAATGACAGCCTTAATTTGATAGTGCAAACCCAACACCTTACTAACTGCGCTAACCAGACTGTGCATACCAAATGCACAATTTATCAGAGATTTAAGTCAATAAGCTACAGTGTCCAAGGTACTAAACATAATATATTCTATGGGGTGTCATAAGCAAGTCATTAGAATACTTTCCTACTAAATTTATAAGACATAAGCATTCAATATTTGAGTAAACAAAGAGAAAATAAAGCTATCTATTGGGTTTTACTAAAAAGTCCATTGGAAGACTTGACTATTGTTGTTAAAATACAAGCATTCATATTATAGAGCCACAAACCACACTAGTAAAATAAAAACATGATAACATGGGATTCGAACCAATGACAGCCTTAATTTGATAGTGCAAACCCAACACCTTATTAACTGTGCTAACCAGACTGTACATACCAGACGTACAATTTATCAGAGATTTAAGTGAATAAGCTACAGTGTCCAAGGTACTAAACATAATATATTCTATAGGGTGTCATAAGCAAGTCATTAGAATACTTTCCTACTAAATTTATAAGACATAAGCATTCAATATTTGAGTAAACAAAGAGAAAATAAAGCTATCTATTGGGTTTCACTAAAAAGTCCATTGGAAGACTTGACTATTGTTGTTAAAAGACATAGGCATTCATATTATAGAGCCACAAACCACATTAGTAAAATAAAAACATGATAACATGGGATTCGAACCAATGACAGTCTTCATTTGATAGTGCAAACCCAACACCTTACTAACTGTGCTAACCAGACTGTGCATACTAGACACACTATCAGAGATTTAAGTGAGTAAGCTACAGTGTCCAAGGTACTAAACATAATATATTCTATGGGGGTGTCATAAGCAAGTCATTAGAATACTTTCCTACTAAATTTATAAGACATAAGCATTCAATATTTGAGTAAACAAAGAGAAAATAAAGCTATCTATTGGGTTTCACAAAAAGTCCATTGGAAGACTTGACTATTGTTGTTAAAAGACATAGGCATTCATATTATAGAGCCACAAACCACACTAGTAAAATAAAAACATGATAACATGGGATTCGAACCAATGACAGCCTTAATTTGATAGTGCAAACCCAACACCTTACTAACTGCGCTAACCAGACTGTGGATACCAAATGCACAATTTATCAGAGATTTAAGTCAATAAGCTACAGTGTCCAAGGTACTAAACATAATATATTCTATGGGGTGTCATAAGCAAGTCATTAGAATACTTTCCTACTAAATTTATAAGACATAAGCATTCAATATTTGAGTAAACAAAGAGAAAATAAAGCTGTCTATTGGGTTTTACTAAAAAGTCCATTGGAAGACTTGACTATTGTTGTTAAAAGACATAGGCATTCATATTATAGAGCCACAAACCACACTAGTAAAATAAAAACATGATAACATGGGATTCGAACCAATGACAGTCTAAATTTGATAGTGCAAACCCAACACCTTACTAACTGTGCTAACCAGACTGTGCATACCAAATGCACAATTTATCAGAGATTTAAGTGAATAAGCTACAGTGTCCAAGGTACTAAACATAATATATTCTATGGGGTGTCATAAGCAAGTCATTAGAATACTTTCCTACTAAATTTATAAGACATAAGCATTCAATATTTGAGTAAACAAAGAGAAAATAAAGCTATCTATTGGGTTTTACTAAAAAGTCCATTGGAAGACTTGACTATTGTTGTTAAAATACAAGCATTCATATTATAGAGCCACAAACCACACTAGTAAAATAAAAACATGATAACATGGGATTCGAACCAATGACATCCTTAATTTGATAGTGCAAACCCAACACCTTATTAACTGTGCTAACCAGACTGTACATACCAGACGTCCAATTTATCAGAGATTTAAGTGAATAAGCTACAGTGTCCAAGGTACTAAACATAATATATTCTATGGGGTGTCATAAGCAAGTCATTAGAATACTTTCCTACTAAATTTATAAGACATAAGCATTCAATATTTGAGTAAACAAAGAGAAAATAAAGCTATCTATTGGGTTTCACTAAAAAGTCCATTGGAAGACTTGACTATTGTTGTTAAAAGACATAGGCATTCATATTATAGAGCCACAAACCACACTAGTAAAATAAAAACATGATAACATGGGATTCGAACCAATGACAGTCTTCTTTTGATAGTGCAAACCCAACACCTTACTAACTGTGCTAACCAGACTGTGCATACTAGACACACTATTTATCAGAGATTTAAGTGAATAAGCTACAGTGTCCAAGGTACTAAACATAATATATTCTATGGGGGTGTCATAAGCAAGTCATTAGAATACTTTCCTACTAAATTTATAAGACATAAGCATTCAATATTTTAGTAAACAAAGAGAAAATAAAGCTATCTATTGGGTTTCACAAAAAGTCCATTGGAAGACTTGACTATTGTTGTTAAAAGACATAGGCATTCATATTATAGAGCCACAAACCACACTAGTAAAATAAAAACATGATAACATGGGATTCGAACCAATGACAGTCTTAATTTGATAGTGCAAACCCAACACCTTACTAACTGCGCTATGCAGACTGTGGATACCAAATACACAATTTATCAGAGATTTAAGTCAATAAGCTACAGTGTCCAAGGTACTAAACATAATATATTCTATGGGGTGTCATAAGCAAGTCATTAGAATACTTTCCTACTAAATTTATAAGACATAAGCATTCAATATTTGAGTAAACAAAGAGAAAATAAAGCTATCTATTGGGTTTTACTAAAAAGTCCATTGGAAGACTTGACTATTGTTGTTAAAAGACATAGGCATTCATATTATAGAGCCACAAACCACACTAGTAAAATAAAAACATGATAACATGGGATTCGAACCAATGACAGTCTTAATTTGATAGTGCAAACCCAACACCTTACTAACTGTGCTAACCAGACTGTGCATACCAAATGCACAATTTATCAGAGATTTAAGTCAATAAGCTACAGTGTCCAAGGTACTAAACATAATATATTCTATGGGGTGTCATAAGCAAGTCATTAGAATACTTTCCTACTAAATTTATAAGACATAAGCATTCAATATTTGAGTAAACAAAGAGAAAATAAAGCTATCTATTGGGTTTTACTAAAAAGTCCATTGGAAGACTTGACTATTGTTGTTAAAAGACAAGCATTCATATTATAGAGCCACAAACCACACTAGTAAAATAAAAACATGATAACATGGGATTCGAACCAATGACAGCCTTCATTTGATAGTGCAAACCCAACACCTCACTAACTGTGCTAACCAGACTGTACATACCAGACTTCCAATTTATCAGAGATTTAAGTGAATAAGCTACAGTGTCCAAGGTACTAAACATAATATATTCTATGGGGTGTCATAAGCAAGTCATTAGAATACTTTCCTACTAAATTTATAAGACATAAGCATTCAATATTTGAGTAAACAAAGAGAAAATAAAGCTATCTATTGGGTTTCACTAAAAAGTCCATTGGAAGACTTGACTATTGTTGTTAAAAGACATAGGCATTCATATTATAGAGCCACAAACCACACTAGTAAAATAAAAACATGATAACATGGGATTCGAACCAATGACAGTCTTCATTTGATAGTGCAAACCCAACACCTTACTAACTGTGCTAACCAGACTGTGCATACTAGACACACAATTTATCAGAGATTTAAGTGAATAAGCTACAGTGTCCAAGGTACTAAACATAATATATTCTATGGGGGTGTCATAAGCAAGTCATTAGAATACTTTCCTACTAAATTTACAAGACATAAGCATTCAATATTTGAGTAAACAAAGAGAAAATAAAGCTATCTATTGTGTTTCACTAAAAAGTCCATTGGAAGACTTGACTATTGTTGTTAAAAGACATAGGCATTCATATTATAGAGCCACAAACCACACTAGTAAAATAAAAACATGATAACATGGGATTCGAACCAATGACAGTCTTAATTTGATAGTGCAAACCCAACACCTTACTAACTGTGCTAACCAGCCTGTGCATACCAGACACACAATTTATCAGAGATTTAAGTGAATAAGTTACAGTGTCCAAGGTACTAAACATAATATATTCTATGGGGTGTCATAAGCAAGTCATTAGAATACTTTCCTACTAAATTTATAAGACATAAGCATTCAATATTTGAGTAAACAAAGAGAAAATAAAGCTATCTATTGGGTTTCCCTAAAAAGTCCATTGGAAGACTTGACTATTGTTGTTAAAAGACATAGGCAGTCATATTATAGAGCCACAAACCACACTAGTAAAATAAAAACATGATAACATGGGATTCGAACCAATGACAGCCTTAATTTGATAGTGCAAACCCAACACCTTACTAACTGCGCTAACCAGACTGTGCATACCAAATGCACAATTTATCAGAGATTTAAGTCAATAAGCTACAGTGTCCAAGGTACTAAACATAATATATTCTATGGGGTGTCATAAGCAAGTCATTAGAATACTTTCCTACTAAATTTATAAGACATAAGCATTCAATATTTGAGTAAACAAAGAGAAAATAAAGCTATCTATTGGGTTTTACTAAAAAGTCCATTGGAAGAATTGACTATTGTTGTTAAAATACAAGCATTCATATTATAGAGCCACAAACCACACTAGTAAAATAAAAACATGATAACATGGGATTCGAACCAATGACAGCCTTAATTTGATAGTGCAAACCCAACACCTTATTAACTGTGCTAACCAGACTGTACATACCAGACGTACAATTTATCAGAGATTTAAGTGAATAAGCTACAGTGTCCAAGGTACTAAACATAATATATTCTATAGGGTGTCATAAGCAAGTCATTAGAATACTTTCCTACTAAATTTATAAGACATAAGCATTCAATATTTGAGTAAACAAAGAGAAAATAAAGCTATCTATTGGGTTTCACTAAAAAGTCCATTGGAAGACTTGACTATTGTTGTTAAAAGACATAGGCATTCATATTATAGAGCCACAAACCACATTAGTAAAATAAAAACATGATAACATGGGATTCGAACCAATGACAGTCTTCATTTGATAGTGCAAACCCAACACCTTACTAACTGTGCTAACCAGACTGTGCATACTAGACACACTATCAGAGATTTAAGTGAATAAGCTACAGTGTCCAAGGTACTAAACATAATATATTCTATGGGGTGTCATAAGCAAGTCATTAGAATACTTTCCTACTAAATTTATAAGACATAAGCATTCAATATTTGAGTAAACAAAGAGAAAATAAAGCTATCTATTGGGTTTTACTAAAAAGTCCATTGGAAGACTTGACTATTGTTGTTAAAAGACATAGGCATTCATATTATAGAGCCACAAACCACACTAGTAAAATAAAAACATGATAACATGGGATTCGAACCAATGACAGTCTAAATTTGATAGTGCAAACCCAACACCTTACTAACTGTGCTAACCAGACTGTGCATACCAAATGCACAATTTATCAGAGATTTAAGTGAATAAGCTACAGTGTCCAAGGTACTAAACATAATATATTCTATGGGGTGTCATAAGCAAGTCATTAGAATACTTTCCTACTAAATTTATAAGACATAAGCATTCAATATTTGAGTAAACAAAGAGAAAATAAAGCTATCTATTGGGTTTTACTAAAAAGTCCATTGGAAGACTTGACTATTGTTGTTAAAATACAAGCATTCATATTATAGAGCCACAAACCACACTAGTAAAATAAAAACATGATAACATGGGATTCGAACCAATGACATCCTTAATTTGATAGTGCAAACCCAACACCTTATTAACTGTGCTAACCAGACTGTACATACCAGACGTCCAATTTATCAGAGATTTAAGTGAATAAGCTACAGTGTCCAAGGTACTAAACATAATATATTCTATGGGGTGTCATAAGCAAGTCATTAGAATACTTTCCTACTAAATTTATAAGACATAAGCATTCAATATTTGAGTAAACAAAGAGAAAATAAAGCTATCTATTGGGTTTCACTAAAAAGTCCATTGGAAGACTTGACTATTGTTGTTAAAAGACATAGGCATTCATATTATAGAGCCACAAACCACACTAGTAAAATAAAAACATGATAACATGGGATTCGAACCAATGACAGTCTTCTTTTGATAGTGCAAACCCAACACCTTACTAACTGTGCTAACCAGACTGTGCATACTAGACACACTATTTATCAGAGATTTAAGTGAATAAGCTACAGTGTCCAAGGTACTAAACATAATATATTCTATGGGGGTGTCATAAGCAAGTCATTAGAATACTTTCCTACTAAATTTATAAGACATAAGCATTCAATATTTTAGTAAACAAAGAGAAAATAAAGCTATCTATTGGGTTTCACAAAAAGTCCATTGGAAGACTTGACTATTGTTGTTAAAAGACATAGGCATTCATATTATAGAGCCACAAACCACACTAGTAAAATAAAAACATGATAACATGGGATTCGAACCAATGACAGTCTTAATTTGATAGTGCAAACCCAACACCTTACTAACTGCGCTATGCAGACTGTGGATACCAAATACACAATTTATCAGAGATTTAAGTCAATAAGCTACAGTGTCCAAGGTACTAAACATAATATATTCTATGGGGTGTCATAAGCAAGTCATTAGAATACTTTCCTACTAAATTTATAAGACATAAGCATTCAATATTTGAGTAAACAAAGAGAAAATAAAGCTATCTATTGGGTTTTACTAAAAAGTCCATTGGAAGACTTGACTATTGTTGTTAAAAGACATAGGCATTCATATTATAGAGCCACAAACCACACTAGTAAAATAAAAACATGATAACATGGGATTCGAACCAATGACAGTCTTAATTTGATAGTGCAAACCCAACACCTTACTAACTGTGCTAACCAGACTGTGCATACCAAATGCACAATTTATCAGAGATTTAAGTCAATAAGCTACAGTGTCCAAGGTACTAAACATAATATATTCTATGGGGTGTCATAAGCAAGTCATTAGAATACTTTCCTACTAAATTTATAAGACATAAGCATTCAATATTTGAGTAAACAAAGAGAAAATAAAGCTATCTATTGGGTTTTACTAAAAAGTCCATTGGAAGACTTGACTATTGTTGTTAAAATACAAGCATTCATATTATAGAGCCACAAACCACACTAGTAAAATAAAAACATGATAACATGGGATTCGAACCAATGACATCCTTAATTTGATAGTGCAAACCCAACACCTTATTAACTGTGCTAACCAGACTGTACATACCAGACGTCCAATTTATCAGAGATTTAAGTGAATAAGCTACAGTGTCCAAGGTACTAAACATAATATATTCTATGGGGTGTCATAAGCAAGTCATTAGAATACTTTCCTACTAAATTTATAAGACATAAGCATTCAATATTTGAGTAAACAAAGAGAAAATAAAGCTATCTATTGGGTTTCACTAAAAAGTCCATTGGAAGACTTGACTATTGTTGTTAAAAGACATAGGCATTCATATTATAGAGCCACAAACCACACTAGTAAAATAAAAACATGATAACATGGGATTCGAACCAATGACAGTCTTCTTTTGATAGTGCAAACCCAACACCTTACTAACTGTGCTAACCAGACTGTGCATACTAGACACACTATTTATCAGAGATTTAAGTGAATAAGCTACAGTGTCCAAGGTACTAAACATAATATATTCTATGGGGGTGTCATAAGCAAGTCATTAGAATACTTTCCTACTAAATTTATAAGACATAAGCATTCAATATTTTAGTAAACAAAGAGAAAATAAAGCTATCTATTGGGTTTCACAAAAAGTCCATTGGAAGACTTGACTATTGTTGTTAAAAGACATAGGCATTCATATTATAGAGCCACAAACCACACTAGTAAAATAAAAACATGATAACATGGGATTCGAACCAATGACAGTCTTAATTTGATAGTGCAAACCCAACACCTTACTAACTGCGCTATGCAGACTGTGGATACCAAATACACAATTTATCAGAGATTTAAGTCAATAAGCTACAGTGTCCAAGGTACTAAACATAATATATTCTATGGGGTGTCATAAGCAAGTCATTAGAATACTTTCCTACTAAATTTATAAGACATAAGCATTCAATATTTGAGTAAACAAAGAGAAAATAAAGCTATCTATTGGGTTTTACTAAAAAGTCCATTGGAAGACTTGACTATTGTTGTTAAAAGACATAGGCATTCATATTATAGAGCCACAAACCACACTAGTAAAATAAAAACATGATAACATGGGATTCGAACCAATGACAGTCTTAATTTGATAGTGCAAACCCAACACCTTACTAACTGTGCTAACCAGACTGTGCATACCAAATGCACAATTTATCAGAGATTTAAGTCAATAAGCTACAGTGTCCAAGGTACTAAACATAATATATTCTATGGGGTGTCATAAGCAAGTCATTAGAATACTTTCCTACTAAATTTATAAGACATAAGCATTCAATATTTGAGTAAACAAAGAGAAAATAAAGCTATCTATTGGGTTTTACTAAAAAGTCCATTGGAAGACTTGACTATTGTTGTTAAAAGACAAGCATTCATATTATAGAGCCACAAACCACACTAGTAAAATAAAAACATGATAACATGGGATTCGAACCAATGACAGCCTTCATTTGATAGTGCAAACCCAACACCTTACTAACTGTGCTAACCAGACTGTACATACCAGACATACAATTTATCAGAGATTTAAGTGAATAAGCTACAGTGTCCAAGGTACTAAACATAATATATTCTATGGGGTGTCATAAGCAAGTCATTAGAATACTTTCCTACTAAATTTATAAGACATAAGCATTCAATATTTGAGTAAACAAAGAGAAAATAAAGCTATCTATTGGGTTTCACTAAAAAGTCCATTGGAAGACTTGACTATTGTTGTTAAAAGACATAGGCATTCATATTATAGAGCCACAAACCACACTAGTAAAATAAAAACATGATAACATGGGATTCGAACCAATGACAGTCTTCATTTGATAGTGCAAACCCAACACCTTACTAACTGTGCTAACCAGACTGTGCATACTAGACACACAATTTATCAGAGATTTAAGTGAATAAGCTACAGTGTCCAAGGTACTAAACATAATATATTCTATGGGGGTGTCATAAGCAAGTCATTAGAATACTTTCCTACTAAATTTACAAGACATAAGCATTCAATATTTGAGTAAACAAAGAGAAAATAAAGCTATCTATTGTGTTTCACTAAAAAGTCCATTGGAAGACTTGACTATTGTTGTTAAAAGACATAGGCATTCATATTATAGAGCCACAAACCACACTAGTAAAATAAAAACATGATAACATGGGATTCGAACCAATGACAGTCTTAATTTGATAGTGCAAACCCAACACCTTACTAACTGTGCTAACCAGCCTGTGCATACCAGACACACAATTTATCAGAGATTTAAGTGAATAAGTTACAGTGTCCAAGGTACTAAACATAATATATTCTATGGGGTGTCATAAGCAAGTCATTAGAATACTTTCCTACTAAATTTATAAGACATAAGCATTCAATATTTGAGTAAACAAAGAGAAAATAAAGCTATCTATTGGGTTTCCCTAAAAAGTCCATTGGAAGACTTGACTATTGTTGTTAAAAGACATAGGCAGTCATATTATAGAGCCACAAACCACACTAGTAAAATAAAAACATGATAACATGGGATTCGAACCAATGACAGCCTTAATTTGATAGTGCAAACCCAACACCTTACTAACTGCGCTAACCAGACTGTGCATACCAAATGCACAATTTATCAGAGATTTAAGTCAATAAGCTACAGTGTCCAAGGTACTAAACATAATATATTCTATGGGGTGTCATAAGCAAGTCATTAGAATACTTTCCTACTAAATTTATAAGACATAAGCATTCAATATTTGAGTAAACAAAGAGAAAATAAAGCTATCTATTGGGTTTTACTAAAAAGTCCATTGGAAGACTTGACTATTGTTGTTAAAATACAAGCATTCATATTATAGAGCCACAAACCACACTAGTAAAATAAAAACATGATAACATGGGATTCGAACCAATGACAGCCTTAATTTGATAGTGCAAACCCAACACCTTATTAACTGTGCTAACCAGACTGTACATACCAGACGTACAATTTATCAGAGATTTAAGTGAATAAGCTACAGTGTCCAAGGTACTAAACATAATATATTCTATAGGGTGTCATAAGCAAGTCATTAGAATACTTTCCTACTAAATTTATAAGACATAAGCATTCAATATTTGAGTAAACAAAGAGAAAATAAAGCTATCTATTGGGTTTCACTAAAAAGTCCATTGGAAGACTTGACTATTGTTGTTAAAAGACATAGGCATTCATATTATAGAGCCACAAACCACATTAGTAAAATAAAAACATGATAACATGGGATTCGAACCAATGACAGTCTTCATTTGATAGTGCAAACCCAACACCTTACTAACTGTGCTAACCAGACTGTGCATACTAGACACACTATCAGAGATTTAAGTGAATAAGCTACAGTGTCCAAGGTACTAAACATAATATATTCTATGGGGTGTCATAAGCAAGTCATTAGAATACTTTCCTACTAAATTTATAAGACATAAGCATTCAATATTTGAGTAAACAAAGAGAAAATAAAGCTATCTATTGGGTTTTACTAAAAAGTCCATTGGAAGACTTGACTATTGTTGTTAAAAGACATAGGCATTCATATTATAGAGCCACAAACCACACTAGTAAAATAAAAACATGATAACATGGGATTCGAACCAATGACAGTCTAAATTTGATAGTGCAAACCCAACACCTTACTAACTGTGCTAACCAGACTGTGCATACCAAATGCACAATTTATCAGAGATTTAAGTGAATAAGCTACAGTGTCCAAGGTACTAAACATAATATATTCTATGGGGTGTCATAAGCAAGTCATTAGAATACTTTCCTACTAAATTTATAAGACATAAGCATTCAATATTTGAGTAAACAAAGAGAAAATAAAGCTATCTATTGGGTTTTACTAAAAAGTCCATTGGAAGACTTGACTATTGTTGTTAAAATACAAGCATTCATATTATAGAGCCACAAACCACACTAGTAAAATAAAAACATGATAACATGGGATTCGAACCAATGACATCCTTAATTTGATAGTGCAAACCCAACACCTTATTAACTGTGCTAACCAGACTGTACATACCAGACGTCCAATTTATCAGAGATTTAAGTGAATAAGCTACAGTGTCCAAGGTACTAAACATAATATATTCTATGGGGTGTCATAAGCAAGTCATTAGAATACTTTCCTACTAAATTTATAAGACATAAGCATTCAATATTTGAGTAAACAAAGAGAAAATAAAGCTATCTATTGGGTTTCACTAAAAAGTCCATTGGAAGACTTGACTATTGTTGTTAAAAGACATAGGCATTCATATTATAGAGCCACAAACCACACTAGTAAAATAAAAACATGATAACATGGGATTCGAACCAATGACAGTCTTCTTTTGATAGTGCAAACCCAACACCTTACTAACTGTGCTAACCAGACTGTGCATACTAGACACACTATTTATCAGAGATTTAAGTGAATAAGCTACAGTGTCCAAGGTACTAAACATAATATATTCTATGGGGGTGTCATAAGCAAGTCATTAGAATACTTTCCTACTAAATTTATAAGACATAAGCATTCAATATTTTAGTAAAAAAAGAGAAAATAAAGCTATCTATTGGGTTTCACAAAAAGTCCATTGGAAGACTTGACTATTGTTGTTAAAAGACATAGGCATTCATATTATAGAGCCACAAACCACACTAGTAAAATAAAAACATGATAACATGGGATTCGAACCAATGACAGTCTTAATTTGATAGTGCAAACCCAACACCTTACTAACTGCGCTAAGCAGACTGTGGATACCAAATACACAATTTATCAGAGATTTAAGTCAATAAGCTACAGTGTCCAAGGTACTAAACATAATATATTCTATGGGGTGTCATAAGCAAGTCATTAGAATACTTTCCTACTAAATTTATAAGACATAAGCATTCAATATTTGAGTAAACAAAGAGAAAATAAAGCTATCTATTGGGTTTTACTAAAAAGTCCATTGGAAGACTTGACTATTGTTGTTAAAAGACATAGGCATTCATATTATAGAGCCACAAACCACACTAGTAAAATAAAAACATGATAACATGGGATTCGAACCAATGACAGTCTTAATTTGATAGTGCAAACCCAACACCTTACTAACTGTGCTAACCAGACTGTGCATACCAAATGCACAATTTATCAGAGATTTAAGTCAATAAGCTACAGTGTCCAAGGTACTAAACATAATATATTCTATGGGGTGTCATAAGCAAGTCATTAGAATACTTTCCTACTAAATTTATAAGACATAAGCATTCAATATTTGAGTAAACAAAGAGAAAATAAAGCTATCTATTGGGTTTTACTAAAAAGTCCATTGGAAGACTTGACTATTGTTGTTAAAAGACAAGCATTCATATTATAGAGCCACAAACCACACTAGTAAAATAAAAACATGATAACATGGGATTCGAACCAATGACAGCCTTCATTTGATAGTGCAAACCCAACACCTTACTAACTGTGCTAACCAGACTGTACATACCAGACATACAATTTATCAGAGATTTAAGTGAATAAGCTACAGTGTCCAAGGTACTAAACATAATATATTCTATGGGGTGTCATAAGCAAGTCATTAGAATACTTTCCTACTAAATTTATAAGACATAAGCATTCAATATTTGAGTAAACAAAGAGAAAATAAAGCTATCTATTGGGTTTCACTAAAAAGTCCATTGGAAGACTTGACTATTGTTGTTAAAAGACATAGGCATTCATATTATAGAGCCACAAACCACACTAGTAAAATAAAAACATGATAACATGGGATTCGAACCAATGACAGTCTTCATTTGATAGTGCAAACCCAACACCTTACTAACTGTGCTAACCAGACTGTGCATACTAGACACACAATTTATCAGAGATTTAAGTGAATAAGCTACAGTGTCCAAGGTACTAAACATAATATATTCTATGGGGGTGTCATAAGCAAGTCATTAGAATACTTTCCTACTAAATTTACAAGACATAAGCATTCAATATTTGAGTAAACAAAGAGAAAATAAAGCTATCTATTGTGTTTCACTAAAAAGTCCATTGGAAGACTTGACTATTGTTGTTAAAAGACATAGGCATTCATATTATAGAGCCACAAACCACACTAGTAAAATAAAAACATGATAACATGGGATTCGAACCAATGACAGTCTTAATTTGATTGTGCAAACCCAACACCTTACTAACTGTGCTAACCAGCCTGTGCATACCAGACACACAATTTATCAGAGATTTAAGTGAATAAGTTACAGTGTCCAAGGTACTAAACATAATATATTCTATGGGGTGTCATAAGCAAGTCATTAGAATACTTTCCTACTAAATTTATAAGACATAAGCATTCAATATTTGAGTAAACAAAGAGAAAATAAAGCTATCTATTGGGTTTCACTAAAAAGTCCATTGGAAGACTTGACTATTGTTGTTAAAAGACATAGGCATTCATATTATAGAGCCACAAACCACACTAGTAAAATAAAAACATGATAACATGGGATTCAAACCAATGACAGTCTTAATTTGATAGTGCAAACCCAACACCTTACTAACTGTGCTAACCAGACTGTGCATACCAAATACACAATTTATCAGAGATTTAAGTGAATAAGCTACAGTGTCCAAGGTACTAAACATAATATATTCTATGGGGTGTCATAAGCAAGTCATTAGAATACTTTCCTACTAAATTTTATAAGACATAAGCATTCAATATTTGAGTAAACAAAGAGAAAATAAAGCTATCTATTTGGTTTCCCTAAAAAGTCCATTGGAAGACTTGACTATTGTTGTTAAAAGACATAGGCAGTCATATTATAGAGCCACAAACCACACTAGTAAAATAAAAACATGATAACATGGGATTCGAACCAATGACAGCCTTAATTTGATAGTGCAAACCCAAAACCTTACTAACTGTGCTAACCAGACTGTACATACCAGACATCCAATTTATCAGAGATTTAAGTGAATAAGCTACAGTGTCCAAGGTACTAAACATAATATATTCTATGGGGTGTCATAAGCAAGTCATTAGAATACTTTCCTACTAAATTTTATAAGACATAAGCATTCAATATTTGAGTAAACAAAGAGAAAATAAAGCTATCTATTTGGTTTCCCTAAAAAGTCCATTGGAAGACTTGACTATTGTTGTTAAAAGACATAGGCAGTCATATTATAGAGCCACAAACCACACTAGTAAAATAAAAACATGATAACATGGGATTCAAACCAATGACAGCCTTAATTTGATAGTGCAAACCCAACACCTTACTAACTGTGCTAACCAGACTGTACATACCAGACACACAATTTATCAGAGATTTAAGTGAATAAGCTACAGTGTCCAAGGTACTAAACATAATATATTCTATGGGGTGTCATAAGCAAGTCATTAGAATACTTTCCTACTAAATTTATAAGACATAAGCATTCAATATTTGAGTAAACAAAGAGAAAATAAAGCTATCTATTGGGTTTCACTAAAAAGTCCATTGGAAGACTTGACTATTGTTGTTAAAAGACATAGGCATTCATATTATAGAGCCACAAACCACACTAGTAAAATAAAAACATGATAACATGGGATTCGAACCAATGACAGTCTTCATTTGATAGTGCAAACCCAACACTTTACTAACTGTGCTAACCAGACTGTGCATACCAAACACACAATTTATCAGAGATTTAAGTGAATAAGCTACAGTGTCCAAGGTACTAAACATAATATATTCTATGGGGTGTCATAAGCAAGTCATTAGAATACTTTCCTACTAAATTTATAAGACACAAGCATTCAATATTTGAGTAAACAAAGAGAAAATAAAGCTATCTATTGGGTTTCACTAAAAAGTCCATTGGAAGACTTGACTATTGTTGTTAAAAGACATAGGCATTCATATTATAGAGCCACAAACCACACTAGTAAAATAAAAACATACTTACATAGGATTCAAACCAATGACAGTCTTAATTTGATAGTGCAAACCCAACACCTTACCAACTGTGCTAACCAGTCTGCACACAATTCTCACAATTGATCAGAGATTTAAGTAAATCAGCTACAGTGTCCAAGGTACTAAACATGATATATTCTATGGGGTGTCATAAGCAAGTCATTAGAATACTTTCCTACTAAATTAATAAGACATAAGCATTCAATATTTGAGTAAACAAAGAGAAAATAAAGCTATCTATTGGGTTTCACTAAAAAGTCCATTGGAAGACTTGACTATTGTTGTTAAAAGACATAGGCATTCATATTATAGAGCCACAAACCACACTAGTAAAATAAAAACATGATAATAAGGGATTCGAACCAATGACAGTCTTAATTTGATAGTACAAACCCAACATCTTACTAACTGCGCTAACCAGACTGTGCATACCAAATACACAATTTATCAGAGATTTAAGTCAATAAGCTACAGTGTCCAAGGTACTAAACATAATATATTCTATGGGGTGTCATAAGCAAGTCATTAGAATACTTTCCTGCTAAATTAATAAGACATAAGCATTCAATATTTGAGTAAACAAAGAGAAAATAAAGCTATCTATTGGGTTTCACTAAAAAGTCCATTGGAAGACTTGACTATTGTTGTTAAAAGACATAGGCATTCATATTATAGAGCCACAAACCACACTAGTAAAATAAAAACATGATAACATGGGATTCGAACCAATGACAGCCTTAATTTGATAGTGCAAACCCAACACCTTACTAACTGTGCTAACCAGACTGTACATACCAGACACACAATTTATCAGAGATTTAAGTGAATAAGCTACAGTGTCCAAGGTACTAAACATAATATATTCTATGGGGTGTCATAAGCAAGTCATTAGAATACTTTCCTACTAAATTTATAAGACATAAGCATTCAATATTTGAGTAAACAAAGAGAAAATAAAGCTATCTATTGGGTTTCACTAAAAAGTCCATTGGAAGACTTGACTATTGTTGTTAAAAGACATAGGCATTCATATTATAGAGCCACAAACCACACTAGTAAAATAAAAACATGATAACATGGGATTCGAACCAATGACAGTCTTAATTTGATAGTGCAAACCCAACACCTTACTAACTGTGCTAACCAGACTGTACATACCAAATGCACAATTTATCAGAGATTTAAGTGAATAAGCTACAGTGTCCAAGGTACTAAACATAATATATTCTATGGGGTGTCATAAGCAAGTCATTAGAATACTTTCCTACTAAATTTATAAGACATAAGCATTCAATATTTGAGTAAACAAAGAGAAAATAAAGCTATCTATTGGGTTTCCCTAAAAAGTCCATTGGAAGACTTGACTATTGTTGTTAAAAGACATAGGCAGTCATATTATAGAGCCACAAACCACACTAGTAAAATAAAAACATGATAACATGGGATTCGAACCAATGACAGCCTTAATTTGATAGTGCAAACCCAACACCTTACTAACTGCGCTAACCAGACTGTGCATACCAAATACACAATTTATCAGAGATTTAAGTAAATAAGCTACAGTGTCCAAGGTACTAAACATAATATATTCTATGGGGTGTCATAAGCAAGTCATTAGAATACTTTCCTACTAAATTTATAAGACATAAGCATTCAATATTTGAGTAAACAAAGAGAAAATAAAGCTATCTATTGGGTTTTACTAAAAAGTCCATTGGAAGACTTGACTATTGTTGTTAAAATACAAGCATTCATATTATAGAGCCACAAACCACACTAGTAAAATAAAAACATGATAACATGGGATTCGAACCAATGACAGCCTTAATTTGATAGTGCAAACCCAACACCTTATTAACTGTGCTAACCAGACTGTACATACCAGACGTACAATTTATCAGAGATTTAAGTGAATAAGCTACAGTGTCCAAGGTACTAAACATAATATATTCTATAGGGTGTCATAAGCAAGTCATTAGAATACTTTCCTACTAAATTTATAAGACATAAGCATTCAATATTTGAGTAAACAAAGAGAAAATAAAGCTATCTATTGGGTTTCACTAAAAAGTCCATTGGAAGACTTGACTATTGTTGTTAAAAGACATAGGCATTCATATTATAGAGCCACAAACCACACTAGTAAAATAAAAACATGATAACATGGGATTCGAACCAATGACAGTCTTCATTTGATAGTGCAAACCCAACACCTTACTAACTGTGCTAACCAGACTGTGCATACTAGACACACTATCAGAGATTTAAGTGAATAAGCTACAGTGTCCAAGGTATTAAACATAATATATTCTATGGGGGTGTCATAAGCAAGTCATTAGAATACTTTCCTACTAAATTTATAAGACATAAGCATTCAATATTTGAGTAAACAAAGAGAAAATAAAGCTATCTATTGGGTTTCACAAAAAGTCCATTGGAAGACTTGACTATTGTTGTTAAAAGACATAGGCATTCATATTATAGAGCCACAAACCACACTAGTAAAATAAAAACATGATAACATGGGATTCGAACCAATGACAGCCTTAATTTGATAGTGCAAACCCAACACCTTACTAACTGCGCTAACCAGACTGTGGATACCAAATACACAATTTATCAGAGATTTAAGTCAATAAGCTACAGTGTCCAAGGTACTAAACATAATATATTCTATGGGGTGTCATAAGCAAGTCATTAGAATACTTTCCTACTAAATTTATAAGACATAAGCATTCAATATTTGAGTAAACAAAGAGAAAATAAAGCTATCTATTGGGTTTCACAAAAAGTCCATTGGAAGACTTGACTATTGTTGTTAAAAGACATAGGCATTCATATTATAGAGCCACAAACCACACTAGTAAAATAAAAACATGATAACATGGGATTCGAACCAATGACAGCCTTAATTTGATAGTGCAAACCCAACACCTTACTAACTGCGCTAACCAGACTGTGGATACCAAATACACAATTTATCAGAGATTTAAGTCAATAAGCTACAGTGTCCAAGGTACTAAACATAATATATTCTATGGGGTGTCATAAGCAAGTCATTAGAATACTTTCCTACTAAATTTATAAGACATAAGCATTCAATATTTGAGTAAACAAAGAGAAAATAAAGCTATCTATTGGGTTTTACTAAAAAGTCCATTGGAAGACTTGACTATTGTTGTTAAAAGACATAGGCATTCATATTATAGAGCCACAAACCACACTAGTAAAATAAAAACATGATAACATGTGATTCGAACCAATGACAGTCTTAATTTGATAGTGCAAACCCAACACCTTACTAACTATGCTAACCAGACTGTGCATACCAAATACACAATTTATCAGAGATTTAAGTCAATAAGCTACAGTGTCCATGGTACTAAACATAATATATTCTATGGGGTGTCATAAGCAAGTCATTAGAATACTTTCCTACTAAATTTATAAGACATAAGCATTCAATATTTGAGTAAACAAAGAGAAAATAAAGCTATCTATTGGGTTTTACTAAAAAGTCCATTGGAAGACTTGACTATTGTTGTTAAAATACAAGCATTCATATTATAGAGCCACAAACCACACTAGTAAAATGAAAACATGATAACATGGGATTCGAACCAATGACATCCTTAATTTGATAGTGCAAACCCAACACCTTATTAACTGTGCTAACCAGACTGTACATACCAGACGTGCAATTTATCAGAGATTTAAGTGAATAAGCTACAGTGTCCAAGGTACTAAACATAATATATTCTATGGGGTGTCATAAGCAAGTCATTAGAATACTTTCCTACTAAATTTATAAGACATAAGCATTCAATATTTGAGTAAACAAAGAGAAAATAAAGCTATCTATTGGGTTTCCCTAAAAAGTCCATTGGAAGACTTGACTATTGTTGTTAAAAGACATAGGCAGTCATATTATAGAGCCACAAACCACACTAGTAAAATAAAAACATGATAACATGGGATTCGAACCAATGACAGCCTTAATTTGATAGTGCAAACCCAACACCTTACTAACTGCGCTAACCAGACTGTGCATACCAAATACACAATTTATCAGAGATTTAAGTCAATAAGCTACAGTGTCCAAGGTACTAAACATAATATATTCTATGGGGTGTCATAAGCAAGTCATTAGAATACTTTCCTACTAAATTTATAAGACATAAGCATTCAATATTTGAGTAAACAAAGAGAAAATAAAGCTATCTATTGGGTTTTACTAAAAAGTCCATTGGAAGACTTGACTATTGTTGTTAAAATACAAGCATTCATATTATAGAGCCACAAACCACACTAGTAAAATAAAAACATGATAACATGGGATTCGAACCAATGACAGCCTTAATTTGATAGTGCAAACCCAACACCTTATTAACTGTGCTAACCAGACTGTACATACCAGACGTCCAATTTATCAGAGATTTAAGTGAATAAGCTACAGTGTCCAAGGTACTAAACATAATATATTCTATAGGGTGTCATAAGCAAGTCATTAGAATACTTTCCTACTAAATTTATAAGACATAAGCATTCAATATTTGAGTAAACAAAGAGAAAATAAAGCTATCTATTGGGTTTCACTAAAAAGTCCATTGGAAGACTTGACTATTGTTGTTAAAAGACATAGGCATTCATATTATAGAGCCACAAACCACACTAGTAAAATAAAAACATGATAACATGGGATTCGAACCAATGACAGTCTTCATTTGATAGTGCAAACCCAACACCTTACTAACTGTGCTAACCAGACTGTGCATACTAGACACACTATCAGAGATTTAAGTGAATAAGCTACAGTGTCCAAGGTACTAAACATAATATATTCTATGGGGGTGTCATAAGCAAGTCATTAGAATACTTTCCTACTAAATTTATAAGACATAAGCATTCAATATTTGAGTAAACAAAGAGAAAATAAAGCTATCTATTGGGTTTCACAAAAAGTCCATTGGAAGACTTGACTATTGTTGTTAAAAGACATAGGCATTCATATTATAGAGCCACAAACCACACTAGTAAAATAAAAACATGATAACATGGGATTCGAACCAATGACAGCCTTAATTTGATAGTGCAAACCCAACACCTTACTAACTGCGCTAACCAGACTGTGGATACCAAATACACAATTTATCAGAGATTTAAGTCAATAAGCTACAGTGTCCAAGGTACTAAACATAATATATTCTATGGGGTGTCATAAGCAAGTCATTAGAATACTTTCCTACTAAATTTATAAGACATAAGCATTCAATATTTGAGTAAACAAAGAGAAAATAAAGCTATCTATTGGGTTTTACTAAAAAGTCCATTGGAAGACTTGACTATTGTTGTTAAAAGACATAGGCATTCATATTATAGAGCCACAAACCACACTAGTAAAATAAAAACATGATAACATGGGATTCGAACCAATGACAGTCTAAATTTGATAGTGCAAACCCAACACCTTACTAACTGTGCTAACCAGACTGTGCATACCAAATGCACAATTTATCAGAGATTTAAGTGAATAAGCTACAGTGTCCAAGGTACTAAACATAATATATTCTATGGGGTGTCATAAGCAAGTCATTAGAATACTTTCCTACTAAATTTATAAGACATAAGCATTCAATATTTGAGTAAACAAAGAGAAAATAAAGCTATCTATTGGGTTTTACTAAAAAGTCCATTGGAAGACTTGACTATTGTTGTTAAAATACAAGCATTCATATTATAGAGCCACAAACCACACTAGTAAAATAAAAACATGATAACATGGGATTCGAACCAATGACATCCTTAATTTGATAGTGCAAACCCAACACCTTATTAACTGTGCTAACCAGACTGTACATACCAGACGTACAATTTATCAGAGATTTAAGTGAATAAGCTACAGTGTCCAAGGTACTAAACATAATATATTCTATGGGGTGTCATAAGCAAGTCATTAGAATACTTTCCTACTAAATTTATAAGACATAAGCATTCAATATTTGAGTAAACAAAGAGAAAATAAAGCTATCTATTGGGTTTCACTAAAAAGTCCATTGGAAGACTTGACTATTGTTGTTAAAAGACATAGGCATTCATATTATAGAGCCACAAACCACACTAGTAAAATAAAAACATGATAACATGGGATTCGAACCAATGACAGTCTTCTTTTGATAGTGCAAACCCAACACCTTACTAACTGTGCTAACCAGACTGTGCATACTAGACACACTATTTATCAGAGATTTAAGTGAATAAGCTACAGTGTCCAAGGTACTAAACATAATATATTCTATGGGGGTGTCATAAGCAAGTCATTAGAATACTTCCCTACTAAATTTATAAGACATAAGCATTCAATATTTTAGTAAACAAAGAGAAAATAAAGCTATCTATTGGGTTTCACAAAAAGTCCATTGGAAGACTTGACTATTGTTGTTAAAAGACATAGGCATTCATATTATAGAGCCACAAACCACACTAGTAAAATAAAAACATGATAACATGGGATTCGAACCAATGACAGCCTTAATTTGATAGTGCAAACCCAACACCTTACTAACTGCGCTAACCAGACTGTGGATACCAAATACACAATTTATCAGAGATTTAAGTCAATAAGCTACAGTGTCCAAGGTACTAAACATAATATATTCTATGGGGTGTCATAAGCAAGTCATTAGAATACTTTCCTACTAAATTTATAAGACATAAGCATTCAATATTTGAGTAAACAAAGAGAAAATAAAGCTATCTATTGGGTTTTACTAAAAAGTCCATTGGAAGACTTGACTATTGTTGTTAAAAGACATAGGCATTCATATTATAGAGCCACAAACCACACTAGTAAAATAAAAACATGATAACATGTGATTCGAACCAATAACAGTCTTAATTTGATAGTGCAAACCCAACACCTTACTAACTACGCTAACCAGACTGTGCATACCAAATACACAATTTATCAGAGATTTAAGTCAATAAGCTACAGTGTCCATGGTACTAAACATAATATATTCTATGGGGTGTCATAAGCAAGTCATTAGAATACTTTCCTACTAAATTTATAAGACATAAGCATTCAATATTTGAGTAAACAAAGAGAAAATAAAGCTATCTATTGGGTTTTACTAAAAAGTCCATTGGAAGACTTGACTATTGTTGTTAAAATACAAGCATTCATATTATAGAGCCACAAACCACACTAGTAAAATGAAAACATGATAACATGGGATTCGAACCAATGACATCCTTAATTTGATAGTGCAAACCCAACACCTTATTAACTGTGCTAACCAGACTGTACATACCAGACGTGCAATTTATCAGAGATTTAAGTGAATAAGCTACAGTGTCCAAGGTACTAAACATAATATATTCTATGGGGTGTCATAAGCAAGTCATTAGAATACTTTCCTACTAAATTTATAAGACATAAGCATTCAATATTTGAGTAAACAAAGAGAAAATAAAGCTATCTATTGGGTTTCCCTAAAAAGTCCATTGGAAGACTTGACTATTGTTGTTAAAAGACATAGGCAGTCATATTATAGAGCCACAAACCACACTAGTAAAATAAAAACATGATAACATGGGATTCGAACCAATGACAGCCTTAATTTGATAGTGCAAACCCAACACCTTACTAACTGCGCTAACCAGACTGTGCATACCAAATACACAATTTATCAGAGATTTAAGTCAATAAGCTACAGTGTCCAAGGTACTAAACATAATATATTCTATGGGGTGTCATAAGCAAGTCATTAGAATACTTTCCTACTAAATTTATAAGACATAAGCATTCAATATTTGAGTAAACAAAGAGAAAATAAAGCTATCTATTGGGTTTTACTAAAAAGTCCATTGGAAGACTTGACTATTGTTGTTAAAATACAAGCATTCATATTATAGAGCCACAAACCACACTAGTAAAATAAAAACATGATAACATGGGATTCGAACCAATGACAGCCTTAATTTGATAGTGCAAACCCAACACCTTATTAACTGTGCTAACCAGACTGTACATACCAGACGTCCAATTTATCAGAGATTTAAGTGAATAAGCTACAGTGTCCAAGGTACTAAACATAATATATTCTATAGGGTGTCATAAGCAAGTCATTAGAATACTTTCCTACTAAATTTATAAGACATAAGCATTCAATATTTGAGTAAACAAAGAGAAAATAAAGCTATCTATTGGGTTTCACTAAAAAGTCCATTGGAAGACTTGACTATTGTTGTTAAAAGACATAGGCATTCATATTATAGAGCCACAAACCACACTAGTAAAATAAAAACATGATAACATGGGATTCGAACCAATGACAGTCTTCATTTGATAGTGCAAACCCAACACCTTACTAACTGTGCTAACCAGACTGTGCATACTAGACACACTATCAGAGATTTAAGTGAATAAGCTACAGTGTCCAAGGTACTAAACATAATATATTCTATGGGGGTGTCATAAGCAAGTCATTAGAATACTTTCCTACTAAATTTATAAGACATAAGCATTCAATATTTGAGTAAACAAAGAGAAAATAAAGCTATCTATTGGGTTTCACAAAAAGTCCATTGGAAGACTTGACTATTGTTGTTAAAAGACATAGGCATTCATATTATAGAGCCACAAACCACACTAGTAAAATAAAAACATGATAACATGGGATTCGAACCAATGACAGCCTTAATTTGATAGTGCAAACCCAACACCTTACTAACTGCGCTAACCAGACTGTGGATACCAAATACACAATTTATCAGAGATTTAAGTCAATAAGCTACAGTGTCCAAGGTACTAAACATAATATATTCTATGGGGTGTCATAAGCAAGTCATTAGAATACTTTCCTACTAAATTTATAAGACATAAGCATTCAATATTTGAGTAAACAAAGAGAAAATAAAGCTATCTATTGGGTTTTACTAAAAAGTCCATTGGAAGACTTGACTATTGTTGTTAAAAGACATAGGCATTCATATTATAGAGCCACAAACCACACTAGTAAAATAAAAACATGATAACATGGGATTCGAACCAATGACAGTCTAAATTTGATAGTGCAAACCCAACACCTTACTAACTGTGCTAACCAGACTGTGCATACCAAATGCACAATTTATCAGAGATTTAAGTGAATAAGCTACAGTGTCCAAGGTACTAAACATAATATATTCTATGGGGTGTCATAAGCAAGTCATTAGAATACTTTCCTACTAAATTTATAAGACATAAGCATTCAATATTTGAGTAAACAAAGAGAAAATAAAGCTATCTATTGGGTTTTACTAAAAAGTCCATTGGAAGACTTGACTATTGTTGTTAAAATACAAGCATTCATATTATAGAGCCACAAACCACACTAGTAAAATAAAAACATGATAACATGGGATTCGAACCAATGACATCCTTAATTTGATAGTGCAAACCCAACACCTTATTAACTGTGCTAACCAGACTGTACATACCAGACGTACAATTTATCAGAGATTTAAGTGAATAAGCTACAGTGTCCAAGGTACTAAACATAATATATTCTATGGGGTGTCATAAGCAAGTCATTAGAATACTTTCCTACTAAATTTATAAGACATAAGCATTCAATATTTGAGTAAACAAAGAGAAAATAAAGCTATCTATTGGGTTTCACTAAAAAGTCCATTGGAAGACTTGACTATTGTTGTTAAAAGACATAGGCATTCATATTATAGAGCCACAAACCACACTAGTAAAATAAAAACATGATAACATGGGATTCGAACCAATGACAGTCTTCTTTTGATAGTGCAAACCCAACACCTTACTAACTGTGCTAACCAGACTGTGCATACTAGACACACTATTTATCAGAGATTTAAGTGAATAAGCTACAGTGTCCAAGGTACTAAACATAATATATTCTATGGGGGTGTCATAAGCAAGTCATTAGAATACTTTCCTACTAAATTTATAAGACATAAGCATTCAATATTTTAGTAAACAAAGAGAAAATAAAGCTATCTATTGGGTTTCACAAAAAGTCCATTGGAAGACTTGACTATTGTTGTTAAAAGACATAGGCATTCATATTATAGAGCCACAAACCACACTAGTAAAATAAAAACATGATAACATGGGATTCGAACCAATGACAGTCTTAATTTGATAGTGCAAACCCAACACCTTACTAACTGTGCTAACCAGACTGTGCATACCAAATGCCCAATTTATCAGAGATTTAAGTCAATAAGCTACAGTGTCCAAGGTACTAAACATAATATATTCTATGGGGTGTCATAAGCAAGTCATTAGAATACTTTCCTACTAAATTTATAAGACATAAGCATTCAATATTTGAGTAAACAAAGAGAAAATAAAGCTATCTATTGGGTTTTACTAAAAAGTCCATTGGAAGACTTGACTATTGTTGTTAAAAGACAAGCATTCATATTATAGAGCCACAAACCACACTAGTAAAATAAAAACATGATAACATGGGATTCGAACCAATGACAGCCTTCATTTGATAGTGCAAACCCAACACCTTACTAACTGTGCTAACCAGACTGTACATACCAGACATACAATTTATCAGAGATTTAAGTGAATAAGCTACAGTGTCCAAGGTACTAAACATAATATATTCTATGGGGTGTCATAAGCAAGTCATTAGAATACTTTCCTACTAAATTTATAAGACATAAGCATTCAATATTTGAGTAAACAAAGAGAAAATAAAGCTATCTATTGGGTTTCACTAAAAAGTCCATTGGAAGACTTGACTATTGTTGTTAAAAGACATAGGCATTCATGTTATAGAGCCACAAACCACACTAGTAAAATAAAAACATGATAACATGGGATTCGAACCAATGACAGTCTTCATTTGATAGTGCAAACCCAACACCTTACTAACTGTGCTAACCAGACTGTGCATACTAGACACACAATTTATCAGAGATTTAAGTGAATAAGCTACAGTGTCCAAGGTACTAAACATAATATATTCTATGGGGGTGTCATAAGCAAGTCATTAGAATACTTTCCTACTAAATTTACAAGACATAAGCATTCAATATTTGAGTAAACAAAGAGAAAATAAAGCTATCTATTGTGTTTCACTAAAAAGTCCATTGGAAGACTTGACTATTGTTGTTAAAAGACATAGGCATTCATATTATAGAGCCACAAACCACACTAGTAAAATAAAAACATGATAACATGGGATTCGAACCAATGACAGTCTTAATTTGATTGTGCAAACCCAACACCTTACTAACTGTGCTAACCAGCCTGTGCATACCAGACACACAATTTATCAGAGATTTAAGTGAATAAGTTACAGTGTCCAAGGTACTAAACATAATATATTCTATGGGGTGTCATAAGCAAGTCATTAGAATACTTTCCTACTAAATTTATAAGACATAAGCATTCAATATTTGAGTAAACAAAGAGAAAATAAAGCTATCTATTGGGTTTCACTAAAAAGTCCATTGGAAGACTTGACTATTGTTGTTAAAAGACATAGGCATTCATATTATAGAGCCACAAACCACACTAGTAAAATAAAAACATGATAACATGGGATTCAAACCAATGACAGTCTTAATTTGATAGTGCAAACCCAACACCTTACTAACTGTGCTAACCAGACTGTGCATACCAAATACACAATTTATCAGAGATTTAAGTGAATAAGCTACAGTGTCCAAGGTACTAAACATAATATATTCTATGGGGTGTCATAAGCAAGTCATTAGAATACTTTCCTACTAAATTTTATAAGACATAAGCATTCAATATTTGAGTAAACAAAGAGAAAATAAAGCTATCTATTTGGTTTCCCTAAAAAGTCCATTGGAAGACTTGACTATTGTTGTTAAAAGACATAGGCAGTCATATTATAGAGCCACAAACCACACTAGTAAAATAAAAACATGATAACATGGGATTCGAACCAATGACAGCCTTAATTTGATAGTGCAAACCCAAAACCTTACTAACTGTGCTAACCAGACTGTACATACCAGACATCCAATTTATCAGAGATTTAAGTGAATAAGCTACAGTGTCCAAGGTACTAAACATAATATATTCTATGGGGTGTCATAAGCAAGTCATTAGAATACTTTCCTACTAAATTTTATAAGACATAAGCATTCAATATTTGAGTAAACAAAGAGAAAATAAAGCTATCTATTTGGTTTCCCTAAAAAGTCCATTGGAAGACTTGACTATTGTTGTTAAAAGACATAGGCAGTCATATTATAGAGCCACAAACCACACTAGTAAAATAAAAACATGATAACATTGGATTCAAACCAATGACAGCCTTAATTTGATAGTGCAAACCCAACACCTTACTAACTGTGCTAACCAGACTGTACATACCCGACACACAATTTATCAGAGATTTAAGTGAATAAGCTACAGTGTCCAAGGTACTAAACATAATATATTCTATGGGGTGTCATAAGCAAGTCATTAGAATACTTTCCTACTAAATTTATAAGACATAAGCATTCAATATTTGAGTAAACAAAGAGAAAATAAAGCTATCTATTGGGTTTCACTAAAAAGTCCATTGGAAGACTTGACTATTGTTGTTAAAAGACATAGGCATTCATATTATAGAGCCACAAACCACACTAGTAAAATAAAAACATGATAACATGGGATTCGAACCAATGACAGTCTTCATTTGATAGTGCAAACCCAACACTTTACTAACTGTGCTAACCAGACTGTGCATACCAAACACACAATTTATCAGAGATTTAAGTGAATAAGCTACAGTGTCCAAGGTACTAAACATAATATATTCTATGGGGTGTCATAAGCAAGTCATTAGAATACTTTCCTACTAAATTTATAAGACACAAGCATTCAATATTTGAGTAAACAAAGAGAAAATAAAGCTATCTATTGGGTTTCACTAAAAAGTCCATTGGAAGACTTGACTATTGTTGTTAAAAGACATAGGCATTCATATTATAGAGCCACAAACCACACTAGTAAAATAAAAACATACTTACATAGGATTCAAACCAATGACAGTCTTAATTTGATAGTGCAAACCCAACACCTTACCAACTGTGCTAACCAGTCTGCACACAATTCTCACAATTGATCAGAGATTTAAGTAAATCAGCTACAGTGTCCAAGGTACTAAACATGATATATTCTATGGGGTGTCATAAGCAAGTCATTAGATTACTTTCCTACTAAAGTTATAAGACATATGCATTCAATATTTGAGTAAACAAAGAGAAAATAAAGCTATCTATTGGTTTTCACTAAAAAGTCCATTGGAAGACTTGACTATTGTTGTTAAAAGACATAGGCATTCATATTATAGAGCCACAAACCACACTAGTAAAATAAAAACATGATAACATGGGATTCGAACCAATGACAGCCTTAATTTGATAGTGCAAACCCAACACCTTACTAACTGTGCTAACCAGACTGTGCATACCAAATACACAATTTATCAGAGATTTAAGTCAATAAGCTACAGTGTCCAAGGTACTAAACATAATATATTCTATGGGGTGTCATAAGCAAGTCATTAGAATACTTTCCTACTAAATTAATAAGACATAAGCATTCAATATTTGAGTAAACAAAGAGAAAATAAAGCTATCTATTGGGTTTCACTAAAAAGTCCATTGGAAGACTTGACTATTGTTGTTAAAAGACATAGGCATTCATATTATAGAGCCACAAACCACACTAGTAAAATAAAAACATGATAATAAGGGATTCGAACCAATGACAGTCTTAATTTGATAGTACAAACCCAACATCTTACTAACTGCGCTAACCAGACTGTGCATACCAAATACACAATTTATCAGAGATTTAAGTCAATAAGCTACAGTGTCCAAGGTACTAAACATAATATATTCTATGGGGTGTCATAAGCAAGTCATTAGAATACTTTCCTGCTAAATTAATAAGACATAAGCATTCAATATTTGAGTAAACAAAGAGAAAATAAAGCTATCTATTGGGTTTCACTAAAAAGTCCATTGGAAGACTTGACTATTGTTGTTAAAAGACATAGGCATTCATATTATAGAGCCACAAACCACACTAGTAAAATAAAAACATGATAACATGGGATTCGAACCAATGACAGCCTTAATTTGATAGTGCAAACCCAACACCTTACTAACTGTGCTAACCAGACTGTACATACCAGACACACAATTTATCAGAGATTTAAGTGAATAAGCTACAGTGTCCAAGGTACTAAACATAATATATTCTATGGGGTGTCATAAGCAAGTCATTAGAATACTTTCCTACTAAATTTATAAGACATAAGCATTCAATATTTGAGTAAACAAAGAGAAAATAAAGCTATCTATTGGGTTTCACTAAAAAGTCCATTGGAAGACTTGACTATTGTTGTTAAAAGACATAGGCATTCATATTATAGAGCCACAAACCACACTAGTAAAATAAAAACATGATAACATGGGATTCGAACCAATGACAGTCTTAATTTGATAGTGCAAACCCAACACCTTACTAACTGTGCTAACCAGACTGTACATACCAAATGCACAATTTATCAGAGATTTAAGTGAATAAGCTACAGTGTCCAAGGTACTAAACATAATATATTCTATGGGGTGTCATAAGCAAGTCATTAGAATACTTTCCTACTAAATTTATAAGACATAAGCATTCAATATTTGAGTAAACAAAGAGAAAATAAAGCTATCTATTGGGTTTCCCTAAAAAGTCCATTGGAAGACTTGACTATTGTTGTTAAAAGACATAGGCAGTCATATTATAGAGCCACAAACCACACTAGTAAAATAAAAACATGATAACATGGGATTCGAACCAATGACAGCCTTAATTTGATAGTGCAAACCCAACACCTTACTAACTGCGCTAACCAGACTGTGCATACCAAATACACAATTTATCAGAGATTTAAGTCAATAAGCTACAGTGTCCAAGGTACTAAACATAATATATTCTATGGGGTGTCATAAGCAAGTCATTAGAATACTTTCCTACTAAATTTATAAGACATAAGCATTCAATATTTGAGTAAACAAAGAGAAAATAAAGCTATCTATTGGGTTTTACTAAAAAGTCCATTGGAAGACTTGACTATTGTTGTTAAAATACAAGCATTCATATTATAGAGCCACAAACCACACTAGTAAAATAAAAACATGATAACATGGGATTCGAACCAATGACAGCCTTAATTTGATAGTGCAAACCCAACACCTTATTAACTGTGCTAACCAGACTGTACATACCAGACGTACAATTTATCAGAGATTTAAGTGAATAAGCTACAGTGTCCAAGGTACTAAACATAATATATTCTATAGGGTGTCATAAGCAAGTCATTAGAATACTTTCCTACTAAATTTATAAGACATAAGCATTCAATATTTGAGTAAACAAAGAGAAAATAAAGCTATCTATTGGGTTTCACTAAAAAGTCCATTGGAAGACTTGACTATTGTTGTTAAAAGACATAGGCATTCATATTATAGAGCCACAAACCACACTAGTAAAATAAAAACATGATAACATGGGATTCGAACCAATGACAGTCTTCATTTGATAGTGCAAACCCAACACCTTACTAACTGTGCTAACCAGACTGTGCATACTAGACACACTATCAGAGATTTAAGTGAATAAGCTACAGTGTCCAAGGTATTAAACATAATATATTCTATGGGGGTGTCATAAGCAAGTCATTAGAATACTTTCCTACTAAATTTATAAGACATAAGCATTCAATATTTGAGTAAACAAAGAGAAAATAAAGCTATCTATTGGGTTTCACAAAAAGTCCATTGGAAGACTTGACTATTGTTGTTAAAAGACATAGGCATTCATATTATAGAGCCACAAACCACACTAGTAAAATAAAAACATGATAACATGGGATTCGAACCAATGACAGCCTTAATTTGATAGTGCAAACCCAACACCTTACTAACTGCGCTAACCAGACTGTGGATACCAAATACACAATTTATCAGAGATTTAAGTCAATAAGCTACAGTGTCCAAGGTACTAAACATAATATATTCTATGGGGTGTCATAAGCAAGTCATTAGAATACTTTCCTACTAAATTTATAAGACATAAGCATTCAATATTTGAGTAAACAAAGAGAAAATAAAGCTATCTATTGGGTTTCACAAAAAGTCCATTGGAAGACTTGACTATTGTTGTTAAAAGACATAGGCATTCATATTATAGAGCCACAAACCACACTAGTAAAATAAAAACATGATAACATGGGATTCGAACCAATGACAGCCTTAATTTGATAGTGCAAACCCAACACCTTACTAACTGCGCTAACCAGACTGTGGATACCAAATACACAATTTATCAGAGATTTAAGTCAATAAGCTACAGTGTCCAAGGTACTAAACATAATATATTCTATGGGGTGTCATAAGCAAGTCATTAGAATACTTTCCTACTAAATTTATAAGACATAAGCATTCAATATTTGAGTAAACAAAGAGAAAATAAAGCTATCTATTGGGTTTTACTAAAAAGTCCATTGGAAGACTTGACTATTGTTGTTAAAAGACATAGGCATTCATATTATAGAGCCACAAACCACACTAGTAAAATAAAAACATGATAACATGTGATTCGAACCAATGACAGTCTTAATTTGATAGTGCAAACCCAACACCTTACTAACTACGCTAACCAGACTGTGCATACCAAATACACAATTTATCAGAGATTTAAGTCAATAAGCTACAGTGTCCATGGTACTAAACATAATATATTCTATGGGGTGTCATAAGCAAGTCATTAGAATACTTTCCTACTAAATTTATAAGACATAAGCATTCAATATTTGAGTAAACAAAGAGAAAATAAAGCTATCTATTGGGTTTTACTAAAAAGTCCATTGGAAGACTTGACTATTGTTGTTAAAATACAAGCATTCATATTATAGAGCCACAAACCACACTAGTAAAATGAAAACATGATAACATGGGATTCGAACCAATGACATCCTTAATTTGATAGTGCAAACCCAACACCTTATTAACTGTGCTAACCAGACTGTACATACCAGACGTGCAATTTATCAGAGATTTAAGTGAATAAGCTACAGTGTCCAAGGTACTAAACATAATATATTCTATGGGGTGTCATAAGCAAGTCATTAGAATACTTTCCTACTAAATTTATAAGACATAAGCATTCAATATTTGAGTAAACAAAGAGAAAATAAAGCTATCTATTGGGTTTCCCTAAAAAGTCCATTGGAAGACTTGACTATTGTTGTTAAAAGACATAGGCAGTCATATTATAGAGCCACAAACCACACTAGTAAAATAAAAACATGATAACATGGGATTCGAACCAATGACAGCCTTAATTTGATAGTGCAAACCCAACACCTTACTAACTGCGCTAACCAGACTGTGCATACCAAATACACAATTTATCAGAGATTTAAGTCAATAAGCTACAGTGTCCAAGGTACTAAACATAATATATTCTATGGGGTGTCATAAGCAAGTCATTAGAATACTTTCCTACTAAATTTATAAGACATAAGCATTCAATATTTGAGTAAACAAAGAGAAAATAAAGCTATCTATTGGGTTTTACTAAAAAGTCCATTGGAAGACTTGACTATTGTTGTTAAAATACAAGCATTCATATTATAGAGCCACAAACCACACTAGTAAAATAAAAACATGATAACATGGGATTCGAACCAATGACAGCCTTAATTTGATAGTGCAAACCCAACACCTTATTAACTGTGCTAACCAGACTGTACATACCAGACGTCCAATTTATCAGAGATTTAAGTGAATAAGCTACAGTGTCCAAGGTACTAAACATAATATATTCTATAGGGTGTCATAAGCAAGTCATTAGAATACTTTCCTACTAAATTTATAAGACATAAGCATTCAATATTTGAGTAAACAAAGAGAAAATAAAGCTATCTATTGGGTTTCACTAAAAAGTCCATTGGAAGACTTGACTATTGTTGTTAAAAGACATAGGCATTCATATTATAGAGCCACAAACCACACTAGTAAAATAAAAACATGATAACATGGGATTCGAACCAATGACAGTCTTCATTTGATAGTGCAAACCCAACACCTTACTAACTGTGCTAACCAGACTGTGCATACTAGACACACTATCAGAGATTTAAGTGAATAAGCTACAGTGTCCAAGGTACTAAACATAATATATTCTATGGGGGTGTCATAAGCAAGTCATTAGAATACTTTCCTACTAAATTTATAAGACATAAGCATTCAATATTTGAGTAAACAAAGAGAAAATAAAGCTATCTATTGGGTTTCACAAAAAGTCCATTGGAAGACTTGACTATTGTTGTTAAAAGACATAGGCATTCATATTATAGAGCCACAAACCACACTAGTAAAATAAAAACATGATAACATGGGATTCGAACCAATGACAGCCTTAATTTGATAGTGCAAACCCAACACCTTACTAACTGTGCTAACCAGCCTGTGCATACCAGACACACAATTTATCAGAGATTTAAGTGAATAAGCTACAGTGTCCAAGGTACTAAACATAATATATTCTATGGGGTGTCATAAGCAAGTAATTAGAATACGTTCCTACTAAATTTATAAGACATAAGCATTCAATATTTGAGTAAACAAAGAGAAAATAAAGCTATCTATTGGGTTTCACTAAAAAGTCCATTGGAAGAATTGACTATTGTTGTTAAAAGACATAGGCATTCATATTATAGAGCCACAAACCACACTAGTAAAATAAAAACATGATAACATGGGATTCGAACCAATGACAGTCTTAATTTGATAGTGCAAACCCAACACCTTACTAACTGTGCTAACCAGACTGTACATACCAGACACACAATTTATCAGAGATTTAAGTGAATAAGCTACAGTGTCCAAGGTACTAAACATAATATATTCTATGGGGTGTCATAAGCAAGTCATTAGAATACTTTCCTACTAAATTTATAAGACATAAGCATTCAATATTTGAGTAAACAAAGATAAAATAAAGCTATCTATTGGGTTTTACTAAAAAGTCCATTGGAAGACTTGACTATTGTTGTTAAAAGACAAGCATTCATATTATAGAGCCACAATAGTAAAATAAAAACATGATAACATGGGATTCGAACCAATGACAGTCTTAATTTGATAGTGCAAACCCAACACCTTACTAACTGTGCTAACCAGACTGAGCATACCAAAAACACAATTTATCAGAGATTTAAGTGAATAAGCTACAGTGTCAAAGGTACTAAACATAATATATTCTATGGGGTGTCATAAGCAAGTCATTAGAATACGTTCCTACTAAATTTATAAGACATAAGCATTCAATATTTGAGTAAACAAAGAGAAAATAAAGCTATCTATTGGGTTTCACTAAAAAGTCCATTGGAAGACTTGACTATTGTTGTTAAAAGACATAGGCATTCATATTATAGAGCAACAAACCACACTAGTAAAATAAAAACATGATAACATGGGATTCCAACCAATGACAGTCTTAATTTGATAGTGCAAACCCAACACCTTACTAACTGTGCTAACCAGCCTGTGCATACCAGACACACAATTTATCAGAGATTTAAGTGAATAAGCTACAGTGTCCAAGGTACTAAACATAATATATTCTATGGGGTGTCATAAGCAAGTAATTAGAATACGTTCCTACTAAATTTATAAGACATAAGCATTCAATATTTGAGTAAACAAAGAGAAAATAAAGCTATCTATTGGGTTTCACTAAAAAGTCCATTGGAAGAATTGACTATTGTTGTTAAAAGACATAGGCATTCATATTATAGAGCCACAAACCACACTAGTAAAATAAAAACATGATAACATGGGATTCGAACCAATGACAGTCTTAATTTGATAGTGCAAACCCAACACCTTACTAACTGTGCTAACCAGACTGTACATACCAGACACACAATTTATCAGAGATTTAAGTGAATAAGCTACAGTGTCCAAGGTACTAAACATAATATATTCTATGGGGTGTCATAAGCAAGTCATTAGAATACTTTCCTACTAAATTTATAAGACATAAGCATTCAATATTTGAGTAAACAAAGATAAAATAAAGCTATCTATTGGGTTTTACTAAAAAGTCCATTGGAAGACTTGACTATTGTTGTTAAAAGACAAGCATTCATATTATAGAGCCACAATAGTAAAATAAAAACATGATAACATGGGATTCGAACCAATGACAGTCTTAATTTGATAGTGCAAACCCAACACCTTACTAACTGTGCTAACCAGACTGTGCATACCAGACAAACAATTTATCAGAGATTTAAGTGAATAAGCTACAGTGTCAAAGGTACTAAACATAATATATTCTATGGGGTGTCATAAGCAAGTCATTAGAATACTTTCCTACTAAATTTATAAGACATAAGCATTCAATATTTGAGTAAACAAAGAGAAAATAAAGCTATCTATTGGGTTTCACTAAAAAGTCCATTGGAAGACTTGACTTATGTTGTTAAAAGACATAGGCATTCATATTATAGAGCCACAAACCACACTAGTAAAATAAAAACATGATAACATGGGATTTGAACCAATGACAGCCTTAATTTGATAGTGCAAACCCAACACCTTACTAACTGTGCTAACCAGACTGTACATACCAGACACACAATTTATTAGAGATTTAAGTGAATAAGCTACAGTGTCCAAGGTACTAAACATAATATATTCTATGGGGTGTCATAAGCAAGTCATTAGAATACTTTCCTACTAAATTTATAAGACATAAGCATTCATTATTTGAGTAAACAAAGAGAAAATAAAGCTATCTATTGGGTTTCACTAAAAAGTCCATTGGAAGAATTGACTATTGTTGTTAAAAGACATAGGCATTCATATTATAGAGCCACAAACCACACTAGTAAAATAAAAACATAATAACATGGGATTTGAACCAATGACAGTCTTAATTTGATAGTGCAAACCCAACACCTTACTAACTGTGCTAACCAGACTGAGCATACCAAAAACACAATTTATCAGAGATTTAAGTGAATAAGCTACAGTGTCAAAGGTACTAAACATAATATATTCTATGGGGTGTCATAAGCAAGTCATTAGAATACTTTCCTACTAAATTTATAAGACATAAGCATTCAATATTTGAGTAAACAAAGAGAAAATAAAGCTATCTATTGGGTTTCACTAAAAAGTCCATTGGAAGACTTGACTATTGTTGTTAAAAGACATAGGCATTCATATTATAGAGCCACAAACCACACTAGTAAAATAAAAACATGATAACATGGGATTCGAACCAATGACAGCCTTAATTTGATAGTGCAAACCCAACACCTTACTAACTGTGCTAACCAGACTGAGCATACCAAAAACACAATTTATCAGAGATTTAAGTGAATAAGCTACAGTGTCAAAGGTACTAAACATAATATATTCTATGGGGTGTCATAAGCAAGTCATTAGAATACTTTCCTACTAAATTTATAAGACATAAGCATTCAATATTTGAGTAAACAAAGAGAAAATAAAGCTATCTATTGGGTTTCACTAAAAAGTCCATTGGAAGACTTGACTATTGTTGTTAAAAGACATAGGCATTCATATTATAGAGCCACAAACCACACTAGTAAAATAAAAACATGATAACATGGGATTCGAACCAATGACAGCCTTAATTTGATAGTGCAAACCCAACACCTTACTAACTGTGCTAACCAGACTGTACATACCAGACACACAATTTATCAGAGATTTAAGTGAATAAGCTACAGTGTCCAAGGTACTAAACATAATATATTCTACGGGGTGTCATAAGCAAGTCATTAGAATACTTTCCTACTAAATTTATAAGACATAAGCATTCAATATTTGAGTAAACAAAGAGAAAATAAAGCTATCTATTGGGTTTCACTAAAAAGTCCATTGGAAGACTTGACTATTGTTGTTAAAAGACATAGGCATTCATATTATAGAGCCACAAACCACACTAGTAAAATAAAAACATGATAACATGGGATTCGAACCAATGACAGCCTTAATTTGATAGTGCAAACCCAACACCTTACTAACTGTACTAACCAGACTGAGCATACCAAAAACACAATTTATCAGAGATTTAAGTGAATAAGCTACAGTGTAGCTTGTGTACAAGTACTTAATTTGATAGTGCAAACCCAACACCTTACTAACTGCGCTAACCAGACTGTGCATACCAAATACACAATTTATCAGAGATTTAAGTGAATAAGCTACAGTGTCCAAGGTACTAAACATAATATATTCTATGGGGTGTCATAAGCAAGTCATTAGAATACTTTCCTACTAAATTTATAAGACAAGCATTCAATATTTGAGTAAACAAAGAGAAAATAAAGCTATCTATTGGGTTTCACTAAAAAGTCCATTGGAAGACTTGACTATTGTTGTTAAAAGACATAGGCATTCATATTATAGAGCCACAAACCACACTAGTAAAATAAAAACATGATAACATGGGATTCGAACCAATGACAGCCTTAATTTGATAGTGCAAACCCAACACCTTACTAACTGTGCTAACCAGACTGTACATACCAGACACATAATTTATCAGAGATTTAAGTGAATAAGCTACAGTGTCCAAGGTACTAAACATAATATATTCTATGGGGTGTCATAAATTAGAATACTTTCCTACTAAATTTATAAGACATAAGCATTCAATATTTGAGTAAACAAAGAGAAAATAAAGCTATCTATTGGGTTTCACTAAAAAGTCCATTGGAAGACTTGACTATTGTTGTTAAAAGACATAGGCATTCATATTATAGAGCCACAAACCACACTAGTAAAATAAAAACATGATAACATGGGATTCCAACCAATGACAGTCTTAATTTGATAGTGCAAACCCAACACCTTACTAACTGTGCTAACCAGCCTGTGCATACCAGACACACAATTTATCAGAGATTTAAGTGAATAAGCTACAGTGTCCAAGGTACTAAACATAATATATTCTATGGGGTGTCATAAGCAAGTAATTAGAATACGTTCCTACTAAATTTATAAGACATAAGCATTCAATATTTGAGTAAACAAAGAGAAAATAAAGCTATCTATTGGGTTTCACTAAAAAGTCCATTGGAAGAATTGACTATTGTTGTTAAAAGACATAGGCATTCATATTATAGAGCCACAAACCACACTAGTAAAATAAAAACATGATAACATGGGATTCGAACCAATTACAGTCTTAATTTGATAGTGCAAACCCAACACCTTACTAACTGTGCTAACCAGACTGAGCATACCAAAAACACAATTTATCAGAGATTTAAGTGAATAAGCTACAGTGTCAAAGGTACTAAACATAATATATTCTATGGGGTGTCATAAGCAAGTCATTAGAATACTTTCCTACTAAATTTATAAGACATAAGCATTCAATATTTGAGTAAACAAAGAGAAAATAAAGCTATCTATTGGGTTTCACTAAAAAGTCCATTGGAAGACTTGACTATTGTTGTTAAAAGACATAGGCATTCATATTATAGAGCCACAAACCACACTAGTAAAATAAAAACATGATAACATGGGATTCGAACCAATGACAGCCTTAATTTGATAGTGCAAACCCAACACCTTACTAACTGTGCTAACCAGACTGAGCATACCAAAAACACAATTTATCAGAGATTTAAGTGAATAAGCTACAGTGTCAAAGGTACTAAACATAATATATTCTATGGGGTGTCATAAGCAAGTCATTAGAATACTTTCCTACTAAATTTATAAGACATAAGCATTCAATATTTGAGTAAACAAAGAGAAAATAAAGCTATCTATTGGGTTTCACTAAAAAGTCCATTGGAAGACTTGACTATTGTTGTTAAAAGACATAGGCATTCATATTATAGAGCCACAAACCACACTAGTAAAATAAAAACATGATAACATGGGATTCGAACCAATGACAGCCTTAATTTGATAGTGCAAACCCAACACCTTACTAACTGTGCTAACCAGACTGTACATACCAGACACACAATTTATCAGAGATTTAAGTGAATAAGCTACAGTGTCCAAGGTACTAAACATAATATATTCTACGGGGTGTCATAAGCAAGTCATTAGAATACTTTCCTACTAAATTTATAAGACATAAGCATTCAATATTTGAGTAAACAAAGAGAAAATAAAGCTATCTATTGGGTTTCACTAAAAAGTCAATTGGAAGACTTGACTATTGTTGTTAAAAGACATAGGCATTCATATTATAGAGCCACAAACCACACTAGTAAAATAAAAACATGATAACATGGGATTCGAACCAATGACAGCCTTAATTTGATAGTGCAAACCCAACACCTTACTAACTGTGCTAACCAGACTGAGCATACCAAAAACACAATTTATCAGAGATTTAAGTGAATAAGCTACAGTGTAGCTTGTGTACAAGTACTTAATTTGATAGTGCAAACCCAACACCTTACTAACTGCGCTAACCAGACTGTGCATACCAAATACACAATTTATCAGAGATTTAAGTGAATAAGCTACAGTGTCCAAGGTACTAAACATAATATATTCTATGGGGTGTCATAAGCAAGTCATTAGAATACTTTCCTACTAAATTTATAAGACAAGCATTCAATATTTGAGTAAACAAAGAGAAAATAAAGCTATCTATTGGGTTTCACTAAAAAGTCCATTGGAAGACTTGACTATTGTTGTTAAAAGACATAGGCATTCATATTATAGAGCCACAAACCACACTAGTAAAATAAAAACATGATAAAATGGGATTCGAACCAATGACAGCCTTAATTTGATAGTGCAAACCCAACACCTTACTAACTGTGCTAACCAGACTGTACATATCATACACATAATTTATCAGAGATTTAAGTGAATAAGCTACAGTGTCCAAGGTACTAAACATAATATATTCTATGGGGTGTCATAAATTAGAATACTTTCCTACTAAATTTATAAGACATAAGCATTCAATTTTTGAGTAAACAAAGAGAAAATAAAGCTATCTATTGGGTTTCACTAAAAAGTCCATTGGAAGACTTGACTATTGTTGTTAAAAGACATAGGCATTCATATTATAGAGCCACAAACCACACTAGTAAAATAAAAACATGATAACATGGGATTCCAACCAATGACAGTCTTAATTTGATAGTGCAAACCCAACACCTTACTAACTGTGCTAACCAGCCTGTGCATACCAGACACACAATTTATCAGAGATTTAAGTGAATAAGCTACAGTGTCCAAGGTACTAAACATAATATATTCTATGGGGTGTCATAAGCAAGTCATTAGAATACGTTCCTACTAAATTTATAAGACATAAGCATTCAATATTTGAGTAAACAAAGAGAAAATAAAGCTATCTATTGGGTTTCACTAAAAAGTCCATTGGAAGACTTGACTATTGTTGTTAAAAGACATAGGCATTCATATTATAGAGCAACAAACCACACTAGTAAAATAAAAACATGATAACATGGGATTCCAACCAATGACAGTCTTAATTTGATAGTGCAAACCCAACACCTTACTAACTGTGCTAACCAGCCTGTGCATACCAGACACACAATTTATCAGAGATTTAAGTGAATAAGCTACAGTGTCCAAGGTACTAAACATAATATATTCTATGGGGTGTCATAAGCAAGTAATTAGAATACGTTCCTACTAAATTTATAAGACATAAGCATTCAATATTTGAGTAAACAAAGAGAAAATAAAGCTATCTATTGGGTTTCACTAAAAAGTCCATTGGAAGAATTGACTATTGTTGTTAAAAGACATAGGCATTCATATTATAGAGCCACAAACCACACTAGTAAAATAAAAACATGATAACATGGGATTCGAACCAATGACAGTCTTAATTTGATAGTGCAAACCCAACACCTTACTAACTGTGCTAACCAGACTGTACATACCAGACACACAATTTATCAGAGATTTAAGTGAATAAGCTACAGTGTCCAAGGTACTAAACATAATATATTCTATGGGGTGTCATAAGCAAGTCATTAGAATACTTTCCTACTAAATTTATAAGACATAAGCATTCAATATTTGAGTAAACAAAGATAAAATAAAGCTATCTATTGGGTTTTACTAAAAAGTCCATTGGAAGACTTGACTATTGTTGTTAAAAGACAAGCATTCATATTATAGAGCCACAATAGTAAAATAAAAACATGATAACATGGGATTCGAACCAATGACAGTCTTAATTTGATAGTGCAAACCCAACACCTTACTAACTGTGCTAACCAGACTGAGCATACCAAAAACACAATTTATCAGAGATTTAAGTGAATAAGCTACAGTGTCAAAGGTACTAAACATAATATATTCTATGGGGTGTCATAAGCAAGTCATTAGAATACGTTCCTACTAAATTTATAAGACATTAGCATTCAATATTTGAGTAAACAAAGAGAAAATAAAGCTATCTATTGGGTTTCACTAAAAAGTCCATTGGAAGACTTGACTATTGTTGTTAAAAGACATAGGCATTCATATTATAGAGCAACAAACCACACTAGTAAAATAAAAACATGATAACATGGGATTCCAACCAATGACAGTCTTAATTTGATAGTGCAAACCCAACACCTTACTAACTGTGCTAACCAGCCTGTGCATACCAGACACACAATTTATCAGAGATTTAAGTGAATAAGCTACAGTGTCCAAGGTACTAAACATAATATATTCTATGGGGTGTCATAAGCAAGTAATTAGAATACGTTCCTACTAAATTTATAAGACATAAGCATTCAATATTTGAGTAAACAAAGAGAAAATAAAGCTATCTATTGGGTTTCACTAAAAAGTCCATTGGAAGAATTGACTATTGTTGTTAAAAGACATAGGCATTCATATTATAGAGCCACAAACCACACTAGTAAAATAAAAACATGATAACATGGGATTCGAACCAATGACAGTCTTAATTTGATAGTGCAAACCCAACACCTTACTAACTGTGCTAACCAGACTGTACATACCAGACACACAATTTATCAGAGATTTAAGTGAATAAGCTACAGTGTCCAAGGTACTAAACATAATATATTCTATGGGGTGTCATAAGCAAGTCATTAGAATACTTTCCTACTAAATTTATAAGACATAAGCATTCAATATTTGAGTAAACAAAGATAAAATAAAGCTATCTATTGGGTTTTACTAAAAAGTCCATTGGAAGACTTGACTATTGTTGTTAAAAGACAAGCATTCATATTATAGAGCCACAATAGTAAAATAAAAACATGATAACATGGGATTCGAACCAATGACAGTCTTAATTTGATAGTGCAAACCCAACACCTTACTAACTGTGCTAACCAGACTGAGCATACCAAAAACACAATTTATCAGAGATTTAAGTGAATAAGCTACAGTGTCAAAGGTACTAAACATAATATATTCTATGGGGTGTCATAAGCAAGTCATTAGAATACGTTCCTACTAAATTTATAAGACATAAGCATTCAATATTTGAGTAAACAAAGAGAAAATAAAGCTATCTATTGGGTTTCACTAAAAAGTCCATTGGAAGACTTGACTATTGTTGTTAAAAGACATAGGCATTCATATTATAGAGCAACAAACCACACTAGTAAAATAAAAACATGATAACATGGGATTCCAACCAATGACAGTCTTAATTTGATAGTGCAAACCCAACACCTTACTAACTGTGCTAACCAGCCTGTGCATACCAGACACACAATTTATCAGAGATTTAAGTGAATAAGCTACAGTGTCCAAGGTACTAAACATAATATATTCTATGGGGTGTCATAAGCAAGTAATTAGAATACGTTCCTACTAAATTTATAAGACATAAGCATTCAATATTTGAGTAAACAAAGAGAAAATAAAGCTATCTATTGGGTTTCACTAAAAAGTCCATTGGAAGAATTGACTATTGTTGTTAAAAGACATAGGCATTCATATTATAGAGCCACAAACCACACTAGTAAAATAAAAACATGATAACATGGGATTCGAACCAATGACAGTCTTAATTTGATAGTGCAAACCCAACACCTTACTAACTGTGCTAACCAGACTGTACATACCAGACACACAATTTATCAGAGATTTAAGTGAATAAGCTACAGTGTCCAAGGTACTAAACATAATATATTCTATGGGGTGTCATAAGCAAGTCATTAGAATACTTTCCTACTAAATTTATAAGACATAAGCATTCAATATTTGAGTAAACAAAGATAAAATAAAGCTATCTATTGGGTTTTACTAAAAAGTCCATTGGAAGACTTGACTATTGTTGTTAAAAGACAAGCATTCATATTATAGAGCCACAATAGTAAAATAAAAACATGATAACATGGGATTCGAACCAATGACAGTCTTAATTTGATAGTGCAAACCCAACACCTTACTAACTGTGCTAACCAGACTGTGCATACCAGACACACAATTTATCAGAGATTTAAGTGAATAAGCTACAGTGTCAAAGGTACTAAACATAATATATTCTATGGGGTGTCATAAGCAAGTCATTAGAATACTTTCCTACTAAATTTATAAGACATAAGCATTCAATATTTGAGTAAACAAAGATAAAATAAAGCTATCTATTGGGTTTCACTAAAAAGTCCATTGGAAGACTTGACTTATGTTGTTAAAAGACATAGGCATTCATATTATAGAGCCACAAACCACACTAGTAAAATAAAAACATGATAACATGGGATTTGAACCAATGACAGCCTTAATTTGATAGTGCAAACCCAACACCTTACTAACTGTGCTAACCAGACTGTACATACCAGACACACAATTTATTAGAGATTTAAGTGAATAAGCTACAGTGTCCAAGGTACTAAACATAATATATTCTATGGGGTGTCATAAGCAAGTCATTAGAATACTTTCCTACTAAATTTATAAGACATAAGCATTCATTATTTGAGTAAACAAAGAGAAAATAAAGCTATCTATTGGGTTTCACTAAAAAGTCCATTGGAAGAATTGACTATTGTTGTTAAAAGACATAGGCATTCATATTATAGAGCCACAAACCACACTAGTAAAATAAAAACATGATAACATGGGATTTGAACCAATGACAGTCTTAATTTGATAGTGCAAACCCAACACCTTACTAACTGTGCTAACCAGACTGAGCATACCAAAAACACAATTTATCAGAGATTTAAGTGAATAAGCTACAGTGTCAAAGGTACTAAACATAATATATTCTATGGGGTGTCATAAGCAAGTCATTAGAATACTTTCCTACTAAATTTATAAGACATAAGCATTCAATATTTGAGTAAACAAAGAGAAAATAAAGCTATCTATTGGGTTTCACTAAAAAGTCCATTGGAAGACTTGACTATTGTTGTTAAAAGACATAGGCATTCATATTATAGAGCCACAAACCACACTAGTAAAATAAAAACATGATAACATGGGATTCGAACCAATGACAGCCTTAATTTGATAGTGCAAACCCAACACCTTACTAACTGTGCTAACCAGACTGTACATACCAGACACATAATTTATCAGAGATTTAAGTGAATAAGCTACAGTGTCCAAGGTACTAAACATAATATATTCTATGGGGTGTCATAAATTAGAATACTTTCCTACTAAATTTATAAGACATAAGCATTCAATATTTGAGTAAACAAAGAGAAAATAAAGCTATCTATTGGGTTTCACTAAAAAGTCCATTGGAAGACTTGACTATTGTTGTTAAAAGACATAGGCATTCATATTATAGAGCCACAAACCACACTAGTAAAATAAAAACATGATAACATGGGATTCCAACCAATGACAGTCTTAATTTGATAGTGCAAACCCAACACCTTACTAACTGTGCTAACCAGCCTGTGCATACCAGACACACAATTTATCAGAGATTTAAGTGAATAAGCTACAGTGTCCAAGGTACTAAACATAATATATTCTATGGGGTGTCATAAGCAAGTAATTAGAATACGTTCCTACTAAATTTATAAGACATAAGCATTCAATATTTGAGTAAACAAAGAGAAAATAAAGCTATCTATTGGGTTTCACTAAAAAGTCCATTGGAAGAATTGACTATTGTTGTTAAAAGACATAGGCATTCATATTATAGAGCCACAAACCACACTAGTAAAATAAAAACATGATAACATGGGATTCGAACCAATTACAGTCTTAATTTGATAGTGCAAACCCAACACCTTACTAACTGTGCTAACCAGACTGAGCATACCAAAAACACAATTTATCAGAGATTTAAGTGAATAAGCTACAGTGTCAAAGGTACTAAACATAATATATTCTATGGGGTGTCATAAGCAAGTCATTAGAATACTTTCCTACTAAATTTATAAGACATAAGCATTCAATATTTGAGTAAACAAAGAGAAAATAAAGCTATCTATTGGGTTTCACTAAAAAGTCCATTGGAAGACTTGACTATTGTTGTTAAAAGACATAGGCATTCATATTATAGAGCCACAAACCACACTAGTAAAATAAAAACATGATAACATGGGATTCGAACCAATGACAGCCTTAATTTGATAGTGCAAACCCAACACCTTACTAACTGTGCTAACCAGACTGAGCATACCAAAAACACAATTTATCAGAGATTTAAGTGAATAAGCTACAGTGTCAAAGGTACTAAACATAATATATTCTATGGGGTGTCATAAGCAAGTCATTAGAATACTTTCCTACTAAATTTATAAGACATAAGCATTCAATATTTGAGTAAACAAAGAGAAAATAAAGCTATCTATTGGGTTTCACTAAAAAGTCCATTGGAAGACTTGACTATTGTTGTTAAAAGACATAGGCATTCATATTATAGAGCCACAAACCACACTAGTAAAATAAAAACATGATAACATGGGATTCGAACCAATGACAGCCTTAATTTGATAGTGCAAACCCAACACCTTACTAACTGTGCTAACCAGACTGTACATACCAGACACACAATTTATCAGAGATTTAAGTGAATAAGCTACAGTGTCCAAGGTACTAAACATAATATATTCTACGGGGTGTCATAAGCAAGTCATTAGAATACTTTCCTACTAAATTTATAAGACATAAGCATTCAATATTTGAGTAAACAAAGAGAAAATAAAGCTATCTATTGGGTTTCACTAAAAAGTCAATTGGAAGACTTGACTATTGTTGTTAAAAGACATAGGCATTCATATTATAGAGCCACAAACCACACTAGTAAAATAAAAACATGATAACATGGGATTCGAACCAATGACAGCCTTAATTTGATAGTGCAAACCCAACACCTTACTAACTGTGCTAACCAGACTGAGCATACCAAAAACACAATTTATCAGAGATTTAAGTGAATAAGCTACAGTGTAGCTTGTGTACAAGTACTTAATTTGATAGTGCAAACCCAACACCTTACTAACTGCGCTAACCAGACTGTGCATACCAAATACACAATTTATCAGAGATTTAAGTGAATAAGCTACAGTGTCCAAGGTACTAAACATAATATATTCTATGGGGTGTCATAAGCAAGTCATTAGAATACTTTCCTACTAAATTTATAAGACAAGCATTCAATATTTGAGTAAACAAAGAGAAAATAAAGCTATCTATTGGGTTTCACTAAAAAGTCCATTGGAAGACTTGACTATTGTTGTTAAAAGACATAGGCATTCATATTATAGAGCCACAAACCACACTAGTAAAATAAAAACATGATAAAATGGGATTCGAACCAATGACAGCCTTAATTTGATAGTGCCAACCCAACACCTTACTAACTGTGCTAACCAGACTGTACATATCATACACATAATTTATCAGAGATTTAAGTGAATAAGCTACAGTGTCCAAGGTACTAAACATAATATATTCTATGGGGTGTCATAAATTAGAATACTTTCCTACTAAATTTATAAGACATAAGCATTCAATTTTTGAGTAAACAAAGAGAAAATAAAGCTATCTATTGGGTTTCACTAAAAAGTCCATTGGAAGACTTGACTATTGTTGTTAAAAGACATAGGCATTCATATTATAGAGCCACAAACCACACTAGTAAAATAAAAACATGATAACATGGGATTCCAACCAATGACAGTCTTAATTTGATAGTGCAAACCCAACACCTTACTAACTGTGCTAACCAGCCTGTGCATACCAGACACACAATTTATCAGAGATTTAAGTGAATAAGCTACAGTGTCCAAGGTACTAAACATAATATATTCTATGGGGTGTCATAAGCAAGTAATTAGAATACGTTCCTACTAAATTTATAAGACATAAGCATTCAATATTTGAGTAAACAAAGAGAAAATAAAGCTATCTATTGGGTTTCACTAAAAAGTCCATTGGAAGAATTGACTATTGTTGTTAAAAGACATAGGCATTCATATTATAGAGCCACAAACCACACTAGTAAAATAAAAACATGATAACATGGGATTCGAACCAATTACAGTCTTAATTTGATAGTGCAAACCCAACACCTTACTAACTGTGCTAACCAGACTGAGCATACCAAAAACACAATTTATCAGAGATTTAAGTGAATAAGCTACAGTGTCAAAGGTACTAAACATAATATATTCTATGGGGTGTCATAAGCAAGTCATTAGAATACTTTCCTACTAAATTTATAAGACATAAGCATTCAATATTTGAGTAAACAAAGAGAAAATAAAGCTATCTATTGGGTTTCACTAAAAAGTCCATTGGAAGACTTGACTATTGTTGTTAAAAGACATAGGCATTCATATTATAGAGCAACAAACCACACTAGTAAAATAAAAACATGATAACATGGGATTCCAACCAATGACAGTCTTAATTTGATAGTGCAAACCCAACACCTTACTAACTGTGCTAACCAGCCTGTGCATACCAGACACACAATTTATCAGAGATTTAAGTGAATAAGCTACAGTGTCCAAGGTACTAAACATAATATATTCTATGGGGTGTCATAAGCAAGTAATTAGAATACGTTCCTACTAAATTTATAAGACATAAGCATTCAATATTTGAGTAAACAAAGAGAAAATAAAGCTATCTATTGGGTTTCACTAAAAAGTCCATTGGAAGAATTGACTATTGTTGTTAAAAGACATAGGCATTCATATTATAGAGCCACAAACCACACTAGTAAAATAAAAACATGATAACATGGGATTCGAACCAATGACAGTCTTAATTTGATAGTGCAAACCCAACACCTTACTAACTGTGCTAACCAGACTGTACATACCAGACACACAATTTATCAGAGATTTAAGTGAATAAGCTACAGTGTCCAAGGTACTAAACATAATATATTCTATGGGGTGTCATAAGCAAGTCATTAGAATACTTTCCTACTAAATTTATAAGACATAAGCATTCAATATTTGAGTAAACAAAGATAAAATAAAGCTATCTATTGGGTTTTACTAAAAAGTCCATTGGAAGACTTGACTATTGTTGTTAAAAGACAAGCATTCATATTATAGAGCCACAATAGTAAAATAAAAACATGATAACATGGGATTCGAACCAATGACAGTCTTAATTTGATAGTGCAAACCCAACACCTTACTAACTGTGCTAACCAGACTGAGCATACCAAAAACACAATTTATCAGAGATTTAAGTGAATAAGCTACAGTGTCAAAGGTACTAAACATAATATATTCTATGGGGTGTCATAAGCAAGTCATTAGAATACGTTCCTACTAAATTTATAAGACATTAGCATTCAATATTTGAGTAAACAAAGAGAAAATAAAGCTATCTATTGGGTTTCACTAAAAAGTCCATTGGAAGACTTGACTATTGTTGTTAAAAGACATAGGCATTCATATTATAGAGCAACAAACCACACTAGTAAAATAAAAACATGATAACATGGGATTCCAACCAATGACAGTCTTAATTTGATAGTGCAAACCCAACACCTTACTAACTGTGCTAACCAGCCTGTGCATACCAGACACACAATTTATCAGAGATTTAAGTGAATAAGCTACAGTGTCCAAGGTACTAAACATAATATATTCTATGGGGTGTCATAAGCAAGTAATTAGAATACGTTCCTACTAAATTTATAAGACATAAGCATTCAATATTTGAGTAAACAAAGAGAAAATAAAGCTATCTATTGGGTTTCACTAAAAAGTCCATTGGAAGAATTGACTATTGTTGTTAAAAGACATAGGCATTCATATTATAGAGCCACAAACCACACTAGTAAAATAAAAACATGATAACATGGGATTCGAACCAATGACAGTCTTAATTTGATAGTGCAAACCCAACACCTTACTAACTGTGCTAACCAGACTGTACATACCAGACACACAATTTATCAGAGATTTAAGTGAATAAGCTACAGTGTCCAAGGTACTAAACATAATATATTCTATGGGGTGTCATAAGCAAGTCATTAGAATACTTTCCTACTAAATTTATAAGACATAAGCATTCAATATTTGAGTAAACAAAGATAAAATAAAGCTATCTATTGGGTTTTACTAAAAAGTCCATTGGAAGACTTGACTATTGTTGTTAAAAGACAAGCATTCATATTATAGAGCCACAATAGTAAAATAAAAACATGATAACATGGGATTCGAACCAATGACAGTCTTAATTTGATAGTGCAAACCCAACACCTTACTAACTGTGCTAACCAGACTGAGCATACCAAAAACACAATTTATCAGAGATTTAAGTGAATAAGCTACAGTGTCAAAGGTACTAAACATAATATATTCTATGGGGTGTCATAAGCAAGTCATTAGAATACGTTCCTACTAAATTTATAAGACATAAGCATTCAATATTTGAGTAAACAAAGAGAAAATAAAGCTATCTATTGGGTTTCACTAAAAAGTCCATTGGAAGACTTGACTATTGTTGTTAAAAGACATAGGCATTCATATTATAGAGCAACAAACCACACTAGTAAAATAAAAACATGATAACATGGGATTCCAACCAATGACAGTCTTAATTTGATAGTGCAAACCCAACACCTTACTAACTGTGCTAACCAGCCTGTGCATACCAGACACACAATTTATCAGAGATTTAAGTGAATAAGCTACAGTGTCCAAGGTACTAAACATAATATATTCTATGGGGTGTCATAAGCAAGTAATTAGAATACGTTCCTACTAAATTTATAAGACATAAGCATTCAATATTTGAGTAAACAAAGAGAAAATAAAGCTATCTATTGGGTTTCACTAAAAAGTCCATTGGAAGAATTGACTATTGTTGTTAAAAGACATAGGCATTCATATTATAGAGCCACAAACCACACTAGTAAAATAAAAACATGATAACATGGGATTCGAACCAATGACAGTCTTAATTTGATAGTGCAAACCCAACACCTTACTAACTGTGCTAACCAGACTGTACATACCAGACACACAATTTATCAGAGATTTAAGTGAATAAGCTACAGTGTCCAAGGTACTAAACATAATATATTCTATGGGGTGTCATAAGCAAGTCATTAGAATACTTTCCTACTAAATTTATAAGACATAAGCATTCAATATTTGAGTAAACAAAGATAAAATAAAGCTATCTATTGGGTTTTACTAAAAAGTCCATTGGAAGACTTGACTATTGTTGTTAAAAGACAAGCATTCATATTATAGAGCCACAATAGTAAAATAAAAACATGATAACATGGGATTCGAACCAATGACAGTCTTAATTTGATAGTGCAAACCCAACACCTTACTAACTGTGCTAACCAGACTGTGCATACCAGACACACAATTTATCAGAGATTTAAGTGAATAAGCTACAGTGTCAAAGGTACTAAACATAATATATTCTATGGGGTGTCATAAGCAAGTCATTAGAATACTTTCCTACTAAATTTATAAGACATAAGCATTCAATATTTGAGTAAACAAAGAGAAAATAAAGCTATCTATTGGGTTTCACTAAAAAGTCCATTGGAAGACTTGACTTATGTTGTTAAAAGACATAGGCATTCATATTATAGAGCCACAAACCACACTAGTAAAATAAAAACATGATAACATGGGATTTGAACCAATGACAGCCTTAATTTGATAGTGCAAACCCAACACCTTACTAACTGTGCTAACCAGACTGTACATACCAGACACACAATTTATTAGAGATTTAAGTGAATAAGCTACAGTGTCCAAGGTACTAAACATAATATATTCTATGGGGTGTCATAAGCAAGTCATTAGAATACTTTCCTACTAAATTTATAAGACATAAGCATTCATTATTTGAGTAAACAAAGAGAAAATAAAGCTATCTATTGGGTTTCACTAAAAAGTCCATTGGAAGAATTGACTATTGTTGTTAAAAGACATAGGCATTCATATTATAGAGCCACAAACCACACTAGTAAAATAAAAACATGATAACATGGGATTTGAACCAATGACAGTCTTAATTTGATAGTGCAAACCCAACACCTTACTAACTGTGCTAACCAGACTGAGCATACCAAAAACACAATTTATCAGAGATTTAAGTGAATAAGCTACAGTGTCAAAGGTACTAAACATAATATATTCTATGGGGTGTCATAAGCAAGTCATTAGAATACTTTCCTACTAAATTTATAAGACATAAGCATTCAATATTTGAGTAAACAAAGAGAAAATAAAGCTATCTATTGGGTTTCACTAAAAAGTCCATTGGAAGACTTGACTATTGTTGTTAAAAGACATAGGCATTCATATTATAGAGCCACAAACCACACTAGTAAAATAAAAACATGATAACATGGGATTCGAACCAATGACAGCCTTAATTTGATAGTGCAAACCCAACACCTTACTAACTGTGCTAACCAGACTGAGCATACCAAAAACACAATTTATCAGAGATTTAAGTGAATAAGCTACAGTGTCAAAGGTACTAAACATAATATATTCTATGGGGTGTCATAAGCAAGTCATTAGAATACTTTCCTACTAAATTTATAAGACATAAGCATTCAATATTTGAGTAAACAAAGAGAAAATAAAGCTATCTATTGGGTTTCACTAAAAAGTCCATTGGAAGACTTGACTATTGTTGTTAAAAGACATAGGCATTCATATTATAGAGCCACAAACCACACTAGTAAAATAAAAACATGATAACATGGGATTCGAACCAATGACAGCCTTAATTTGATAGTGCAAACCCAACACCTTACTAACTGTGCTAACCAGACTGTACATACCAGACACACAATTTATCAGAGATTTAAGTGAATAAGCTACAGTGTCCAAGGTACTAAACATAATATATTCTACGGGGTGTCATAAGCAAGTCATTAGAATACTTTCCTACTAAATTTATAAGACATAAGCATTCAATATTTGAGTAAACAAAGAGAAAATAAAGCTATCTATTGGGTTTCACTAAAAAGTCCATTGGAAGACTTGACTATTGTTGTTAAAAGACATAGGCATTCATATTATAGAGCCACAAACCACACTAGTAAAATAAAAACATGATAACATGGGATTCGAACCAATGACAGCCTTAATTTGATAGTGCAAACCCAACACCTTACTAACTGTGCTAACCAGACTGAGCATACCAAAAACACAATTTATCAGATATTTAAGTGAATAAGCTACAGTGTAGCTTGTGTACAAGTACTTAATTTGATAGTGCAAACCCAACACCTTACTAACTGCGCTAACCAGACTGTGCATACCAAATACACAATTTATCAGAGATTTAAGTGAATAAGCTACAGTGTCCAAGGTACTAAACATAATATATTCTATGGGGTGTCATAAGCAAGTCATTAGAATACTTTCCTACTAAATTTATAAGACAAGCATTCAATATTTGAGTAAACAAAGAGAAAATAAAGCTATCTATTGGGTTTCACTAAAAAGTCCATTGGAAGACTTGACTATTGTTGTTAAAAGACATAGGCATTCATATTATAGAGCCACAAACCACACTAGTAAAATAAAAACATGATAACATGGGATTCGAACCAATGACAGCCTTAATTTGATAGTGCAAACCCAACACCTTACTAACTGTGCTAACCAGACTGTACATACCAGACACACAATTTATCAGAGATTTAAGTGAATAAGCTACAGTGTCCAAGGTACTAAACATAATATATTCTATGGGGTGTCATAAGCAAGTAATTAGAATACGTTCCTACTAAATTTATAAGACATAAGCATTCAATATTTGAGTAAACAAAGAGAAAATAAAGCTATCTATTGGGTTTCACTAAAAAGTCCATTGGAAGAATTGACTATTGTTGTTAAAAGACATAGGCATTCATATTATAGAGCCACAAACCACACTAGTAAAATAAAAACATGATAACATGGGATTCGAACCAATGACAGTCTTAATTTGATAGTGCAAACCCAACACCTTACTAACTGTGCTAACCAGACTGTACATACCAGACACACAATTTATCAGAGATTTAAGTGAATAAGCTACAGTGTCCAAGGTACTAAACATAATATATTCTATGGGGTGTCATAAGCAAGTCATTAGAATACTTTCCTACTAAATTTATAAGACATAAGCATTCAATATTTGAGTAAACAAAGATAAAATAAAGCTATCTATTGGGTTTTACTAAAAAGTCCATTGGAAGACTTGACTATTGTTGTTAAAAGACAAGCATTCATATTATAGAGCCACAATAGTAAAATAAAAACATGATAACATGGGATTCGAACCAATGACAGTCTTAATTTGATAGTGCAAACCCAACACCTTACTAACTGTGCTAACCAGACTGAGCATACCAAAAACACAATTTATCAGAGATTTAAGTGAATAAGCTACAGTGTCAAAGGTACTAAACATAATATATTCTATGGGGTGTCATAAGCAAGTCATTAGAATACGTTCCTACTAAATTTATAAGACATAAGCATTCAATATTTGAGTAAACAAAGAGAAAATAAAGCTATCTATTGGGTTTCACTAAAAAGTCCATTGGAAGACTTGACTATTGTTGTTAAAAGACATAGGCATTCATATTATAGAGCAACAAACCACACTAGTAAAATAAAAACATGATAACATGGGATTCCAACCAATGACAGTCTTAATTTGATAGTGCAAACCCAACACCTTACTAACTGTGCTAACCAGCCTGTGCATACCAGACACACAATTTATCAGAGATTTAAGTGAATAAGCTACAGTGTCCAAGGTACTAAACATAATATATTCTATGGGGTGTCATAAGCAAGTAATTAGAATACGTTCCTACTAAATTTATAAGACATAAGCATTCAATATTTGAGTAAACAAAGAGAAAATAAAGCTATCTATTGGGTTTCACTAAAAAGTCCATTGGAAGAATTGACTATTGTTGTTAAAAGACATAGGCATTCATATTATAGAGCCACAAACCACACTAGTAAAATAAAAACATGATAACATGGGATTCGAACCAATGACAGTCTTAATTTGATAGTGCAAACCCAACACCTTACTAACTGTGCTAACCAGACTGAGCATACCAAAAACACAATTTATCAGAGATTTAAGTGAATAAGCTACAGTGTCAAAGGTACTAAACATAATATATTCTATGGGGTGTCATAAGCAAGTCATTAGAATACTTTCCTACTAAATTTATAAGACATAAGCATTCAATATTTGAGTAAACAAAGAGAAAATAAAGCTATCTATTGGGTTTCACTAAAAAGTCCATTGGAAGACTTGACTATTGTTGTTAAAAGACATAGGCATTCATATTATAGAGCCACAAACCACACTAGTAAAATAAAAACATGATAACATGGGATTCGAACCAATGACAGTCTTAATTTGATAGTGCAAACCCAACACCTTACTAACTGTGCTAACCAGACTGTACATACCAGACACACAATTTATCAGAGATTTAAGTGAATAAGCTACAGTGTCCAAGGTACTAAACATAATATATTCTATGGGGTGTCATAAGCAAGTCATTAGAATACTTTCCTACTAAATTTATAAGACATAAGCATTCAATATTTGAGTAAACAAAGATAAAATAAAGCTATCTATTGGGTTTTACTAAAAAGTCCATTGGAAGACTTGACTATTGTTGTTAAAAGACAAGCATTCATATTATAGAGCCACAATAGTAAAATAAAAACATGATAACATGGGATTCGAACCAATGACAGTCTTAATTTGATAGTGCAAACCCAACACCTTACTAACTGTGCTAACCAGACTGTGCATACCAGACACACAATTTATCAGAGATTTAAGTGAATAAGCTACAGTGTCAAAGGTACTAAACATAATATATTCTATGGGGTGTCATAAGCAAGTCATTAGAATACTTTCCTACTAAATTTATAAGACATAAGCATTCATTATTTGAGTAAACAAAGAGAAAATAAAGCTATTTATTGGGTTTCACTAAAAAGTCCATTGGAAGAATTGACTATTGTTGTTAAAAGACATAGGCATTCATATTATAGAGCCACAAACCACACTAGTAAAATAAAAACATGATAACATGGGATTTGAACCAATGACAGTCTTAATTTGATAGTGCAAACCCAACACCTTACTAACTGTGCTAACCAGACTGAGCATACCAAAAACACAATTTATCAGAGATTTAAGTGAATAAGCTACAGTGTCAAAGGTACTAAACATAATATATTCTATGGGGTGTCATAAGCAAGTCATTAGAATACTTTCCTACTAAATTTATAAGACATAAGCATTCAATATTTGAGTAAACAAAGAGAAAATAAAGCTATCTATTGGGTTTCACTAAAAAGTCCATTGGAAGACTTGACTATTGTTGTTAAAAGACATAGGCATTCATATTATAGAGCCACAAACCACACTAGTAAAATAAAAACATGATAACATGGGATTCGAACCAATGACAGCCTTAATTTGATAGTGCAAACCCAACACCTTACTAACTGTGCTAACCAGACTGAGCATACCAAAAACACAATTTATCAGAGATTTAAGTGAATAAGCTACAGTGTCAAAGGTACTAAACATAATATATTCTATGGGGTGTCATAAGCAAGTCATTAGAATACTTTCCTACTAAATTTATAAGACATAAGCATTCAATATTTGAGTAAACAAAGAGAAAATAAAGCTATCTATTGGGTTTCACTAAAAAGTCCATTGGAAGACTTGACTATTGTTGTTAAAAGACATAGGCATTCATATTATAGAGCCACAAACCACACTAGTAAAATAAAAACATGATAACATGGGATTCGAACCAATGACAGCCTTAATTTGATAGTGCAAACCCAACACCTTACTAACTGTGCTAACCAGACTGAGCATACCAAAAACACAATTTATCAGAGATTTAAGTGAATAAGCTACAGTGTCAAAGGTACTAAACATAATATATTCTATGGGGTGTCATAAGCAAGTCATTAGAATACTTTCCTACTAAATTTATAAGACATAAGCATTCAATATTTGAGTAAACAAAGAGAAAATAAAGCTATCTATTGGGTTTCACTAAAAAGTCCATTGGAAGACTTGACTATTGTTGTTAAAAGACATAGGCATTCATATTATAGAGCCACAAACCACACTAGTAAAATAAAAACATGATAACATGGGATTCGAACCAATGACAGCCTTAATTTGATAGTGCAAACCCAACACCTTACTAACTGTGCTAACCAGACTGTACATACCAGACACACAATTTATCAGAGATTTAAGTGAATAAGCTACAGTGTCCAAGGTACTAAACATAATATATTCTACGGGGTGTCATAAGCAAGTCATTAGAATACTTTCCTACTAAATTTATAAGACATAAGCATTCAATATTTGAGTAAACAAAGAGAAAATAAAGCTATCTATTGGGTTTCACTAAAAAGTCCATTGGAAGACTTGACTATTGTTGTTAAAAGACATAGGCATTCATATTATAGAGCCACAAACCACACTAGTAAAATAAAAACATGATAACATGGGATTCGAACCAATGACAGCCTTAATTTGATAGTGCAAACCCAACACCTTACTAACTGTGCTAACCAGACTGAGCATACCAAAAACACAATTTATCAGAGATTTAAGTGAATAAGCTACAGTGTAGCTTGTGTACAAGTACTTAATTTGATAGTGCAAACCCAACACCTTACTAACTGCGCTAACCAGACTGTGCATACCAAATACACAATTTATCAGAGATTTAAGTGAATAAGCTACAGTGTCCAAGGTACTAAACATAATATATTCTATGGGGTGTCATAAGCAAGTCATTAGAATACTTTCCTACTAAATTTATAAGACAAGCATTCAATATTTGAGTAAACAAAGAGAAAATAAAGCTATCTATTGGGTTTCACTAAAAAGTCCATTGGAAGACTTGACTATTGTTGTTAAAAGACATAGGCATTCATATTATAGAGCCACAAACCACACTAGTAAAATAAAAACATGATAACATGGGATTCGAACCAATGACAGCCTTAATTTGATAGTGCAAACCCAACACCTTACTAACTGTGCTAACCAGACTGTACATACCAGACACACAATTTATCAGAGATTTAAGTGAATAAGCTACAGTGTCCAAGGTACTAAACATAATATATTCTATGGGGTGTCATAAGCAAGTAATTAGAATACGTTCCTACTAAATTTATAAGACATAAGCATTCAATATTTGAGTAAACAAAGAGAAAATAAAGCTATCTATTGGGTTTCACTAAAAAGTCCATTGGAAGAATTGACTATTGTTGTTAAAAGACATAGGCATTCATATTATAGAGCCACAAACCACACTAGTAAAATAAAAATATGATAACATGGGATTTGAACCAATGACAGTCTTAATTTGATAGTGCAAACCCAACACCTTACTAACTGTGCTAACCAGACTGTACATACCAGACACACAATTTATCAGAGATTTAAGTGAATAAGCTACAGTGTCCAAGGTACTAAACATAATATATTCTATGGGGTGTCATAAGCAAGTCATTAGAATACTTTCCTACTAAATTTATAAGACATAAGCATTCAATATTTGAGTAAACAAAGATAAAATAAAGCTATCTATTGGGTTTTACTAAAAAGTCCATTGGAAGACTTGACTATTGTTGTTAAAAGACAAGCATTCATATTATAGAGCCACAATAGTAAAATAAAAACATGATAACATGGGATTCGAACCAATGACAGTCTTAATTTGATAGTGCAAACCCAACACCTTACTAACTGTGCTAACCAGACTGAGCATACCAAAAACACAATTTATCAGAGATTTAAGTGAATAAGCTACAGTGTCAAAGGTACTAAACATAATATATTCTATGGGGTGTCATAAGCAAGTCATTAGAATACGTTCCTACTAAATTTATAAGACATAAGCATTCAATATTTGAGTAAACAAAGAGAAAATAAAGCTATCTATTGGGTTTCACTAAAAAGTCCATTGGAAGACTTGACTATTGTTGTTAAAAGACATAGGCATTCATATTATAGAGCAACAAACCACACTAGTAAAATAAAAACATGATAACATGGGATTCCAACCAATGACAGTCTTAATTTGATAGTGCAAACCCAACACCTTACTAACTGTGCTAACCAGCCTGTGCATACCAGACACACAATTTATCAGAGATTTAAGTGAATAAGCTACAGTGTCCAAGGTACTAAACATAATATATTCTATGGGGTGTCATAAGCAAGTAATTAGAATACGTTCCTACTAAATTTATAAGACATAAGCATTCAATATTTGAGTAAACAAAGAGAAAATAAAGCTATCTATTGGGTTTCACTAAAAAGTCCATTGGAAGAATTGACTATTGTTGTTAAAAGACATAGGCATTCATATTATAGAGCCACAAACCACACTAGTAAAATAAAAACATGATAACATGGGATTCGAACCAATGACAGTCTTAATTTGATAGTGCAAACCCAACACCTTACTACCTGTGCTAACCAGACTGAGCATACCAAAAACACAATTTATCAGAGATTTAAGTGAATAAGCTACAGTGTCAAAGGTACTAAACATAATATATTCTATGGGGTGTCATAAGCAAGTCATTAGAATACTTTCCTACTAAATTTATAAGACATAAGCATTCAATATTTGAGTAAACAAAGAGAAAATAAAGCTATCTATTGGGTTTCACTAAAAAGTCCATTGGAAGACTTGACTATTGTTGTTAAAAGACATAGGCATTCATATTATAGAGCCACAAACCACACTAGTAAAATAAAAACATGATAACATGGGATTCGAACCAATGACAGTCTTAATTTGATAGTGCAAACCCAACACCTTACTAACTGTGCTAACCAGACTGTACATACCAGACACACAATTTATCAGAGATTTAAGTGAATAAGCTACAGTGTCAAAGGTACTAAACATAATATATTCTATGGGGTGTCATAAGCAAGTCATTAGAATACTTTCCTACTAAATTTATAAGACATAAGCATTCAATATTTGAGTAAACAAAGATAAAATAAAGCTATCTATTGGGTTTTACTAAAAAGTCCATTGGAAGACTTGACTATTGTTGTTAAAAGACAAGCATTCATATTATAGAGCCACAATAGTAAAATAAAAACATGATAACATGGGATTCGAACCAATGACAGTCTTAATTTGATAGTGCAAACCCAACACCTTACTAACTGTGCTAACCAGACTGTGCATACCAGACACACAATTTATCAGAGATTTAAGTGAATAAGCTACAGTGTCAAAGGTACTAAACATAATATATTCTATGGGGTGTCATAAGCAAGTCATTAGAATACTTTCCTACTAAATTTATAAGACATAAGCATTCAATATTTGAGTAAACAAAGAGAAAATAAAGCTATCTATTGGGTTTCACTAAAAAGTCCATTGGAAGACTTGACTTATGTTGTTAAAAGACATAGGCATTCATATTATAGAGCCACAAACCACACTAGTAAAATAAAAACATGATAACATGGGATTTGAACCAATGACAGCCTTAATTTGATAGTGCAAACCCAACACCTTACTAACTGTGCTAACCAGACTGTACATACCAGACACACAATTTATTAGAGATTTAAGTGAATAAGCTACAGTGTCCAAGGTACTAAACATAATATATTCTATGGGGTGTCATAAGCAAGTCATTAGAATACTTTCCTACTAAATTTATAAGACATAAGCATTCATTATTTGAGTAAACAAAGAGAAAATAAAGCTATCTATTGGGTTTCACTAAAAAGTCCATTGGAAGAATTGACTATTGTTGTTAAAAGACATAGGCATTCATATTATAGAGCCACAAACCACACTAGTAAAATAAAAACATGATAACATGGGATTTGAACCAATGACAGTCTTAATTTGATAGTGCAAACCCAACACCTTACTAACTGTGCTAACCAGACTGAGCATACCAAAAACACAATTTATCAGAGATTTAAGTGAATAAGCTACAGTGTCAAAGGTACTAAACATAATATATTCTATGGGGTGTCATAAGCAAGTCATTAGAATACTTTCCTACTAAATTTATAAGACATAAGCATTCAATATTTGAGTAAACAAAGAGAAAATAAAGCTATCTATTGGGTTTCACTAAAAAGTCCATTGGAAGACTTGACTATTGTTGTTAAAAGACATAGGCATTCATATTATAGAGCCACAAACCACACTAGTAAAATAAAAACATGATAACACGGGATTCGAACCAATGACAGCCTTAATTTGATAGTGCAAACCCAACACCTTACTAACTGTGCTAACCAGACTGAGCATACCAAAAACACAATTTATCAGAGATTTAAGTGAATAAGCTACAGTGTCAAAGGTACTAAACATAATATATTCTATGGGGTGTCATAAGCAAGTCATTAGAATACTTTCCTACTAAATTTATAAGACATAAGCATTCAATATTTGAGTAAACAAAGAGAAAATAAAGCTATCTATTGGGTTTCACTAAAAAGTCCATTGGAAGACTTGACTATTGTTGTTAAAAGACATAGGCATTCATATTATAGAGCCACAAACCACACTAGTAAAATAAAAACATGATAACATGGGATTCGAACCAATGACAGCCTTAATTTGATAGTGCAAACCCAACACCTTACTAACTGTGCTAACCAGACTGAGCATACCAAAAACACAATTTATCAGAGATTTAAGTGAATAAGCTACAGTGTAGCTTGTGTACAAGTACTTAATTTGATAGTGCAAACCCAACACCTTACTAACTGCGCTAACCAGACTGTGCATACCAAATACACAATTTATCAGAGATTTAAGTGAATAAGCTACAGTGTCCAAGGTACTAAACATAATATATTCTATGGGGTGTCATAAGCAAGTCATTAGAATACTTTCCTACTAAATTTATAAGACAAGCATTCAATATTTGAGTAAACAAAGAGAAAATAAAGCTATCTATTGGGTTTCACTAAAAAGTCCATTGGAAGACTTGACTATTGTTGTTAAAAGACATAGGCATTCATATTATAGAGCCACAAACCACACTAGTAAAATAAAAACATGATAACATGGGATTCGAACCAATGACAGCCTTAATTTGATAGTGCAAACCCAACACCTTACTAACTGTGCTAACCAGACTGTACATACCAGACACACAATTTATCAGAGATTTAAGTGAATAAGCTACAGTGTCCAAGGTACTAAACATAATATATTCTATGGGGTGTCATAAGCAAGTAATTAGAATACGTTCCTACTAAATTTATAAGACATAAGCATTCAATATTTGAGTAAACAAAGAGAAAATAAAGCTATCTATTGGGTTTCACTAAAAAGTCCATTGGAAGAATTGACTATTGTTGTTAAAAGACATAGGCATTCATATTATAGAGCCACAAACCACACTAGTAAAATAAAAACATGATAACATGGGATTTGAACCAATGACAGTCTTAATTTGATAGTGCAAACCCAACACCTTACTAACTGTGCTAACCAGACTGTACATACCAGACACACAATTTATCAGAGATTTAAGTGAATAAGCTACAGTGTCCAAGGTACTAAACATAATATATTCTATGGGGTGTCATAAGCAAGTCATTAGAATACTTTCCTACTAAATTTATAAGACATAAGCATTCAATATTTGAGTAAACAAAGATAAAATAAAGCTATCTATTGGGTTTTACTAAAAAGTCCATTGGAAGACTTGACTATTGTTGTTAAAAGACAAGCATTCATATTATAGAGCCACAATAGTAAAATAAAAACATGATAACATGGGATTCGAACCAATGACAGTCTTAATTTGATAGTGCAAACCCAACACCTTACTAACTGTGCTAACCAGACTGAGCATACCAAAAACACAATTTATCAGAGATTTAAGTGAATAAGCTACAGTGTCAAAGGTACTAAACATAATATATTCTATGGGGTGTCATAAGCAAGTCATTAGAATACGTTCCTACTAAATTTATAAGACATAAGCATTCAATATTTGAGTAAACAAAGAGAAAATAAAGCTATCTATTGGGTTTCACTAAAAAGTCCATTGGAAGACTTGACTATTGTTGTTAAAAGACATAGGCATTCATATTATAGAGCAACAAACCACACTAGTAAAATAAAAACATGATAACATGGGATTCCAACCAATGACAGTCTTAATTTGATAGTGCAAACCCAACACCTTACTAACTGTGCTAACCAGCCTGTGCATACCAGACACACAATTTATCAGAGATTTAAGTGAATAAGCTACAGTGTCCAAGGTACTAAACATAATATATTCTATGGGGTGTCATAAGCAAGTAATTAGAATACGTTCCTACTAAATTTATAAGACATAAGCATTCAATATTTGAGTAAACAAAGAGAAAATAAAGCTATCTATTGGGTTTCACTAAAAAGTCCATTGGAAGAATTGACTATTGTTGTTAAAAGACATAGGCATTCATATTATAGAGCCACAAACCACACTAGTAAAATAAAAACATGATAACATGGGATTCGAACCAATGACAGTCTTAATTTGATAGTGCAAACCCAACACCTTACTACCTGTGCTAACCAGACTGAGCATACCAAAAACACAATTTATCAGAGATTTAAGTGAATAAGCTACAGTGTCAAAGGTACTAAACATAATATATTCTATGGGGTGTCATAAGCAAGTCATTAGAATACTTTCCTACTAAATTTATAAGACATAAGCATTCAATATTTGAGTAAACAAAGAGAAAATAAAGCTATCTATTGGGTTTCACTAAAAAGTCCATTGGAAGACTTGACTATTGTTGTTAAAAGACATAGGCATTCATATTATAGAGCCACAAACCACACTAGTAAAATAAAAACATGATAACATGGGATTCGAACCAATGACAGTCTTAATTTGATAGTGCAAACCCAACACCTTACTAACTGTGCTAACCAGACTGTACATACCAGACACACAATTTATCAGAGATTTAAGTGAATAAGCTACAGTGTCAAAGGTACTAAACATAATATATTCTATGGGGTGTCATAAGCAAGTCATTAGAATACTTTCCTACTAAATTTATAAGACATAAGCATTCAATATTTGAGTAAACAAAGATAAAATAAAGCTATCTATTGGGTTTTACTAAAAAGTCCATTGGAAGACTTGACTATTGTTGTTAAAAGACAAGCATTCATATTATAGAGCCACAATAGTAAAATAAAAACATGATAACATGGGATTCGAACCAATGACAGTCTTAATTTGATAGTGCAAACCCAACACCTTACTAACTGTGCTAACCAGACTGTACATACCAGACACACAATTTATTAGAGATTTAAGTGAATAAGCTACAGTGTCCAAGGTACTAAACATAATATATTCTATGGGGTGTCATAAGCAAGTCATTAGAATACTTTCCTACTAAATTTATAAGACATAAGCATTCATTATTTGAGTAAACAAAGAGAAAATAAAGCTATCTATTGGGTTTCACTAAAAAGTCCATTGGAAGACTTGACTTATGTTGTTAAAAGACATAGGCATTCATATTATAGAGCCACAAACCACACTAGTAAAATAAAAACATGATAACATTGGATTTGAACCAATGACAGCCTTAATTTGATAGTGCAAACCCAACACCTTACTAACTGTGCTAACCAGACTGTACATACCAGACACACAATTTATTAGAGATTTAAGTGAATAAGCTACAGTGTCCAAGGTACTAAACATAATATATTCTATGGGGTGTCATAAGCAAGTCATTAGAATACTTTCCTACTAAATTTATAAGACATAAGCATTCATTATTTGAGTAAACAAAGAGAAAATAAAGCTATCTATTGGGTTTCACTAAAAAGTCCATTGGAAGAATTGACTATTGTTGTTAAAAGACATAGGCATTCATATTATAGAGCCACAAACCACACTAGTAAAATAAAAACATGATAACATGGGATTTGAACCAATGACAGTCTTAATTTGATAGTGCAAACCCAACACCTTACTAACTGTGCTAACCAGACTGAGCATACCAAAAACACAATTTATCAGAGATTTAAGTGAATAAGCTACAGTGTCAAAGGTACTAAACATAATATATTCTATGGGGTGTCATAAGCAAGTCATTAGAATACTTTCCTACTAAATTTATAAGACATAAGCATTCAATATTTGAGTAAACAAAGAGAAAATAAAGCTATCTATTGGGTTTCACTAAAAAGTCCATTGGAAGACTTGACTATTGTTGTTAAAAGACATAGGCATTCATATTATAGAGCCACAAACCACACTAGTAAAATAAAAACATGATAACACGGGATTCGAACCAATGACAGCCTTAATTTGATAGTGCAAACCCAACACCTTACTAACTGTGCTAACCAGACTGAGCATACCAAAAACACAATTTATCAGAGATTTAAGTGAATAAGCTACAGTGTCAAAGGTACTAAACATAATATATTCTATGGGGTGTCATAAGCAAGTCATTAGAATACTTTCCTACTAAATTTATAAGACATAAGCATTCAATATTTGAGTAAACAAAGAGAAAATAAAGCTATCTATTGGGTTTCACTAAAAAGTCCATTGGAAGACTTGACTATTGTTGTTAAAAGACATAGGCATTCATATTATAGAGCCACAAACCACACTAGTAAAATAAAAACATGATAACATGGGATTCGAACCAATGACAGCCTTAATTTGATAGTGCAAACCCAACACCTTACTAACTGTGCTAACCAGACTGAGCATACCAAAAACACAATTTATCAGAGATTTAAGTGAATAAGCTACAGTGTAGCTTGTGTACAAGTACTTAATTTGATAGTGCAAACCCAACACCTTACTAACTGCGCTAACCAGACTGTGCATACCAAATACACAATTTATCAGAGATTTAAGTGAATAAGCTACAGTGTCCAAGGTACTAAACATAATATATTCAATGGGGTGTCATAAGCAAGTCATTAGAATACTTTCCTACTAAATTTATAAGACAAGCATTCAATATTTGAGTAAACAAAGAGAAAATAAAGCTATCTATTGGGTTTCACTAAAAAGTCCATTGGAAGACTTGTCTATTGTTGTTAAAAGACATAGGCATTCATATTATAGAGCCACAAACCACACTAGTAAAATAAAAACATGATAACATGGGATTCGAACCAATGACAGCCTTAATTTGATAGTGCAAACCCAACACCTTACTAACTGTGCTAACCAGACTGTACATACCAGACACATAATTTATCAGAGATTTAAGTGAATAAGCTACAGTGTCCAAGGTACTAAACATAATATATTCTATGGGGTGTCATAAATTAGAATACTTTCCTACTAAATTTATAAGACATAAGCATTCAATATTTGAGTAAACAAAGAGAAAATAAAGCTATCTATTGGGTTTCACTAAAAAGTCCATTGGAAGACTTGACTATTGTTGTTAAAAGACATAGGCATTCATATTATAGAGCCACAAACCACACTAGTAAAATAAAAACATGATAACATGGGATTCCAACCAATGACAGTCTTAATTTGATAGTGCAAACCCAACACCTTACTAACTGTGCTAACCAGCCTGTGCATACCAGACACACAATTTATCAGAGATTTAAGTGAATAAGCTACAGTGTCCAAGGTACTAAACATAATATATTCTATGGGGTGTCATAAGCAAGTAATTAGAATACGTTCCTACTAAATTTATAAGACATAAGCATTCAATATTTGAGTAAACAAAGAGAAAATAAAGCTATCTATTGGGTTTCACTAAAAAGTCCATTGGAAGAATTGACTATTGTTGTTAAAAGACATAGGCATTCATATTATAGAGCCACAAACCACACTAGTAAAATAAAAACATGATAACATGGGATTCGAACCAATTACAGTCTTAATTTGATAGTGCAAACCCAACACCTTACTAACTGTGCTAACCAGACTGAGCATACCAAAAACACAATTTATCAGAGATTTAAGTGAATAAGCCACAGTGTCAAAGGTACTAAACATAATATATTCTATGGGGTGTCATAAGCAAGTCATTAGAATACTTTCCTACTAAATTTATAAGACATAAGCATTCAATATTTGAGTAAACAAAGATAAAATAAAGCTATCTATTGGGTTTTACTAAAAAGTCCATTGGAAGACTTGACTATTGTTGTTAAAAGACAAGCATTCATATTATAGAGCCACAATAGTAAAATAAAAACATGATAACATGGGATTCGAACCAATGACAGTCTTAATTTGATAGTGCAAACCCAACACCTTACTAACTGTGCTAACCAGACTGTGCATACCAGACACACAATTTATCAGAGATTTAAGTGAATAAGCTACAGTGTCAAAGGTACTAAACATAATATATTCTATGGGGTGTCATAAGCAAGTCATTAGAATACTTTCCTACTAAATTTATAAGACATAAGCATTCAATATTTGAGTAAACAAAGAGAAAATAAAGCTATCTATTGGGTTTCACTAAAAAGTCCATTGGAAGACTTGACTTATGTTGTTAAAAGACATAGGCATTCATATTATAGAGCCACAAACCACACTAGTAAAATAAAAACATGATAACATGGGATTTGAACCAATGACAGCCTTAATTTGATAGTGCAAACCCAACACCTTACTAACTGTGCTAACCAGACTGTACATACCAGACACACAATTTATTAGAGATTTAAGTGAATAAGCTACAGTGTCCAAGGTACTAAACATAATATATTCTATGGGGTGTCATAAGCAAGTCATTAGAATACTTTCCTACTAAATTTATAAGACATAAGCATTCATTATTTGAGTAAACAAAGAGAAAATAAAGCTATTTATTGGGTTTCACTAAAAAGTCCATTGGAAGAATTGACTATTGTTGTTAAAAGACATAGGCATTCATATTATAGAGCCACAAACCACACTAGTAAAATAAAAACATGATAACATGGGATTTGAACCAATGACAGTCTTAATTTGATAGTGCAAACCCAACACCTTACTAACTGTGCTAACCAGACTGAGCATACCAAAAACACAATTTATCAGAGATTTAAGTGAATAAGCTACAGTGTCAAAGGTACTAAACATAATATATTCTATGGGGTGTCATAAGCAAGTCATTAGAATACTTTCCTACTAAATTTATAAGACATAAGCATTCAATATTTGAGTAAACAAAGAGAAAATAAAGCTATCTATTGGGTTTCACTAAAAAGTCCATTGGAAGACTTGACTATTGTTGTTAAAAGACATAGGCATTCATATTATAGAGCCACAAACCACACTAGTAAAATAAAAACATGATAACATGGGATTCGAACCAATGACAGCCTTAATTTGATAGTGCAAACCCAACACCTTACTAACTGTGCTAACCAGACTGAGCATACCAAAAACACAATTTATCAGAGATTTAAGTGAATAAGCTACAGTGTCAAAGGTACTAAACATAATATATTCTATGGGGTGTCATAAGCAAGTCATTAGAATACTTTCCTACTAAATTTATAAGACATAAGCATTCAATATTTGAGTAAACAAAGAGAAAATAAAGCTATCTATTGGGTTTCACTAAAAAGTCCATTGGAAGACTTGACTATTGTTGTTAAAAGACATAGGCATTCATATTATAGAGCCACAAACCACACTAGTAAAATAAAAACATGATAACATGGGATTCGAACCAATGACAGCCTTAATTTGATAGTGCAAACCCAACACCTTACTAACTGTGCTAACCAGACTGAGCATACCAAAAACACAATTTATCAGAGATTTAAGTGAATAAGCTACAGTGTCAAAGGTACTAAACATAATATATTCTATGGGGTGTCATAAGCAAGTCATTAGAATACTTTCCTACTAAATTTATAAGACATAAGCATTCAATATTTGAGTAAACAAAGAGAAAATAAAGCTATCTATTGGGTTTCACTAAAAAGTCCATTGGAAGACTTGACTATTGTTGTTAAAAGACATAGGCATTCATATTATAGAGCCACAAACCACACTAGTAAAATAAAAACATGATAACATGGGATTCGAACCAATGACAGCCTTAATTTGATAGTGCAAACCCAACACCTTACTAACTGTGCTAACCAGACTGTACATACCAGACACATAATTTATCAGAGATTTAAGTGAATAAGCTACAGTGTCCAAGGTACTAAACATAATATATTCTATGGGGTGTCATAAATTAGAATACTTTCCTACTAAATTTATAAGACATAAGCATTCAATATTTGAGTAAACAAAGAGAAAATAAAGCTATCTATTGGGTTTCACTAAAAAGTCCATTGGAAGACTTGACTATTGTTGTTAAAAGACATAGGCATTCATATTATAGAGCCACAAACCACACTAGTAAAATAAAAACATGATAACATGGGATTCCAACCAATGACAGTCTTAATTTGATAGTGCAAACCCAACACCTTACTAACTGTGCTAACCAGCCTGTGCATACCAGACACACAATTTATCAGAGATTTAAGTGAATAAGCTACAGTGTCCAAGGTACTAAACATAATATATTCTATGGGGTGTCATAAGCAAGTAATTAGAATACGTTCCTACTAAATTTATAAGACATAAGCATTCAATATTTGAGTAAACAAAGAGAAAATAAAGCTATCTATTGGGTTTCACTAAAAAGTCCATTGGAAGAATTGACTATTGTTGTTAAAAGACATAGGCATTCATATTATAGAGCCACAAACCACACTAGTAAAATAAAAACATGATAACATGGGATTCGAACCAATTACAGTCTTAATTTGATAGTGCAAACCCAACACCTTACTAACTGTGCTAACCAGACTGAGCATACCAAAAACACAATTTATCAGAGATTTAAGTGAATAAGCTACAGTGTCAAAGGTACTAAACATAATATATTCTATGGGGTGTCATAAGCAAGTCATTAGAATACTTTCCTACTAAATTTATAAGACATAAGCATTCAATATTTGAGTAAACAAAGATAAAATAAAGCTATCTATTGGGTTTTACTAAAAAGTCCATTGGAAGACTTGACTATTGTTGTTAAAAGACAAGCATTCATATTATAGAGCCACAATAGTAAAATAAAAACATGATAACATGGGATTCGAACCAATGACAGTCTTAATTTGATAGTGCAAACCCAACACCTTACTAACTGTGCTAACCAGACTGTGCATACCAGACACACAATTTATCAGAGATTTAAGTGAATAAGCTACAGTGTCAAAGGTACTAAACATAATATATTCTATGGGGTGTCATAAGCAAGTCATTAGAATACTTTCCTACTAAATTTATAAGACATAAGCATTCAATATTTGAGTAAACAAAGAGAAAATAAAGCTATCTATTGGGTTTCACTAAAAAGTCCATTGGAAGACTTGACTTATGTTGTTAAAAGACATAGGCATTCATATTATAGAGCCACAAACCACACTAGTAAAATAAAAACATGATAACATGGGATTTGAACCAATGACAGCCTTAATTTGATAGTGCAAACCCAACACCTTACTAACTGTGCTAACCAGACTGTACATACCAGACACACAATTTATTAGAGATTTAAGTGAATAAGCTACAGTGTCCAAGGTACTAAACATAATATATTCTATGGGGTGTCATAAGCAAGTCATTAGAATACTTTCCTACTAAATTTATAAGACATAAGCATTCATTATTTGAGTAAACAAAGAGAAAATAAAGCTATTTATTGGGTTTCACTAAAAAGTCCATTGGAAGAATTGACTATTGTTGTTAAAAGACATAGGCATTCATATTATAGAGCCACAAACCACACTAGTAAAATAAAAACATGATAACATGGGATTTGAACCAATGACAGTCTTAATTTGATAGTGCAAACCCAACACCTTACTAACTGTGCTAACCAGACTGAGCATACCAAAAACACAATTTATCAGAGATTTAAGTGAATAAGCTACAGTGTCAAAGGTACTAAACATAATATATTCTATGGGGTGTCATAAGCAAGTCATTAGAATACTTTCCTACTAAATTTATAAGACATAAGCATTCAATATTTGAGTAAACAAAGAGAAAATAAAGCTATCTATTGGGTTTCACTAAAAAGTCCATTGGAAGACTTGACTATTGTTGTTAAAAGACATAGGCATTCATATTATAGAGCCACAAACCACACTAGTAAAATAAAAACATGATAACATGGGATTCGAACCAATGACAGCCTTAATTTGATAGTGCAAACCCAACACCTTACTAACTGTGCTAACCAGACTGAGCATACCAAAAACACAATTTATCAGAGATTTAAGTGAATAAGCTACAGTGTCAAAGGTACTAAACATAATATATTCTATGGGGTGTCATAAGCAAGTCATTAGAATACTTTCCTACTAAATTTATAAGACATAAGCATTCAATATTTGAGTAAACAAAGAGAAAATAAAGCTATCTATTGGGTTTCACTAAAAAGTCCATTGGAAGACTTGACTATTGTTGTTAAAAGACATAGGCATTCATATTATAGAGCCACAAACCACACTAGTAAAATAAAAACATGATAACATGGGATTTGAACCAATGACAGTCTTAATTTGATAGTGCAAACCCAACACCTTACTAACTGTGCTAACCAGACTGAGCATACCAAAAACACAATTTATCAGAGATTTAAGTGAATAAGCTACAGTGTCAAAGGTACTAAACATAATATATTCTATGGGGTGTCATAAGCAAGTCATTAGAATACTTTCCTACTAAATTTATAAGACATAAGCATTCAATATTTGAGTAAACAAAGAGAAAATAAAGCTATCTATTGGGTTTCACTAAAAAGTCCATTGGAAGACTTGACTATTGTTGTTAAAAGACATAGGCATTCATATTATAGAGCCACAAACCACACTAGTAAAATAAAAACATGATAACATGGGATTCGAACCAATGACAGCCTTAATTTGATAGTGCAAACCCAACACCTTACTAACTGTGCTAACCAGACTGAGCATACCAAAAACACAATTTATCAGAGATTTAAGTGAATAAGCTACAGTGTCAAAGGTACTAAACATAATATATTCTATGGGGTGTCATAAGCAAGTCATTAGAATACTTTCCTACTAAATTTATAAGACATAAGCATTCAATATTTGAGTAAACAAAGAGAAAATAAAGCTATCTATTGGGTTTCACTAAAAAGTCCATTGGAAGACTTGACTATTGTTGTTAAAAGACATAGGCATTCATATTATAGAGCCACAAACCACACTAGTAAAATAAAAACATGATAACATGGGATTCGAACCAATGACAGCCTTAATTTGATAGTGCAAACCCAACACCTTACTAACTGTGCTAACCAGACTGAGCATACCAAAAACACAATTTATCAGAGATTTAAGTGAATAAGCTACAGTGTCAAAGGTACTAAACATAATATATTCTATGGGGTGTCATAAGCAAGTCATTAGAATACTTTCCTACTAAATTTATAAGACATAAGCATTCAATATTTGAGTAAACAAAGAGAAAATAAAGCTATCTATTGGGTTTCACTAAAAAGTCCATTGGAAGACTTGACTATTGTTGTTAAAAGACATAGGCATTCATATTATAGAGCCACAAACCACACTAGTAAAATAAAAACATGATAACATGGGATTCGAACCAATGACAGCCTTAATTTGATAGTGCAAACCCAACACCTTACTAACTGTGCTAACCAGACTGTACATACCAGACACATAATTTATCAGAGATTTAAGTGAATAAGCTACAGTGTCCAAGGTACTAAACATAATATATTCTATGGGGTGTCATAAATTAGAATACTTTCCTACTAAATTTATAAGACATAAGCATTCAATATTTGAGTAAACAAAGAGAAAATAAAGCTATCTATTGGGTTTCACTAAAAAGTCCATTGGAAGACTTGACTATTGTTGTTAAAAGACATAGGCATTCATATTATAGAGCCACAAACCACACTAGTAAAATAAAAACATGATAACATGGGATTCCAACCAATGACAGTCTTAATTTGATAGTGCAAACCCAACACCTTACTAACTGTGCTAACCAGCCTGTGCATACCAGACACACAATTTATCAGAGATTTAAGTGAATAAGCTACAGTGTCCAAGGTACTAAACATAATATATTCTATGGGGTGTCATAAGCAAGTAATTAGAATACGTTCCTACTAAATTTATAAGACATAAGCATTCAATATTTGAGTAAACAAAGAGAAAATAAAGCTATCTATTGGGTTTCACTAAAAAGTCCATTGGAAGAATTGACTATTGTTGTTAAAAGACATAGGCATTCATATTATAGAGCCACAAACCACACTAGTAAAATAAAAACATGATAACATGGGATTCGAACCAATTACAGTCTTAATTTGATAGTGCAAACCCAACACCTTACTAACTGTGCTAACCAGACTGAGCATACCAAAAACACAATTTATCAGAGATTTAAGTGAATAAGCTACAGTGTCAAAGGTACTAAACATAATATATTCTATGGGGTGTCATAAGCAAGTCATTAGAATACTTTCCTACTAAATTTATAAGACATAAGCATTCAATATTTGAGTAAACAAAGATAAAATAAAGCTATCTATTGGGTTTTACTAAAAAGTCCATTGGAAGACTTGACTATTGTTGTTAAAAGACAAGCATTCATATTATAGAGCCACAATAGTAAAATAAAAACATGATAACATGGGATTCGAACCAATGACAGTCTTAATTTGATAGTGCAAACCCAACACCTTACTAACTGTGCTAACCAGACTGTGCATACCAGACACACAATTTATCAGAGATTTAAGTGAATAAGCTACAGTGTCAAAGGTACTAAACATAATATATTCTATGGGGTGTCATAAGCAAGTCATTAGAATACTTTCCTACTAAATTTATAAGACATAAGCATTCAATATTTGAGTAAACAAAGAGAAAATAAAGCTATCTATTGGGTTTCACTAAAAAGTCCATTGGAAGACTTGACTTATGTTGTTAAAAGACATAGGCATTCATATTATAGAGCCACAAACCACACTAGTAAAATAAAAACATGATAACATGGGATTTGAACCAATGACAGCCTTAATTTGATAGTGCAAACCCAACACCTTACTAACTGTGCTAACCAGACTGTACATACCAGACACACAATTTATTAGAGATTTAAGTGAATAAGCTACAGTGTCCAAGGTACTAAACATAATATATTCTATGGGGTGTCATAAGCAAGTCATTAGAATACTTTCCTACTAAATTTATAAGACATAAGCATTCATTATTTGAGTAAACAAAGAGAAAATAAAGCTATTTATTGGGTTTCACTAAAAAGTCCATTGGAAGAATTGACTATTGTTGTTAAAAGACATAGGCATTCATATTATAGAGCCACAAACCACACTAGTAAAATAAAAACATGATAACATGGGATTTGAACCAATGACAGTCTTAATTTGATAGTGCAAACCCAACACCTTACTAACTGTGCTAACCAGACTGAGCATACCAAAAACACAATTTATCAGAGATTTAAGTGAATAAGCTACAGTGTCAAAGGTACTAAACATAATATATTCTATGGGGTGTCATAAGCAAGTCATTAGAATACTTTCCTACTAAATTTATAAGACATAAGCATTCAATATTTGAGTAAACAAAGAGAAAATAAAGCTATCTATTGGGTTTCACTAAAAAGTCCATTGGAAGACTTGACTATTGTTGTTAAAAGACATAGGCATTCATATTATAGAGCCACAAACCACACTAGTAAAATAAAAACATGATAACATGGGATTCGAACCAATGACAGCCTTAATTTGATAGTGCAAACCCAACACCTTACTAACTGTGCTAACCAGACTGAGCATACCAAAAACACAATTTATCAGAGATTTAAGTGAATAAGCTACAGTGTCAAAGGTACTAAACATAATATATTCTATGGGGTGTCATAAGCAAGTCATTAGAATACTTTCCTACTAAATTTATAAGACATAAGCATTCAATATTTGAGTAAACAAAGAGAAAATAAAGCTATCTATTGGGTTTCACTAAAAAGTCCATTGGAAGACTTGACTATTGTTGTTAAAAGACATAGGCATTCATATTATAGAGCCACAAACCACACTAGTAAAATAAAAACATGATAACATGGGATTCGAACCAATGACAGCCTTAATTTGATAGTGCAAACCCAACACCTTACTAACTGTGCTAACCAGACTGAGCATACCAAAAACACAATTTATCAGAGATTTAAGTGAATAAGCTACAGTGTCAAAGGTACTAAACATAATATATTCTATGGGGTGTCATAAGCAAGTCATTAGAATACTTTCCTACTAAATTTATAAGACATAAGCATTCAATATTTGAGTAAACAAAGAGAAAATAAAGCTATCTATTGGGTTTCACTAAAAAGTCCATTGGAAGACTTGACTATTGTTGTTAAAAGACATAGGCATTCATATTATAGAGCCACAAACCACACTAGTAAAATAAAAACATGATAACATGGGATTCCAACCAATGACAGTCTTAATTTGATAGTGCAAACCCAACACCTTACTAACTGTGCTAACCAGCCTGTGCATACCAGACACACAATTTATCAGAGATTTAAGTGAATAAGCTACAGTGTCCAAGGTACTAAACATAATATATTCTATGGGGTGTCATAAGCAAGTAATTAGAATACGTTCCTACTAAATTTATAAGACATAAGCATTCAATATTTGAGTAAACAAAGAGAAAATAAAGCTATCTATTGGGTTTCACTAAAAAGTCCATTGGAAGAATTGACTATTGTTGTTAAAAGACATAGGCATTCATATTATAGAGCCACAAACCACACTAGTAAAATAAAAACATGATAACATGGGATTCGAACCAATTACAGTCTTAATTTGATAGTGCAAACCCAACACCTTACTAACTGTGCTAACCAGACTGAGCATACCAAAAACACAATTTATCAGAGATTTAAGTGAATAAGCTACAGTGTCAAAGGTACTAAACATAATATATTCTATGGGGTGTCATAAGCAAGTCATTAGAATACTTTCCTACTAAATTTATAAGACATAAGCATTCAATATTTGAGTAAACAAAGATAAAATAAAGCTATCTATTGGGTTTTACTAAAAAGTCCATTGGAAGACTTGACTATTGTTGTTAAAAGACAAGCATTCATATTATAGAGCCACAATAGTAAAATAAAAACATGATAACATGGGATTCGAACCAATGACAGTCTTAATTTGATAGTGCAAACCCAACACCTTACTAACTGTGCTAACCAGACTGTGCATACCAGACACACAATTTATCAGAGATTTAAGTGAATAAGCTACAGTGTCAAAGGTACTAAACATAATATATTCTATGGGGTGTCATAAGCAAGTCATTAGAATACTTTCCTACTAAATTTATAAGACATAAGCATTCAATATTTGAGTAAACAAAGAGAAAATAAAGCTATCTATTGGGTTTCACTAAAAAGTCCATTGGAAGACTTGACTTATGTTGTTAAAAGACATAGGCATTCATATTATAGAGCCACAAACCACACTAGTAAAATAAAAACATGATAACATGGGATTTGAACCAATGACAGCCTTAATTTGATAGTGCAAACCCAACACCTTACTAACTGTGCTAACCAGACTGTACATACCAGACACACAATTTATTAGAGATTTAAGTGAATAAGCTACAGTGTCCAAGGTACTAAACATAATATATTCTATGGGGTGTCATAAGCAAGTCATTAGAATACTTTCCTACTAAATTTATAAGACATAAGCATTCATTATTTGAGTAAACAAAGAGAAAATAAAGCTATTTATTGGGTTTCACTAAAAAGTCCATTGGAAGAATTGACTATTGTTGTTAAAAGACATAGGCATTCATATTATAGAGCCACAAACCACACTAGTAAAATAAAAACATGATAACATGGGATTTGAACCAATGACAGTCTTAATTTGATAGTGCAAACCCAACACCTTACTAACTGTGCTAACCAGACTGAGCATACCAAAAACACAATTTATCAGAGATTTAAGTGAATAAAATCTCTGATACAGTGTCAAAGGTACTAAACATAATATATTCTATGGGGTGTCATAAGCAAGTCATTAGAATACTTTCCTACTAAATTTATAAGACATAAGCATTCAATATTTGAGTAAACAAAGAAAATAAAGCTATCTATTGGGTTTCACTAAAAAGTCCATTGGAAGACTTGACTATTGTTGTTAAAAGACATAGGCATTCATATTATAGAGCCACAAACCACACTAGTAAAATAAAAACATGATAACATGGGATTCGAACCAATGACAGCCTTAATTTGATAGTGCAAACCCAACACCTTACTAACTGTGCTAACCAGACTGTACATACCAGACACACAATTTATCAGAGATTTAAGTGAATAAGCTACAGTGTCCAAGGTACTAAACATAATATATTCTACGGGGTGTCATAAGCAAGTCATTAGAATACTTTCCTACTAAATTTATAAGACATAAGCATTCAATATTTGAGTAAACAAAGAGAAAATAAAGCTATCTATTGGGTTTCACTAAAAAGTCCATTGGAAGACTTGACTATTGTTGTTAAAAGACATAGGCATTCATATTATAGAGCCACAAACCACACTAGTAAAATAAAAACATGATAACATGGGATTCGAACCAATGACAGCCTTAATTTGATAGTGCAAACCCAACACCTTACTAACTGTGCTAACCAGACTGAGCATACCAAAAACACAATTTATCAGAGATTTAAGTGAATAAGCTACAGTGTAGCTTGTGTACAAGTACTTAATTTGATAGTGCAAACCCAACACCTTACTAACTGCGCTAACCAGACTGTGCATACCAAATACACAATTTATCAGAGATTTAAGTGAATAAGCTACAGTGTCCAAGGTACTAAACATAATATATTCTATGGGGTGTCATAAGCAAGTCATTAGAATACTTTCCTACTAAATTTATAAGACAAGCATTCAATATTTGAGTAAACAAAGAGAAAATAAAGCTATCTATTGGGTTTCACTAAAAAGTCCATTGGAAGACTTGACTATTGTTGTTAAAAGACATAGGCATTCATATTATAGAGCCACAAACCACACTAGTAAAATAAAAACATGATAACATGGGATTCGAACCAATGACAGCCTTAATTTGATAGTGCAAACCCAACACCTTACTAACTGTGCTAACCAGACTGTACATACCAGACACACAATTTATCAGAGATTTAAGTGAATAAGCTACAGTGTCCAAGGTACTAAACATAATATATTCTATGGGGTGTCATAAGCAAGTAATTAGAATACGTTCCTACTAAATTTATAAGACATAAGCATTCAATATTTGAGTAAACAAAGAGAAAATAAAGCTATCTATTGGGTTTCACTAAAAAGTCCATTGGAAGAATTGACTATTGTTGTTAAAAGACATAGGCATTCATATTATAGAGCCACAAACCACACTAGTAAAATAAAAACATGATAACATGGGATTTGAACCAATGACAGTCTTAATTTGATAGTGCAAACCCAACACCTTACTAACTGTGCTAACCAGACTGTACATACCAGACACACAATTTATCAGAGATTTAAGTGAATAAGCTACAGTGTCCAAGGTACTAAACATAATATATTCTATGGGGTGTCATAAGCAAGTCATTAGAATACTTTCCTACTAAATTTATAAGACATAAGCATTCAATATTTGAGTAAACAAAGATAAAATAAAGCTATCTATTGGGTTTTACTAAAAAGTCCATTGGAAGACTTGACTATTGTTGTTAAAAGACAAGCATTCATATTATAGAGCCACAATAGTAAAATAAAAACATGATAACATGGGATTCGAACCAATGACAGTCTTAATTTGATAGTGCAAACCCAACACCTTACTAACTGTGCTAACCAGACTGAGCATACCAAAAACACAATTTATCAGAGATTTAAGTGAATAAGCTACAGTGTCAAAGGTACTAAACATAATATATTCTATGGGGTGTCATAAGCAAGTCATTAGAATACGTTCCTACTAAATTTATAAGACATAAGCATTCAATATTTGAGTAAACAAAGAGAAAATAAAGCTATCTATTGGGTTTCACTAAAAAGTCCATTGGAAGACTTGACTATTGTTGTTAAAAGACATAGGCATTCATATTATAGAGCCACAAACCACACTAGTAAAATAAAAACATGATAACATGGGATTCGAACCAATGACAGCCTTAATTTGATAGTGCAAACCCAACACCTTACTAACTGTGCTAACCAGACTGAGCATACCAAAAACACAATTTATCAGAGATTTAAGTGAATAAGCTACAGTGTCAAAGGTACTAAACATAATATATTCTATGGGGTGTCATAAGCAAGTCATTAGAATACTTTCCTACTAAATTTATAAGACATAAGCATTCAATATTTGAGTAAACAAAGAGAAAATAAAGCTATCTATTGGGTTTCACTAAAAAGTCCATTGGAAGACTTGACTATTGTTGTTAAAAGACATAGGCATTCATATTATAGAGCCACAAACCACACTAGTAAAATAAAAACATGATAACATGGGATTTGAACCAATGACAGTCTTAATTTGATAGTGCAAACCCAACACCTTACTAACTGTGCTAACCAGACTGAGCATACCAAAAACACAATTTATCAGAGATTTAAGTGAATAAGCTACAGTGTCAAAGGTACTAAACATAATATATTCTATGGGGTGTCATAAGCAAGTCATTAGAATACTTTCCTACTAAATTTATAAGACATAAGCATTCAATATTTGAGTAAACAAAGAGAAAATAAAGCTATCTATTGGGTTTCACTAAAAAGTCCATTGGAAGACTTGACTATTGTTGTTAAAAGACATAGGCATTCATATTATAGAGCCACAAACCACACTAGTAAAATAAAAACATGATAACATGGGATTCGAACCAATGACAGCCTTAATTTGATAGTGCAAACCCAACACCTTACTAACTGTGCTAACCAGACTGAGCATACCAAAAACACAATTTATCAGAGATTTAAGTGAATAAGCTACAGTGTCAAAGGTACTAAACATAATATATTCTATGGGGTGTCATAAGCAAGTCATTAGAATACTTTCCTACTAAATTTATAAGACATAAGCATTCAATATTTGAGTAAACAAAGAGAAAATAAAGCTATCTATTGGGTTTCACTAAAAAGTCCATTGGAAGACTTGACTATTGTTGTTAAAAGACATAGGCATTCATATTATAGAGCCACAAACCACACTAGTAAAATAAAAACATGATAACATGGGATTCGAACCAATGACAGCCTTAATTTGATAGTGCAAACCCAACACCTTACTAACTGTGCTAACCAGACTGAGCATACCAAAAACACAATTTATCAGAGATTTAAGTGAATAAGCTACAGTGTCAAAGGTACTAAACATAATATATTCTATGGGGTGTCATAAGCAAGTCATTAGAATACTTTCCTACTAAATTTATAAGACATAAGCATTCAATATTTGAGTAAACAAAGAGAAAATAAAGCTATCTATTGGGTTTCACTAAAAAGTCCATTGGAAGACTTGACTATTGTTGTTAAAAGACATAGGCATTCATATTATAGAGCCACAAACCACACTAGTAAAATAAAAACATGATAACATGGGATTCGAACCAATGACAGCCTTAATTTGATAGTGCAAACCCAACACCTTACTAACTGTGCTAACCAGACTGTACATACCAGACACATAATTTATCAGAGATTTAAGTGAATAAGCTACAGTGTCCAAGGTACTAAACATAATATATTCTATGGGGTGTCATAAATTAGAATACTTTCCTACTAAATTTATAAGACATAAGCATTCAATATTTGAGTAAACAAAGAGAAAATAAAGCTATCTATTGGGTTTCACTAAAAAGTCCATTGGAAGACTTGACTATTGTTGTTAAAAGACATAGGCATTCATATTATAGAGCCACAAACCACACTAGTAAAATAAAAACATGATAACATGGGATTCCAACCAATGACAGTCTTAATTTGATAGTGCAAACCCAACACCTTACTAACTGTGCTAACCAGCCTGTGCATACCAGACACACAATTTATCAGAGATTTAAGTGAATAAGCTACAGTGTCCAAGGTACTAAACATAATATATTCTATGGGGTGTCATAAGCAAGTAATTAGAATACGTTCCTACTAAATTTATAAGACATAAGCATTCAATATTTGAGTAAACAAAGAGAAAATAAAGCTATCTATTGGGTTTCACTAAAAAGTCCATTGGAAGAATTGACTATTGTTGTTAAAAGACATAGGCATTCATATTATAGAGCCACAAACCACACTAGTAAAATAAAAACATGATAACATGGGATTCGAACCAATTACAGTCTTAATTTGATAGTGCAAACCCAACACCTTACTAACTGTGCTAACCAGACTGAGCATACCAAAAACACAATTTATCAGAGATTTAAGTGAATAAGCTACAGTGTCAAAGGTACTAAACATAATATATTCTATGGGGTGTCATAAGCAAGTCATTAGAATACTTTCCTACTAAATTTATAAGACATAAGCATTCAATATTTGAGTAAACAAAGATAAAATAAAGCTATCTATTGGGTTTTACTAAAAAGTCCATTGGAAGACTTGACTATTGTTGTTAAAAGACAAGCATTCATATTATAGAGCCACAATAGTAAAATAAAAACATGATAACATGGGATTCGAACCAATGACAGTCTTAATTTGATAGTGCAAACCCAACACCTTACTAACTGTGCTAACCAGACTGTGCATACCAGACACACAATTTATCAGAGATTTAAGTGAATAAGCTACAGTGTCAAAGGTACTAAACATAATATATTCTATGGGGTGTCATAAGCAAGTCATTAGAATACTTTCCTACTAAATTTATAAGACATAAGCATTCAATATTTGAGTAAACAAAGAGAAAATAAAGCTATCTATTGGGTTTCACTAAAAAGTCCATTGGAAGACTTGACTTATGTTGTTAAAAGACATAGGCATTCATATTATAGAGCCACAAACCACACTAGTAAAATAAAAACATGATAACATGGGATTTGAACCAATGACAGCCTTAATTTGATAGTGCAAACCCAACACCTTACTAACTGTGCTAACCAGACTGTACATACCAGACACACAATTTATTAGAGATTTAAGTGAATAAGCTACAGTGTCCAAGGTACTAAACATAATATATTCTATGGGGTGTCATAAGCAAGTCATTAGAATACTTTCCTACTAAATTTATAAGACATAAGCATTCAATATTTGAGTAAACAAAGAGAAAATAAAGCTATCTATTGGGTTTCACTAAAAAGTCCATTGGAAGACTTGACTATTGTTGTTAAAAGACATAGGCATTCATATTATAGAGCCACAAACCACACTAGTAAAATAAAAACATGATAACATGGGATTCGAACCAATGACAGCCTTAATTTGATAGTGCAAACCCAACACCTTACTAACTGTGCTAACCAGACTGAGCATACCAAAAACACAATTTATCAGAGATTTAAGTGAATAAGCTACAGTGTCAAAGGTACTAAACATAATATATTCTATGGGGTGTCATAAGCAAGTCATTAGAATACTTTCCTACTAAATTTATAAGACATAAGCATTCAATATTTGAGTAAACAAAGAGAAAATAAAGCTATCTATTGGGTTTCACTAAAAAGTCCATTGGAAGACTTGACTATTGTTGTTAAAAGACATAGGCATTCATATTATAGAGCCACAAACCACACTAGTAAAATAAAAACATGATAACATGGGATTCGAACCAATGACAGCCTTAATTTGATAGTGCAAACCCAACACCTTACTAACTGTGCTAACCAGACTGAGCATACCAAAAACACAATTTATCAGAGATTTAAGTGAATAAGCTACAGTGTCAAAGGTACTAAACATAATATATTCTATGGGGTGTCATAAGCAAGTCATTAGAATACTTTCCTACTAAATTTATAAGACATAAGCATTCAATATTTGAGTAAACAAAGAGAAAATAAAGCTATCTATTGGGTTTCACTAAAAAGTCCATTGGAAGACTTGACTATTGTTGTTAAAAGACATAGGCATTCATATTATAGAGCCACAAACCACACTAGTAAAATAAAAACATGATAACATGGGATTCCAACCAATGACAGTCTTAATTTGATAGTGCAAACCCAACACCTTACTAACTGTGCTAACCAGCCTGTGCATACCAGACACACAATTTATCAGAGATTTAAGTGAATAAGCTACAGTGTCCAAGGTACTAAACATAATATATTCTATGGGGTGTCATAAGCAAGTAATTAGAATACGTTCCTACTAAATTTATAAGACATAAGCATTCAATATTTGAGTAAACAAAGAGAAAATAAAGCTATCTATTGGGTTTCACTAAAAAGTCCATTGGAAGAATTGACTATTGTTGTTAAAAGACATAGGCATTCATATTATAGAGCCACAAACCACACTAGTAAAATAAAAACATGATAACATGGGATTCGAACCAATTACAGTCTTAATTTGATAGTGCAAACCCAACACCTTACTAACTGTGCTAACCAGACTGAGCATACCAAAAACACAATTTATCAGAGATTTAAGTGAATAAGCTACAGTGTCAAAGGTACTAAACATAATATATTCTATGGGGTGTCATAAGCAAGTCATTAGAATACTTTCCTACTAAATTTATAAGACATAAGCATTCAATATTTGAGTAAACAAAGATAAAATAAAGCTATCTATTGGGTTTTACTAAAAAGTCCATTGGAAGACTTGACTATTGTTGTTAAAAGACAAGCATTCATATTATAGAGCCACAATAGTAAAATAAAAACATGATAACATGGGATTCGAACCAATGACAGTCTTAATTTGATAGTGCAAACCCAACACCTTACTAACTGTGCTAACCAGACTGTGCATACCAGACACACAATTTATCAGAGATTTAAGTGAATAAGCTACAGTGTCAAAGGTACTAAACATAATATATTCTATGGGGTGTCATAAGCAAGTCATTAGAATACTTTCCTACTAAATTTATAAGACATAAGCATTCAATATTTGAGTAAACAAAGAGAAAATAAAGCTATCTATTGGGTTTCACTAAAAAGTCCATTGGAAGACTTGACTTATGTTGTTAAAAGACATAGGCATTCATATTATAGAGCCACAAACCACACTAGTAAAATAAAAACATGATAACATGGGATTTGAACCAATGACAGCCTTAATTTGATAGTGCAAACCCAACACCTTACTAACTGTGCTAACCAGACTGTACATACCAGACACACAATTTATTAGAGATTTAAGTGAATAAGCTACAGTGTCCAAGGTACTAAACATAATATATTCTATGGGGTGTCATAAGCAAGTCATTAGAATACTTTCCTACTAAATTTATAAGACATAAGCATTCATTATTTGAGTAAACAAAGAGAAAATAAAGCTATTTATTGGGTTTCACTAAAAAGTCCATTGGAAGAATTGACTATTGTTGTTAAAAGACATAGGCATTCATATTATAGAGCCACAAACCACACTAGTAAAATAAAAACATGATAACATGGGATTTGAACCAATGACAGTCTTAATTTGATAGTGCAAACCCAACACCTTACTAACTGTGCTAACCAGACTGAGCATACCAAAAACACAATTTATCAGAGATTTAAGTGAATAAAATCTCTGATACAGTGTCAAAGGTACTAAACATAATATATTCTATGGGGTGTCATAAGCAAGTCATTAGAATACTTTCCTACTAAATTTATAAGACATAAGCATTCAATATTTGAGTAAACAAAGAAAATAAAGCTATCTATTGGGTTTCACTAAAAAGTCCATTGGAAGACTTGACTATTGTTGTTAAAAGACATAGGCATTCATATTATAGAGCCACAAACCACACTAGTAAAATAAAAACATGATAACATGGGATTCGAACCAATGACAGCCTTAATTTGATAGTGCAAACCCAACACCTTACTAACTGTGCTAACCAGACTGTACATACCAGACACACAATTTATCAGAGATTTAAGTGAATAAGCTACAGTGTCCAAGGTACTAAACATAATATATTCTACGGGGTGTCATAAGCAAGTCATTAGAATACTTTCCTACTAAATTTATAAGACATAAGCATTCAATATTTGAGTAAACAAAGAGAAAATAAAGCTATCTATTGGGTTTCACTAAAAAGTCCATTGGAAGACTTGACTATTGTTGTTAAAAGACATAGGCATTCATATTATAGAGCCACAAACCACACTAGTAAAATAAAAACATGATAACATGGGATTCGAACCAATGACAGCCTTAATTTGATAGTGCAAACCCAACACCTTACTAACTGTGCTAACCAGACTGAGCATACCAAAAACACAATTTATCAGAGATTTAAGTGAATAAGCTACAGTGTAGCTTGTGTACAAGTACTTAATTTGATAGTGCAAACCCAACACCTTACTAACTGCGCTAACCAGACTGTGCATACCAAATACACAATTTATCAGAGATTTAAGTGAATAAGCTACAGTGTCCAAGGTACTAAACATAATATATTCTATGGGGTGTCATAAGCAAGTCATTAGAATACTTTCCTACTAAATTTATAAGACAAGCATTCAATATTTGAGTAAACAAAGAGAAAATAAAGCTATCTATTGGGTTTCACTAAAAAGTCCATTGGAAGACTTGACTATTGTTGTTAAAAGACATAGGCATTCATATTATAGAGCCACAAACCACACTAGTAAAATAAAAACATGATAACATGGGATTCGAACCAATGACAGCCTTAATTTGATAGTGCAAACCCAACACCTTACTAACTGTGCTAACCAGACTGTACATACCAGACACACAATTTATCAGAGATTTAAGTGAATAAGCTACAGTGTCCAAGGTACTAAACATAATATATTCTATGGGGTGTCATAAGCAAGTAATTAGAATACGTTCCTACTAAATTTATAAGACATAAGCATTCAATATTTGAGTAAACAAAGAGAAAATAAAGCTATCTATTGGGTTTCACTAAAAAGTCCATTGGAAGAATTGACTATTGTTGTTAAAAGACATAGGCATTCATATTATAGAGCCACAAACCACACTAGTAAAATAAAAACATGATAACATGGGATTTGAACCAATGACAGTCTTAATTTGATAGTGCAAACCCAACACCTTACTAACTGTGCTAACCAGACTGTACATACCAGACACACAATTTATCAGAGATTTAAGTGAATAAGCTACAGTGTCCAAGGTACTAAACATAATATATTCTATGGGGTGTCATAAGCAAGTCATTAGAATACTTTCCTACTAAATTTATAAGACATAAGCATTCAATATTTGAGTAAACAAAGATAAAATAAAGCTATCTATTGGGTTTTACTAAAAAGTCCATTGGAAGACTTGACTATTGTTGTTAAAAGACAAGCATTCATATTATAGAGCCACAATAGTAAAATAAAAACATGATAACATGGGATTCGAACCAATGACAGTCTTAATTTGATAGTGCAAACCCAACACCTTACTAACTGTGCTAACCAGACTGAGCATACCAAAAACACAATTTATCAGAGATTTAAGTGAATAAGCTACAGTGTCAAAGGTACTAAACATAATATATTCTATGGGGTGTCATAAGCAAGTCATTAGAATACGTTCCTACTAAATTTATAAGACATAAGCATTCAATATTTGAGTAAACAAAGAGAAAATAAAGCTATCTATTGGGTTTCACTAAAAAGTCCATTGGAAGACTTGACTATTGTTGTTAAAAGACATAGGCATTCATATTATAGAGCCACAAACCACACTAGTAAAATAAAAACATGATAACATGGGATTCGAACCAATGACAGCCTTAATTTGATAGTGCAAACCCAACACCTTACTAACTGTGCTAACCAGACTGAGCATACCAAAAACACAATTTATCAGAGATTTAAGTGAATAAGCTACAGTGTCAAAGGTACTAAACATAATATATTCTATGGGGTGTCATAAGCAAGTCATTAGAATACTTTCCTACTAAATTTATAAGACATAAGCATTCAATATTTGAGTAAACAAAGAGAAAATAAAGCTATCTATTGGGTTTCACTAAAAAGTCCATTGGAAGACTTGACTATTGTTGTTAAAAGACATAGGCATTCATATTATAGAGCCACAAACCACACTAGTAAAATAAAAACATGATAACATGGGATTCGAACCAATGACAGCCTTAATTTGATAGTGCAAACCCAACACCTTACTAACTGTGCTAACCAGACTGAGCATACCAAAAACACAATTTATCAGAGATTTAAGTGAATAAGCTACAGTGTCAAAGGTACTAAACATAATATATTCTATGGGGTGTCATAAGCAAGTCATTAGAATACTTTCCTACTAAATTTATAAGACATAAGCATTCAATATTTGAGTAAACAAAGAGAAAATAAAGCTATCTATTGGGTTTCACTAAAAAGTCCATTGGAAGACTTGACTATTGTTGTTAAAAGACATAGGCATTCATATTATAGAGCCACAAACCACACTAGTAAAATAAAAACATGATAACATGGGATTCCAACCAATGACAGTCTTAATTTGATAGTGCAAACCCAACACCTTACTAACTGTGCTAACCAGCCTGTGCATACCAGACACACAATTTATCAGAGATTTAAGTGAATAAGCTACAGTGTCCAAGGTACTAAACATAATATATTCTATGGGGTGTCATAAGCAAGTAATTAGAATACGTTCCTACTAAATTTATAAGACATAAGCATTCAATATTTGAGTAAACAAAGAGAAAATAAAGCTATCTATTGGGTTTCACTAAAAAGTCCATTGGAAGAATTGACTATTGTTGTTAAAAGACATAGGCATTCATATTATAGAGCCACAAACCACACTAGTAAAATAAAAACATGATAACATGGGATTCGAACCAATTACAGTCTTAATTTGATAGTGCAAACCCAACACCTTACTAACTGTGCTAACCAGACTGAGCATACCAAAAACACAATTTATCAGAGATTTAAGTGAATAAGCTACAGTGTCAAAGGTACTAAACATAATATATTCTATGGGGTGTCATAAGCAAGTCATTAGAATACTTTCCTACTAAATTTATAAGACATAAGCATTCAATATTTGAGTAAACAAAGATAAAATAAAGCTATCTATTGGGTTTTACTAAAAAGTCCATTGGAAGACTTGACTATTGTTGTTAAAAGACAAGCATTCATATTATAGAGCCACAATAGTAAAATAAAAACATGATAACATGGGATTCGAACCAATGACAGTCTTAATTTGATAGTGCAAACCCAACACCTTACTAACTGTGCTAACCAGACTGTGCATACCAGACACACAATTTATCAGAGATTTAAGTGAATAAGCTACAGTGTCAAAGGTACTAAACATAATATATTCTATGGGGTGTCATAAGCAAGTCATTAGAATACTTTCCTACTAAATTTATAAGACATAAGCATTCAATATTTGAGTAAACAAAGAGAAAATAAAGCTATCTATTGGGTTTCACTAAAAAGTCCATTGGAAGACTTGACTTATGTTGTTAAAAGACATAGGCATTCATATTATAGAGCCACAAACCACACTAGTAAAATAAAAACATGATAACATGGGATTTGAACCAATGACAGCCTTAATTTGATAGTGCAAACCCAACACCTTACTAACTGTGCTAACCAGACTGTACATACCAGACACACAATTTATTAGAGATTTAAGTGAATAAGCTACAGTGTCCAAGGTACTAAACATAATATATTCTATGGGGTGTCATAAGCAAGTCATTAGAATACTTTCCTACTAAATTTATAAGACATAAGCATTCATTATTTGAGTAAACAAAGAGAAAATAAAGCTATTTATTGGGTTTCACTAAAAAGTCCATTGGAAGAATTGACTATTGTTGTTAAAAGACATAGGCATTCATATTATAGAGCCACAAACCACACTAGTAAAATAAAAACATGATAACATGGGATTTGAACCAATGACAGTCTTAATTTGATAGTGCAAACCCAACACCTTACTAACTGTGCTAACCAGACTGAGCATACCAAAAACACAATTTATCAGAGATTTAAGTGAATAAGCTACAGTGTCAAAGGTACTAAACATAATATATTCTATGGGGTGTCATAAGCAAGTCATTAGAATACTTTCCTACTAAATTTATAAGACATAAGCATTCAATATTTGAGTAAACAAAGAGAAAATAAAGCTATCTATTGGGTTTCACTAAAAAGTCCATTGGAAGACTTGACTATTGTTGTTAAAAGACATAGGCATTCATATTATAGAGCCACAAACCACACTAGTAAAATAAAAACATGATAACATGGGATTCGAACCAAAGACAGCCTTAATTTGATAGTGCAAACCCAACACCTTACTAACTGTGCTAACCAGACTGAGCATACCAAAAACACAATTTATCAGAGATTTAAGTGAATAAGCTACAGTGTCAAAGGTACTAAACATAATATATTCTATGGGGTGTCATAAGCAAGTCATTAGAATACTTTCCTACTAAATTTATAAGACATAAGCATTCAATATTTGAGTAAACAAAGAGAAAATAAAGCTATCTATTGGGTTTCACTAAAAAGTCCATTGGAAGACTTGACTATTGTTGTTAAAAGACATAGGCATTCATATTATAGAGCCACAAACCACACTAGTAAAATAAAAACATGATAACATGGGATTCGAACCAATGACAGCCTTAATTTGATAGTGCAAACCCAACACCTTACTAACTGTGCTAACCAGACTGAGCATACCAAAAACACAATTTATCAGAGATTTAAGTGAATAAGCTACAGTGTCAAAGGTACTAAACATAATATATTCTATGGGGTGTCATAAGCAAGTCATTAGAATACTTTCCTACTAAATTTATAAGACATAAGCATTCAATATTTGAGTAAACAAAGAAAATAAAGCTATCTATTGGGTTTCACTAAAAAGTCCATTGGAAGACTTGACTATTGTTGTTAAAAGACATAGGCATTCATATTATAGAGCCACAAACCACACTAGTAAAATAAAAACATGATAACATGGGATTCGAACCAATGACAGCCTTAATTTGATAGTGCAAACCCAACACCTTACTAACTGTGCTAACCAGACTGAGCATACCAAAAACACAATTTATCAGAGATTTAAGTGAATAAGCTACAGTGTAGCTTGTGTACAAGTACTTAATTTGATAGTGCAAACCCAACACCTTACTAACTGCGCTAACCAGACTGTGCATACCAAATACACAATTTATCAGAGATTTAAGTGAATAAGCTACAGTGTCCAAGGTACTAAACATAATATATTCTATGGGGTGTCATAAGCAAGTCATTAGAATACTTTCCTACTAAATTTATAAGACAAGCATTCAATATTTGAGTAAACAAAGAGAAAATAAAGCTATCTATTGGGTTTCACTAAAAAGTCCATTGGAAGACTTGACTATTGTTGTTAAAAGACATAGGCATTCATATTATAGAGCCACAAACCACACTAGTAAAATAAAAACATGATAACATGGGATTCGAACCAATGACAGCCTTAATTTGATAGTGCAAACCCAACACCTTACTAACTGTGCTAACCAGACTGTACATACCAGACACACAATTTATCAGAGATTTAAGTGAATAAGCTACAGTGTCCAAGGTACTAAACATAATATATTCTATGGGGTGTCATAAGCAAGTAATTAGAATACGTTCCTACTAAATTTATAAGACATAAGCATTCAATATTTGAGTAAACAAAGAGAAAATAAAGCTATCTATTGGGTTTCACTAAAAAGTCCATTGGAAGAATTGACTATTGTTGTTAAAAGACATAGGCATTCATATTATAGAGCCACAAACCACACTAGTAAAATAAAAACATGATAACATGGGATTTGAACCAATGACAGTCTTAATTTGATAGTGCAAACCCAACACCTTACTAACTGTGCTAACCAGACTGTACATACCAGACACACAATTTATCAGAGATTTAAGTGAATAAGCTACAGTGTCCAAGGTACTAAACATAATATATTCTATGGGGTGTCATAAGCAAGTCATTAGAATACTTTCCTACTAAATTTATAAGACATAAGCATTCAATATTTGAGTAAACAAAGATAAAATAAAGCTATCTATTGGGTTTTACTAAAAAGTCCATTGGAAGACTTGACTATTGTTGTTAAAAGACAAGCATTCATATTATAGAGCCACAATAGTAAAATAAAAACATGATAACATGGGATTCGAACCAATGACAGTCTTAATTTGATAGTGCAAACCCAACACCTTACTAACTGTGCTAACCAGACTGAGCATACCAAAAACACAATTTATCAGAGATTTAAGTGAATAAGCTACAGTGTCAAAGGTACTAAACATAATATATTCTATGGGGTGTCATAAGCAAGTCATTAGAATACGTTCCTACTAAATTTATAAGACATAAGCATTCAATATTTGAGTAAACAAAGAGAAAATAAAGCTATCTATTGGGTTTCACTAAAAAGTCCATTGGAAGACTTGACTATTGTTGTTAAAAGACATAGGCATTCATATTATAGAGCAACAAACCACACTAGTAAAATAAAAACATGATAACATGGGATTCCAACCAATGACAGTCTTAATTTGATAGTGCAAACCCAACACCTTACTAACTGTGCTAACCAGCCTGTGCATACCAGACACACAATTTATCAGAGATTTAAGTGAATAAGCTACAGTGTCCAAGGTACTAAACATAATATATTCTATGGGGTGTCATAAGCAAGTAATTAGAATACGTTCCTACTAAATTTATAAGACATAAGCATTCAATATTTGAGTAAACAAAGAGAAAATAAAGCTATCTATTGGGTTTCACTAAAAAGTCCATTGGAAGAATTGACTATTGTTGTTAAAAGACATAGGCATTCATATTATAGAGCCACAAACCACACTAGTAAAATAAAAACATGATAACATGGGATTCGAACCAATGACAGTCTTAATTTGATAGTGCAAACCCAAGACCTTACTACCTGTGCTAACCAGACTGAGCATACCAAAAACACAATTTATCAGAGATTTAAGTGAATAAGCTACAGTGTCAAAGGTACTAAACATAATATATTCTATGGGGTGTCATAAGCAAGTCATTAGAATACTTTCCTACTAAATTTATAAGACATAAGCATTCAATATTTGAGTAAACAAAGAGAAAATAAAGCTATCTATTGGGTTTCACTAAAAAGTCCATTGGAAGACTTGACTATTGTTGTTAAAAGACATAGGCATTCATATTATAGAGCCACAAACCACACTAGTAAAATAAAAACATGATAACATGGAATTCGAACCAATGACAGTCTTAATTTGATAGGTGTTGGGTTTGATAGTGCAAACCCAACACCTTACTAACTGTGCTACAGTGTCCAAGGTACTAAACATAATATATTCTATGGGGTGTCATAAATTAGAATACTTTCCTACTAAATTTATAAGACATAAGCATTCAATATTTGAGTAAACAAAGAGAAAATAAAGCTATCTATTGGGTTTCACTAAAAAGTCCATTGGAAGAATTGACTATTGTTGTTAAAAGACATAGGCATTCATATTATAGAGCCACAAACCACACTAGTAAAATAAAAACATGATAACATGGGATTCGAACCAATTACAGTCTTAATTTGATAGTGCAAACCCAACACCTTACTAACTGTGCTAACCAGACTGAGCATACCAAAAACACAATTTATCAGAGATTTAAGTGAATAAGCTACAGTGTCAAAGGTACTAAACATAATATATTCTATGGGGTGTCATAAGCAAGTCATTAGAATACTTTCCTACTAAATTTATAAGACATAAGCATTCAATATTTGAGTAAACAAAGAGAAAATAAAGCTATCTATTGGGTTTCACTAAAAAGTCCATTGGAAGACTTGACTATTGTTGTTAAAAGACATAGGCATTCATATTATAGAGCCACAAACCACACTAGTAAAATAAAAACATGATAACATGGGATTCGAACCAATGACAGCCTTAATTTGATAGTGCAAACCCAACACCTTACTAACTGTGCTAACCAGACTGTACATACCAGACACACAATTTATCAGAGATTTAAGTGAATAAGCTACAGTGTCCAAGGTACTAAACATAATATATTCTACGGGGTGTCATAAGCAAGTCATTAGAATACTTTCCTACTAAATTTATAAGACATAAGCATTCAATATTTGAGTAAACAAAGAGAAAATAAAGCTATCTATTGGGTTTCACTAAAAAGTCAATTGGAAGACTTGACTATTGTTGTTAAAAGACATAGGCATTCATATTATAGAGCCACAAACCACACTAGTAAAATAAAAACATGATAACATGGGATTCGAACCAATGACAGCCTTAATTTGATAGTGCAAACCCAACACCTTACTAACTGTGCTAACCAGACTGAGCATACCAAAAACACAATTTATCAGAGATTTAAGTGAATAAGCTACAGTGTAGCTTGTGTACAAGTACTTAATTTGATAGTGCAAACCCAACACCTTACTAACTGTGCTAACCAGCCTGTGCATACCAGACACACAATTTATCAGAGATTTAAGTGAATAAGCTACAGTGTCCAAGGTACTAAACATAATATATTCTATGGGGTGTCATAAGCAAGTAATTAGAATACGTTCCTACTAAATTTATAAGACATAAGCATTCAATATTTGAGTAAACAAAGAGAAAATAAAGCTATCTATTGGGTTTCACTAAAAAGTCCATTGGAAGAATTGACTATTGTTGTTAAAAGACATAGGCATTCATATTATAGAGCCACAAACCACACTAGTAAAATAAAAACATGATAACATGGGATTCGAACCAATGACAGTCTTAATTTGATAGTGCAAACCCAACACCTTACTACCTGTGCTAACCAGACTGAGCATACCAAAAACACAATTTATCAGAGATTTAAGTGAATAAGCTACAGTGTCAAAGGTACTAAACATAATATATTCTATGGGGTGTCATAAGCAAGTCATTAGAATACTTTCCTACTAAATTTATAAGACATAAGCATTCAATATTTGAGTAAACAAAGAGAAAATAAAGCTATCTATTGGGTTTCACTAAAAAGTCCATTGGAAGACTTGACTATTGTTGTTAAAAGACATAGGCATTCATATTATAGAGCCACAAACCACACTAGTAAAATAAAAACATGATAACATGGGATTCGAACCAATGACAGTCTTAATTTGATAGTGCAAACCCAACACCTTACTAACTGTGCTAACCAGACTGTACATACCAGACACACAATTTATCAGAGATTTAAGTGAATAAGCTACAGTGTCAAAGGTACTAAACATAATATATTCTATGGGGTGTCATAAGCAAGTCATTAGAATACTTTCCTACTAAATTTATAAGACATAAGCATTCAATATTTGAGTAAACAAAGATAAAATAAAGCTATCTATTGGGTTTTACTAAAAAGTCCATTGGAAGACTTGACTATTGTTGTTAAAAGACAAGCATTCATATTATAGAGCCACAATAGTAAAATAAAAACATGATAACATGGGATTCGAACCAATGACAGTCTTAATTTGATAGTGCAAACCCAACACCTTACTAACTGTGCTAACCAGACTGTGCATACCAGACACACAATTTATCAGAGATTTAAGTGAATAAGCTAGTGTCAAAGGTACTAAACATAATATATTCTATGGGGTGTCATAAGCAAGTCATTAGAATACTTTCCTACTAAATTTATAAGACATAAGCATTCAATATTTGAGTAAACAAAGAGAAAATAAAGCTATCTATTGGGTTTCACTAAAAAGTCCATTGGAAGACTTGACTTATGTTGTTAAAAGACATAGGCATTCATATTATAGAGCCACAAACCACACTAGTAAAATAAAAACATGATAACATGGGATTTGAACCAATGACAGCCTTAATTTGATAGTGCAAACCCAACACCTTACTAACTGTGCTAACCAGACTGTACATACCAGACACACAATTTATTAGAGATTTAAGTGAATAAGCTACAGTGTCCAAGGTACTAAACATAATATATTCTATGGGGTGTCATAAGCAAGTCATTAGAATACTTTCCTACTAAATTTATAAGACATAAGCATTCATTATTTGAGTAAACAAAGAGAAAATAAAGCTATCTATTGGGTTTCACTAAAAAGTCCATTGGAAGAATTGACTATTGTTGTTAAAAGACATAGGCATTCATATTATAGAGCCACAAACCACACTAGTAAAATAAAAACATGATAACATGGGATTTGAACCAATGACAGTCTTAATTTGATAGTGCAAACCCAACACCTTACTAACTGTGCTAACCAGACTGAGCATACCAAAAACACAATTTATCAGAGATTTAAGTGAATAAGCTACAGTGTCAAAGGTACTAAACATAATATATTCTATGGGGTGTCATAAGCAAGTCATTAGAATACTTTCCTACTAAATTTATAAGACATAAGCATTCAATATTTGAGTAAACAAAGAGAAAATAAAGCTATCTATTGGGTTTCACTAAAAAGTCCATTGGAAGACTTGACTATTGTTGTTAAAAGACATAGGCATTCATATTATAGAGCCACAAACCACACTAGTAAAATAAAAACATGATAACATGGGATTCGAACCAATGACAGCCTTAATTTGATAGTGCAAACCCAACACCTTACTAACTGTGCTAACCAGACTGAGCATACCAAAAACACAATTTATCAGAGATTTAAGTGAATAAGCTACAGTGTCAAAGGTACTAAACATAATATATTCTATGGGGTGTCATAAGCAAGTCATTAGAATACTTTCCTACTAAATTTATAAGACATAAGCATTCAATATTTGAGTAAACAAAGAGAAAATAAAGCTATCTATTGGGTTTCACTAAAAAGTCCATTGGAAGACTTGACTATTGTTGTTAAAAGACATAGGCATTCATATTATAGAGCCACAAACCACACTAGTAAAATAAAAACATGATAACATGGGATTCGAACCAATGACAGCCTTAATTTGATAGTGCAAACCCAACACCTTACTAACTGTGCTAACCAGACTGAGCATACCAAAAACACAATTTATCAGAGATTTAAGTGAATAAGCTACAGTGTAGCTTGTGTACAAGTACTTAATTTGATAGTGCAAACCCAACACCTTACTAACTGCGCTAACCAGACTGTGCATACCAAATACACAATTTATCAGAGATTTAAGTGAATAAGCTACAGTGTCCAAGGTACTAAACATAATATATTCAATGGGGTGTCATAAGCAAGTCATTAGAATACTTTCCTACTAAATTTATAAGACAAGCATTCAATATTTGAGTAAACAAAGAGAAAATAAAGCTATCTATTGGGTTTCACTAAAAAGTCCATTGGAAGACTTGTCTATTGTTGTTAAAAGACATAGGCATTCATATTATAGAGCCACAAACCACACTAGTAAAATAAAAACATGATAACATGGGATTCGAACCAATGACAGCCTTAATTTGATAGTGCAAACCCAACACCTTACTAACTGTGCTAACCAGACTGTACATACCAGACACATAATTTATCAGAGATTTAAGTGAATAAGCTACAGTGTCCAAGGTACTAAACATAATATATTCTATGGGGTGTCATAAATTAGAATACTTTCCTACTAAATTTATAAGACATAAGCATTCAATATTTGAGTAAACAAAGAGAAAATAAAGCTATCTATTGGGTTTCACTAAAAAGTCCATTGGAAGACTTGACTATTGTTGTTAAAAGACATAGGCATTCATATTATAGAGCCACAAACCACACTAGTAAAATAAAAACATGATAACATGGGATTCCAACCAATGACAGTCTTAATTTGATAGTGCAAACCCAACACCTTACTAACTGTGCTAACCAGCCTGTGCATACCAGACACACAATTTATCAGAGATTTAAGTGAATAAGCTACAGTGTCCAAGGTACTAAACATAATATATTCTATGGGGTGTCATAAGCAAGTAATTAGAATACGTTCCTACTAAATTTATAAGACATAAGCATTCAATATTTGAGTAAACAAAGAGAAAATAAAGCTATCTATTGGGTTTCACTAAAAAGTCCATTGGAAGAATTGACTATTGTTGTTAAAAGACATAGGCATTCATATTATAGAGCCACAAACCACACTAGTAAAATAAAAACATGATAACATGGGATTCGAACCAATTACAGTCTTAATTTGATAGTGCAAACCCAACACCTTACTAACTGTGCTAACCAGACTGAGCATACCAAAAACACAATTTATCAGAGATTTAAGTGAATAAGCTACAGTGTCAAAGGTACTAAACATAATATATTCTATGGGGTGTCATAAGCAAGTCATTAGAATACTTTCCTACTAAATTTATAAGACATAAGCATTCAATATTTGAGTAAACAAAGAGAAAATAAAGCTTATTGGGTTTCACTAAAAAGTCCATTGGAAGACTTGACTATTGTTGTTAAAAGACATAGGCATTCATATTATAGAGCCACAAACCACACTAGTAAAATAAAAACATGATAACATGGGATTCGAACCAATGACAGCCTTAATTTGATAGTGCAAACCCAACACCTTACTAACTGTGCTAACCAGACTGAGCATACCAAAAACACAATTTATCAGAGATTTAAGTGAATAAGCTACAGTGTCAAAGGTACTAAACATAATATATTCTATGGGGTGTCATAAGCAAGTCATTAGAATACGTTCCTACTAAATTTATAAGACATAAGCATTCAATATTTGAGTAAACAAAGAGAAAATAAAGCTATCTATTGGGTTTCACTAAAAAGTCCATTGGAAGACTTGACTATTGTTGTTAAAAGACATAGGCATTCATATTATAGAGCCACAAACCACACTAGTAAAATAAAAACATGATAACATGGGATTCGAACCAATGACAGCCTTAATTTGATAGTGCAAACCCAACACCTTACTAACTGTGCTAACCAGACTGAGCATACCAAAAACACAATTTATCAGAGATTTAAGTGAATAAGCTACAGTGTCAAAGGTACTAAACATAATATATTCTATGGGGTGTCATAAGCAAGTCATTAGAATACTTTCCTACTAAATTTATAAGACATAAGCATTCAATATTTGAGTAAACAAAGAGAAAATAAAGCTATCTATTGGGTTTCACTAAAAAGTCCATTGGAAGACTTGACTATTGTTGTTAAAAGACATAGGCATTCATATTATAGAGCCACAAACCACACTAGTAAAATAAAAACATGATAACATGGGATTCGAACCAATGACAGCCTTAATTTGATAGTGCAAACCCAACACCTTACTAACTGTGCTAACCAGACTGAGCATACCAAAAACACAATTTATCAGAGATTTAAGTGAATAAGCTACAGTGTCAAAGGTACTAAACATAATATATTCTATGGGGTGTCATAAGCAAGTCATTAGAATACTTTCCTACTAAATTTATAAGACATAAGCATTCAATATTTGAGTAAACAAAGAGAAAATAAAGCTATCTATTGGGTTTCACTAAAAAGTCCATTGGAAGACTTGACTATTGTTGTTAAAAGACATAGGCATTCATATTATAGAGCCACAAACCACACTAGTAAAATAAAAACATGATAACATGGGATTCCAACCAATGACAGTCTTAATTTGATAGTGCAAACCCAACACCTTACTAACTGTGCTAACCAGCCTGTGCATACCAGACACACAATTTATCAGAGATTTAAGTGAATAAGCTACAGTGTCCAAGGTACTAAACATAATATATTCTATGGGGTGTCATAAGCAAGTAATTAGAATACGTTCCTACTAAATTTATAAGACATAAGCATTCAATATTTGAGTAAACAAAGAGAAAATAAAGCTATCTATTGGGTTTCACTAAAAAGTCCATTGGAAGAATTGACTATTGTTGTTAAAAGACATAGGCATTCATATTATAGAGCCACAAACCACACTAGTAAAATAAAAACATGATAACATGGGATTCGAACCAATTACAGTCTTAATTTGATAGTGCAAACCCAACACCTTACTAACTGTGCTAACCAGACTGAGCATACCAAAAACACAATTTATCAGAGATTTAAGTGAATAAGCTACAGTGTCAAAGGTACTAAACATAATATATTCTATGGGGTGTCATAAGCAAGTCATTAGAATACTTTCCTACTAAATTTATAAGACATAAGCATTCAATATTTGAGTAAACAAAGATAAAATAAAGCTATCTATTGGGTTTTACTAAAAAGTCCATTGGAAGACTTGACTATTGTTGTTAAAAGACAAGCATTCATATTATAGAGCCACAATAGTAAAATAAAAACATGATAACATGGGATTCGAACCAATGACAGTCTTAATTTGATAGTGCAAACCCAACACCTTACTAACTGTGCTAACCAGACTGTGCATACCAGACACACAATTTATCAGAGATTTAAGTGAATAAGCTACAGTGTCAAAGGTACTAAACATAATATATTCTATGGGGTGTCATAAGCAAGTCATTAGAATACTTTCCTACTAAATTTATAAGACATAAGCATTCAATATTTGAGTAAACAAAGAGAAAATAAAGCTATCTATTGGGTTTCACTAAAAAGTCCATTGGAAGACTTGACTTATGTTGTTAAAAGACATAGGCATTCATATTATAGAGCCACAAACCACACTAGTAAAATAAAAACATGATAACATGGGATTTGAACCAATGACAGCCTTAATTTGATAGTGCAAACCCAACACCTTACTAACTGTGCTAACCAGACTGTACATACCAGACACACAATTTATTAGAGATTTAAGTGAATAAGCTACAGTGTCCAAGGTACTAAACATAATATATTCTATGGGGTGTCATAAGCAAGTCATTAGAATACTTTCCTACTAAATTTATAAGACATAAGCATTCATTATTTGAGTAAACAAAGAGAAAATAAAGCTATTTATTGGGTTTCACTAAAAAGTCCATTGGAAGAATTGACTATTGTTGTTAAAAGACATAGGCATTCATATTATAGAGCCACAAACCACACTAGTAAAATAAAAACATGATAACATGGGATTTGAACCAATGACAGTCTTAATTTGATAGTGCAAACCCAACACCTTACTAACTGTGCTAACCAGACTGAGCATACCAAAAACACAATTTATCAGAGATTTAAGTGAATAAGCTACAGTGTCAAAGGTACTAAACATAATATATTCTATGGGGTGTCATAAGCAAGTCATTAGAATACTTTCCTACTAAATTTATAAGACATAAGCATTCAATATTTGAGTAAACAAAGAGAAAATAAAGCTATCTATTGGGTTTCACTAAAAAGTCCATTGGAAGACTTGACTATTGTTGTTAAAAGACATAGGCATTCATATTATAGAGCCACAAACCACACTAGTAAAATAAAAACATGATAACATGGGATTCGAACCAATGACAGCCTTAATTTGATAGTGCAAACCCAACACCTTACTAACTGTGCTAACCAGACTGAGCATACCAAAAACACAATTTATCAGAGATTTAAGTGAATAAGCTACAGTGTCAAAGGTACTAAACATAATATATTCTATGGGGTGTCATAAGCAAGTCATTAGAATACTTTCCTACTAAATTTATAAGACATAAGCATTCAATATTTGAGTAAACAAAGAGAAAATAAAGCTATCTATTGGGTTTCACTAAAAAGTCCATTGGAAGACTTGACTATTGTTGTTAAAAGACATAGGCATTCATATTATAGAGCCACAAACCACACTAGTAAAATAAAAACATGATAACATGGGATTCGAACCAATGACAGCCTTAATTTGATAGTGCAAACCCAACACCTTACTAACTGTGCTAACCAGACTGAGCATACCAAAAACACAATTTATCAGAGATTTAAGTGAATAAGCTACAGTGTCAAAGGTACTAAACATAATATATTCTATGGGGTGTCATAAGCAAGTCATTAGAATACTTTCCTACTAAATTTATAAGACATAAGCATTCAATATTTGAGTAAACAAAGAAAATAAAGCTATCTATTGGGTTTCACTAAAAAGTCCATTGGAAGACTTGACTATTGTTGTTAAAAGACATAGGCATTCATATTATAGAGCCACAAACCACACTAGTAAAATAAAAACATGATAACATGGGATTCGAACCAATGACAGCCTTAATTTGATAGTGCAAACCCAACACCTTACTAACTGTGCTAACCAGACTGAGCATACCAAAAACACAATTTATCAGAGATTTAAGTGAATAAGCTACAGTGTAGCTTGTGTACAAGTACTTAATTTGATAGTGCAAACCCAACACCTTACTAACTGCGCTAACCAGACTGTGCATACCAAATACACAATTTATCAGAGATTTAAGTGAATAAGCTACAGTGTCCAAGGTACTAAACATAATATATTCTATGGGGTGTCATAAGCAAGTCATTAGAATACTTTCCTACTAAATTTATAAGACAAGCATTCAATATTTGAGTAAACAAAGAGAAAATAAAGCTATCTATTGGGTTTCACTAAAAAGTCCATTGGAAGACTTGACTATTGTTGTTAAAAGACATAGGCATTCATATTATAGAGCCACAAACCACACTAGTAAAATAAAAACATGATAACATGGGATTCGAACCAATGACAGCCTTAATTTGATAGTGCAAACCCAACACCTTACTAACTGTGCTAACCAGACTGTACATACCAGACACACAATTTATCAGAGATTTAAGTGAATAAGCTACAGTGTCCAAGGTACTAAACATAATATATTCTATGGGGTGTCATAAGCAAGTAATTAGAATACGTTCCTACTAAATTTATAAGACATAAGCATTCAATATTTGAGTAAACAAAGAGAAAATAAAGCTATCTATTGGGTTTCACTAAAAAGTCCATTGGAAGAATTGACTATTGTTGTTAAAAGACATAGGCATTCATATTATAGAGCCACAAACCACACTAGTAAAATAAAAACATGATAACATGGGATTTGAACCAATGACAGTCTTAATTTGATAGTGCAAACCCAACACCTTACTAACTGTGCTAACCAGACTGTACATACCAGACACACAATTTATCAGAGATTTAAGTGAATAAGCTACAGTGTCCAAGGTACTAAACATAATATATTCTATGGGGTGTCATAAGCAAGTCATTAGAATACTTTCCTACTAAATTTATAAGACATAAGCATTCAATATTTGAGTAAACAAAGATAAAATAAAGCTATCTATTGGGTTTTACTAAAAAGTCCATTGGAAGACTTGACTATTGTTGTTAAAAGACAAGCATTCATATTATAGAGCCACAATAGTAAAATAAAAACATGATAACATGGGATTCGAACCAATGACAGTCTTAATTTGATAGTGCAAACCCAACACCTTACTAACTGTGCTAACCAGACTGAGCATACCAAAAACACAATTTATCAGAGATTTAAGTGAATAAGCTACAGTGTCAAAGGTACTAAACATAATATATTCTATGGGGTGTCATAAGCAAGTCATTAGAATACGTTCCTACTAAATTTATAAGACATAAGCATTCAATATTTGAGTAAACAAAGAGAAAATAAAGCTATCTATTGGGTTTCACTAAAAAGTCCATTGGAAGACTTGACTATTGTTGTTAAAAGACATAGGCATTCATATTATAGAGCAACAAACCACACTAGTAAAATAAAAACATGATAACATGGGATTCCAACCAATGACAGTCTTAATTTGATAGTGCAAACCCAACACCTTACTAACTGTGCTAACCAGCCTGTGCATACCAGACACACAATTTATCAGAGATTTAAGTGAATAAGCTACAGTGTCCAAGGTACTAAACATAATATATTCTATGGGGTGTCATAAGCAAGTAATTAGAATACGTTCCTACTAAATTTATAAGACATAAGCATTCAATATTTGAGTAAACAAAGAGAAAATAAAGCTATCTATTGGGTTTCACTAAAAAGTCCATTGGAAGAATTGACTATTGTTGTTAAAAGACATAGGCATTCATATTATAGAGCCACAAACCACACTAGTAAAATAAAAACATGATAACATGGGATTCGAACCAATGACAGTCTTAATTTGATAGTGCAAACCCAAGACCTTACTACCTGTGCTAACCAGACTGAGCATACCAAAAACACAATTTATCAGAGATTTAAGTGAATAAGCTACAGTGTCAAAGGTACTAAACATAATATATTCTATGGGGTGTCATAAGCAAGTCATTAGAATACTTTCCTACTAAATTTATAAGACATAAGCATTCAATATTTGAGTAAACAAAGAGAAAATAAAGCTATCTATTGGGTTTCACTAAAAAGTCCATTGGAAGACTTGACTATTGTTGTTAAAAGACATAGGCATTCATATTATAGAGCCACAAACCACACTAGTAAAATAAAAACATGATAACATGGGATTCGAACCAATGACAGTCTTAATTTGATAGGTGTTGGGTTTGATAGTGCAAACCCAACACCTTACTAACTGTGCTACAGTGTCCAAGGTACTAAACATAATATATTCTATGGGGTGTCATAAATTAGAATACTTTCCTACTAAATTTATAAGACATAAGCATTCAATATTTGAGTAAACAAAGAGAAAATAAAGCTATCTATTGGGTTTCACTAAAAAGTCCATTGGAAGAATTGACTATTGTTGTTAAAAGACATAGGCATTCATATTATAGAGCCACAAACCACACTAGTAAAATAAAAACATGATAACATGGGATTCGAACCAATTACAGTCTTAATTTGATAGTGCAAACCCAACACCTTACTAACTGTGCTAACCAGACTGAGCATACCAAAAACACAATTTATCAGAGATTTAAGTGAATAAGCTACAGTGTCAAAGGTACTAAACATAATATATTCTATGGGGTGTCATAAGCAAGTCATTAGAATACTTTCCTACTAAATTTATAAGACATAAGCATTCAATATTTGAGTAAACAAAGAGAAAATAAAGCTATCTATTGGGTTTCACTAAAAAGTCCATTGGAAGACTTGACTATTGTTGTTAAAAGACATAGGCATTCATATTATAGAGCCACAAACCACACTAGTAAAATAAAAACATGATAACATGGGATTCGAACCAATGACAGCCTTAATTTGATAGTGCAAACCCAACACCTTACTAACTGTGCTAACCAGACTGTACATACCAGACACACAATTTATCAGAGATTTAAGTGAATAAGCTACAGTGTCCAAGGTACTAAACATAATATATTCTACGGGGTGTCATAAGCAAGTCATTAGAATACTTTCCTACTAAATTTATAAGACATAAGCATTCAATATTTGAGTAAACAAAGAGAAAATAAAGCTATCTATTGGGTTTCACTAAAAAGTCAATTGGAAGACTTGACTATTGTTGTTAAAAGACATAGGCATTCATATTATAGAGCCACAAACCACACTAGTAAAATAAAAACATGATAACATGGGATTCGAACCAATGACAGCCTTAATTTGATAGTGCAAACCCAACACCTTACTAACTGTGCTAACCAGACTGAGCATACCAAAAACACAATTTATCAGAGATTTAAGTGAATAAGCTACAGTGTAGCTTGTGTACAAGTACTTAATTTGATAGTGCAAACCCAACACCTTACTAACTGTGCTAACCAGCCTGTGCATACCAGACACACAATTTATCAGAGATTTAAGTGAATAAGCTACAGTGTCCAAGGTACTAAACATAATATATTCTATGGGGTGTCATAAGCAAGTAATTAGAATACGTTCCTACTAAATTTATAAGACATAAGCATTCAATATTTGAGTAAACAAAGAGAAAATAAAGCTATCTATTGGGTTTCACTAAAAAGTCCATTGGAAGAATTGACTATTGTTGTTAAAAGACATAGGCATTCATATTATAGAGCCACAAACCACACTAGTAAAATAAAAACATGATAACATGGGATTCGAACCAATGACAGTCTTAATTTGATAGTGCAAACCCAACACCTTACTACCTGTGCTAACCAGACTGAGCATACCAAAAACACAATTTATCAGAGATTTAAGTGAATAAGCTACAGTGTCAAAGGTACTAAACATAATATATTCTATGGGGTGTCATAAGCAAGTCATTAGAATACTTTCCTACTAAATTTATAAGACATAAGCATTCAATATTTGAGTAAACAAAGAGAAAATAAAGCTATCTATTGGGTTTCACTAAAAAGTCCATTGGAAGACTTGACTATTGTTGTTAAAAGACATAGGCATTCATATTATAGAGCCACAAACCACACTAGTAAAATAAAAACATGATAACATGGGATTCGAACCAATGACAGTCTTAATTTGATAGTGCAAACCCAACACCTTACTAACTGTGCTAACCAGACTGTACATACCAGACACACAATTTATCAGAGATTTAAGTGAATAAGCTACAGTGTCAAAGGTACTAAACATAATATATTCTATGGGGTGTCATAAGCAAGTCATTAGAATACTTTCCTACTAAATTTATAAGACATAAGCATTCAATATTTGAGTAAACAAAGATAAAATAAAGCTATCTATTGGGTTTTACTAAAAAGTCCATTGGAAGACTTGACTATTGTTGTTAAAAGACAAGCATTCATATTATAGAGCCACAATAGTAAAATAAAAACATGATAACATGGGATTCGAACCAATGACAGTCTTAATTTGATAGTGCAAACCCAACACCTTACTAACTGTGCTAACCAGACTGTGCATACCAGACACACAATTTATCAGAGATTTAAGTGAATAAGCTAGTGTCAAAGGTACTAAACATAATATATTCTATGGGGTGTCATAAGCAAGTCATTAGAATACTTTCCTACTAAATTTATAAGACATAAGCATTCAATATTTGAGTAAACAAAGAGAAAATAAAGCTATCTATTGGGTTTCACTAAAAAGTCCATTGGAAGACTTGACTTATGTTGTTAAAAGACATAGGCATTCATATTATAGAGCCACAAACCACACTAGTAAAATAAAAACATGATAACATGGGATTTGAACCAATGACAGCCTTAATTTGATAGTGCAAACCCAACACCTTACTAACTGTGCTAACCAGACTGTACATACCAGACACACAATTTATTAGAGATTTAAGTGAATAAGCTACAGTGTCCAAGGTACTAAACATAATATATTCTATGGGGTGTCATAAGCAAGTCATTAGAATACTTTCCTACTAAATTTATAAGACATAAGCATTCATTATTTGAGTAAACAAAGAGAAAATAAAGCTATCTATTGGGTTTCACTAAAAAGTCCATTGGAAGAATTGACTATTGTTGTTAAAAGACATAGGCATTCATATTATAGAGCCACAAACCACACTAGTAAAATAAAAACATGATAACATGGGATTTGAACCAATGACAGTCTTAATTTGATAGTGCAAACCCAACACCTTACTAACTGTGCTAACCAGACTGAGCATACCAAAAACACAATTTATCAGAGATTTAAGTGAATAAGCTACAGTGTCAAAGGTACTAAACATAATATATTCTATGGGGTGTCATAAGCAAGTCATTAGAATACTTTCCTACTAAATTTATAAGACATAAGCATTCAATATTTGAGTAAACAAAGAGAAAATAAAGCTATCTATTGGGTTTCACTAAAAAGTCCATTGGAAGACTTGACTATTGTTGTTAAAAGACATAGGCATTCATATTATAGAGCCACAAACCACACTAGTAAAATAAAAACATGATAACATGGGATTCGAACCAATGACAGCCTTAATTTGATAGTGCAAACCCAACACCTTACTAACTGTGCTAACCAGACTGAGCATACCAAAAACACAATTTATCAGAGATTTAAGTGAATAAGCTACAGTGTCAAAGGTACTAAACATAATATATTCTATGGGGTGTCATAAGCAAGTCATTAGAATACTTTCCTACTAAATTTATAAGACATAAGCATTCAATATTTGAGTAAACAAAGAGAAAATAAAGCTATCTATTGGGTTTCACTAAAAAGTCCATTGGAAGACTTGACTATTGTTGTTAAAAGACATAGGCATTCATATTATAGAGCCACAAACCACACTAGTAAAATAAAAACATGATAACATGGGATTCGAACCAATGACAGCCTTAATTTGATAGTGCAAACCCAACACCTTACTAACTGTGCTAACCAGACTGAGCATACCAAAAACACAATTTATCAGAGATTTAAGTGAATAAGCTACAGTGTAGCTTGTGTACAAGTACTTAATTTGATAGTGCAAACCCAACACCTTACTAACTGCGCTAACCAGACTGTGCATACCAAATACACAATTTATCAGAGATTTAAGTGAATAAGCTACAGTGTCCAAGGTACTAAACATAATATATTCAATGGGGTGTCATAAGCAAGTCATTAGAATACTTTCCTACTAAATTTATAAGACAAGCATTCAATATTTGAGTAAACAAAGAGAAAATAAAGCTATCTATTGGGTTTCACTAAAAAGTCCATTGGAAGACTTGTCTATTGTTGTTAAAAGACATAGGCATTCATATTATAGAGCCACAAACCACACTAGTAAAATAAAAACATGATAACATGGGATTCGAACCAATGACAGCCTTAATTTGATAGTGCAAACCCAACACCTTACTAACTGTGCTAACCAGACTGTACATACCAGACACATAATTTATCAGAGATTTAAGTGAATAAGCTACAGTGTCCAAGGTACTAAACATAATATATTCTATGGGGTGTCATAAATTAGAATACTTTCCTACTAAATTTATAAGACATAAGCATTCAATATTTGAGTAAACAAAGAGAAAATAAAGCTATCTATTGGGTTTCACTAAAAAGTCCATTGGAAGACTTGACTATTGTTGTTAAAAGACATAGGCATTCATATTATAGAGCCACAAACCACACTAGTAAAATAAAAACATGATAACATGGGATTCCAACCAATGACAGTCTTAATTTGATAGTGCAAACCCAACACCTTACTAACTGTGCTAACCAGCCTGTGCATACCAGACACACAATTTATCAGAGATTTAAGTGAATAAGCTACAGTGTCCAAGGTACTAAACATAATATATTCTATGGGGTGTCATAAGCAAGTAATTAGAATACGTTCCTACTAAATTTATAAGACATAAGCATTCAATATTTGAGTAAACAAAGAGAAAATAAAGCTATCTATTGGGTTTCACTAAAAAGTCCATTGGAAGAATTGACTATTGTTGTTAAAAGACATAGGCATTCATATTATAGAGCCACAAACCACACTAGTAAAATAAAAACATGATAACATGGGATTCGAACCAATTACAGTCTTAATTTGATAGTGCAAACCCAACACCTTACTAACTGTGCTAACCAGACTGAGCATACCAAAAACACAATTTATCAGAGATTTAAGTGAATAAGCTACAGTGTCAAAGGTACTAAACATAATATATTCTATGGGGTGTCATAAGCAAGTCATTAGAATACTTTCCTACTAAATTTATAAGACATAAGCATTCAATATTTGAGTAAACAAAGAGAAAATAAAGCTATCTATTGGGTTTCACTAAAAAGTCCATTGGAAGACTTGACTATTGTTGTTAAAAGACATAGGCATTCATATTATAGAGCCACAAACCACACTAGTAAAATAAAAACATGATAACATGGGATTCGAACCAATGACAGCCTTAATTTGATAGTGCAAACCCAACACCTTACTAACTGTGCTAACCAGACTGAGCATACCAAAAACACAATTTATCAGAGATTTAAGTGAATAAGCTACAGTGTCAAAGGTACTAAACATAATATATTCTATGGGGTGTAATAAGCAAGTCATTAGAATACTTTCCTACTAAATTTATAAGACATAAGCATTCAATATTTGAGTAAACAAAGAGAAAATAAAGCTATCTATTGGGTTTCACTAAAAAGTCCATTGGAAGACTTGACTATTGTTGTTAAAAGACATAGGCATTCATATTATAGAGCCACAAACCACACTAGTAAAATAAAAACATGATAACATGGGATTCGAACCAATGACAGCCTTAATTTGATAGTGCAAACCCAACACCTTACTAACTGTGCTAACCAGACTGTACATACCAGACACACAATTTATCAGAGATTTAAGTGAATAAGCTACAGTGTCCAAGGTACTAAACATAATATATTCTACGGGGTGTCATAAGCAAGTCATTAGAATACTTTCCTACTAAATTTATAAGACATAAGCATTCAATATTTGAGTAAACAAAGAGAAAATAAAGCTATCTATTGGGTTTCACTAAAAAGTCAATTGGAAGACTTGACTATTGTTGTTAAAAGACATAGGCATTCATATTATAGAGCCACAAACCACACTAGTAAAATAAAAACATGATAACATGGGATTCGAACCAATGACAGCCTTAATTTGATAGTGCAAACCCAACACCTTACTAACTGTGCTAACCAGACTGAGCATACCAAAAACACAATTTATCAGAGATTTAAGTGAATAAGCTACAGTGTAGCTTGTGTACAAGTACTTAATTTGATAGTGCAAACCCAACACCTTACTAACTGCGCTAACCAGACTGTGCATACCAAATACACAATTTATCAGAGATTTAAGTGAATAAGCTACAGTGTCCAAGGTACTAAACATAATATATTCTATGGGGTGTCATAAGCAAGTCATTAGAATACTTTCCTACTAAATTTATAAGACATAAGCATTCAATATTTGAGTAAACAAAGAGAAAATAAAGCTATCTATTGGGTTTCACTAAAAAGTCCATTGGAAGACTTGACTATTGTTGTTAAAAGACATAGGCATTCATATTATAGAGCCACAAACCACACTAGTAAAATAAAAACATGATAACATGGGATTCGAACCAATGACAGCCTTAATTTGATAGTGCAAACCCAACACCTTACTAACTGTGCTAACCAGACTGTACATACCAGACACACAATTTATCAGAGATTTAAGTGAATAAGCTACAGTGTCCAAGGTACTAAACATAATATATTCTATGGGGTGTCATAAGCAAGTCATTAGAATACTTTCCTACTAAATTTATAAGACATAAGCATTCAATATTTGAGTAAACAAAGATAAAATAAAGCTATCTATTGGGTTTTACTAAAAAGTCCATTGGAAGACTTGACTATTGTTGTTAAAAGACAAGCATTCATATTATAGAGCCACAATAGTAAAATAAAAACATGATAACATGGGATTCGAACCAATGACAGTCTTAATTTGATAGTGCAAACCCAACACCTTACTAACTGTGCTAACCAGACTGAGCATACCAAAAACACAATTTATCAGAGATTTAAGTGAATAAGCTACAGTGTCAAAGGTACTAAACATAATATATTCTATGGGGTGTCATAAGCAAGTCATTAGAATACGTTCCTACTAAATTTATAAGACATAAGCATTCAATATTTGAGTAAACAAAGAGAAAATAAAGCTATCTATTGGGTTTCACTAAAAAGTCCATTGGAAGACTTGACTATTGTTGTTAAAAGACATAGGCATTCATATTATAGAGCAACAAACCACACTAGTAAAATAAAAACATGATAACATGGGATTCCAACCAATGACAGTCTTAATTTGATAGTGCAAACCCAACACCTTACTAACTGTGCTAACCAGCCTGTGCATACCAGACACACAATTTATCAGAGATTTAAGTGAATAAGCTACAGTGTCCAAGGTACTAAACATAATATATTCTATGGGGTGTCATAAGCAAGTAATTAGAATACGTTCCTACTAAATTTATAAGACATAAGCATTCAATATTTGAGTAAACAAAGAGAAAATAAAGCTATCTATTGGGTTTCACTAAAAAGTCCATTGGAAGAATTGACTATTGTTGTTAAAAGACATAGGCATTCATATTATAGAGCCACAAACCACACTAGTAAAATAAAAACATGATAACATGGGATTCGAACCAATGACAGTCTTAATTTGATAGTGCAAACCCAACACCTTACTAACTGTGCAAACCAGACTGTACATACCAGACACACAATTTATCAGAGATTTAAGTGAATAAGCTACAGTGTCCAAGGTACTAAACATAATATATTCTATGGGGTGTCATAAGCAAGTCATTAGAATACTTTCCTACTAAATTTATAAGACATAAGCATTCAATATTTGAGTAAACAAAGATAAAATAAAGCTATCTATTGGGTTTTACTAAAAAGTCCATTGGAAGACTTGACTATTGTTGTTAAAAGACAAGCATTCATATTATAGAGCCACAATAGTAAAATAAAAACATGATAACATGGGATTCGAACCAATGACAGTCTTAATTTGATAGTGCAAACCCAACACCTTACTAACTGTGCTAACCAGACTGAGCATACCAAAAACACAATTTATCAGAGATTTAAGTGAATAAGCTACAGTGTCAAAGGTACTAAACATAATATATTCTATGGGGTGTCATAAGCAAGTCATTAGAATACGTTCCTACTAAATTTATAAGACATAAGCATTCAATATTTGAGTAAACAAAGAGAAAATAAAGCTATCTATTGGGTTTCACTAAAAAGTCCATTGGAAGACTTGACTATTGTTGTTAAAAGACATAGGCATTCATATTATAGAGCAACAAACCACACTAGTAAAATAAAAACATGATAACATGGGATTCCAACCAATGACAGTCTTAATTTGATAGTGCAAACCCAACACCTTACTAACTGTGCTAACCAGACTGTACATACCAGACACACAATTTATCAGAGATTTAAGTGAATAAGCTACAGTGTCCAAGGTACTAAACATAATATATTCTATGGGGTGTCATAAGCAAGTCATTAGAATACTTTCCTACTAAATTTATAAGACATAAGCATTCAATATTTGAGTAAACAAAGATAAAATAAAGCTATCTATTGGGTTTTACTAAAAAGTCCATTGGAAGACTTGACTATTGTTGTTAAAAGACAAGCATTCATATTATAGAGCCACAATAGTAAAATAAAAACATGATAACATGGGATTCGAACCAATGACAGTCTTAATTTGATAGTGCAAACCCAACACCTTACTAACTGTGCTAACCAGACTGTGCATACCAGACACACAATTTATCAGAGATTTAAGTGAATAAGCTACAGTGTCAAAGGTACTAAACATAATATATTCTATGGGGTGTCATAAGCAAGTCATTAGAATACTTTCCTACTAAATTTATAAGACATAAGCATTCAATATTTGAGTAAACAAAGAGAAAATAAAGCTATCTATTGGGTTTCACTAAAAAGTCCATTGGAAGACTTGACTTATGTTGTTAAAAGACATAGGCATTCATATTATAGAGCCACAAACCACACTAGTAAAATAAAAACATGATAACATGGGATTCGAACCAATGACAGCCTTAATTTGATAGTGCAAACCCAACACCTTACTAACTGTGCTAACCAGACTGTACATACCAGACACACAATTTATCAGAGATTTAAGTGAATAAGCTACAGTGTCCAAGGTACTAAACATAATATATTCTACGGGGTGTCATAAGCAAGTCATTAGAATACTTTCCTACTAAGTTTATAAGACATAAGCATTCAATATTTGAGTAAACAAAGAGAAAATAAAGCTATCTATTGGGTTTCACTAAAAAGTCCATTGGAAGACTTGACTATTGTTGTTAAAAGACATAGGCATTCATATTATAGAGCCACAAACCACACTAGTAAAATAAAAACATGATAACATGGGATTCGAACCAATGACAGCCTTAATTTGATAGTGCAAACCCAACACCTTACTAACTGTGCTAACCAGACTGAGCATACCAAAAACACAATTTATCAGAGATTTAAGTGAATAAGCTACAGTGTAGCTTGTGTACAAGTACTTAATTTGATAGTGCAAACCCAACACCTTACTAACTGCGCTAACCAGACTGTGCATACCAAATACACAATTTATCAGAGATTTAAGTGAATAAGCTACAGTGTCCAAGGTACTAAACATAATATATTCTATGGGGTGTCATAAGCAAGTCATTAGAATACTTTCCTACTAAATTTATAAGACAAGCATTCAATATTTGAGTAAACAAAGAGAAAATAAAGCTATCTATTGGGTTTCACTAAAAAGTCCATTGGAAGAATTGACTATTGTTGTTAAAAGACATAGGCATTCATATTATAGAGCCACAAACCACACTAGTAAAATAAAAGCATGATAACATGGGATTCGAACCAATGACAGTCTTAATTTGATAGTGCAAACCCAACACCTTACTAACTGTGCTAACCAGACTGTACATACCAGACACACAATTTATCAGAGATTTAAGTGAATAAGCTACAGTGTCCAAGGTACTAAACATAATATATTCTATGGGGTGTCATAAGCAAGTCATTAGAATACGTTCCTACTAAATTTATAAGACATAAGCATTCAATATTTGAGTAAACAAAGAGAAAATAAAGCTATCTATTGGGTTTCACTAAAAAGTCCATTGGAAGAATTGACTATTGTTGTTAAAAGACATAGGCATTCATATTATAGAGCCACAAACCACACTAGTAAAATAAAAACATGATAACATGGGATTCGAACCAATGACAGTCTTAATTTGATAGTGCAAACCCAACACCTTACTAACTGTGCTAACCAGACTGTACATACCAGACACACAATTTATCAGAGATTTAAGTGAATAAGCTACAGTGTCCAAGGTACTAAACATAATATATTCTATGGGGTGTCATAAGCAAGTCATTAGAATACTTTCCTACTAAATTTATAAGACATAAGCATTCAATATTTGAGTAAACAAAGATAAAATAAAGCTATCTATTGGGTTTTACTAAAAAGTCCATTGGAAGACTTGACTATTGTTGTTAAAAGACAAGCATTCATATTATAGAGCCACAATAGTAAAATAAAAACATGATAACATGGGATTCGAACCAATGACAGTCTTAATTTGATAGTGCAAACCCAACACCTTACTAACTGTGCTAACCAGACTGAGCATACCAAAAACACAATTTATCAGAGATTTAAGTGAATAAGCTACAGTGTCAAAGGTACTAAACATAATATATTCTATGGGGTGTCATAAGCAAGTCATTAGAATACGTTCCTACTAAATTTATAAGACATAAGCATTCAATATTTGAGTAAACAAAGAGAAAATAAAGCTATCTATTGGGTTTCACTAAAAAGTCCATTGGAAGACTTGACTATTGTTGTTAAAAGACATAGGCATTCATATTATAGAGCAACAAACCACACTAGTAAAATAAAAACATGATAACATGGGATTCCAACCAATGACAGTCTTAATTTGATAGTGCAAACCCAACACCTTACTAACTGTGCTAACCAGCCTGTGCATACCAGACACACAATTTATCAGAGATTTAAGTGAATAAGCTACAGTGTCCAAGGTACTAAACATAATATATTCTATGGGGTGTCATAAGCAAGTAATTAGAATACGTTCCTACTAAATTTATAAGACATAAGCATTCAATATTTGAGTAAACAAAGAGAAAATAAAGCTATCTATTGGGTTTCACTAAAAAGTCCATTGGAAGAATTGACTATTGTTGTTAAAAGACATAGGCATTCATATTATAGAGCCACAAACCACACTAGTAAAATAAAAACATGATAACATGGGATTCGAACAAATGACAGTCTTAATTTGATAGTGCAAACCCAACACCTTACTAACTGTGCTAACCAGACTGAGCATACCAAAAACACAATTTATCAGAGATTTAAGTGAATAAGCTACAGTGTCAAAGGTACTAAACATAATATATTCTATGGGGTGTCATAAGCAAGTCATTAGAATACTTTCCTACTAAATTTATAAGACATAAGCATTCAATATTTGAGTAAACAAAGAGAAAATAAAGCTATCTATTGGGTTTCACTAAAAAGTCCATTGGAAGACTTGACTATTGTTGTTAAAAGACATAGGCATTCATATTATAGAGCCACAAACCACACTAGTAAAATAAAAACATGATAACATGGGATTCGAACCAATGACAGTCTTAATTTGATAGTGCAAACCCAACACCTTACTAACTGTGCTAACCAGACTGTACATACCAGACACACAATTTATCAGAGATTTAAGTGAATAAGCTACAGTGTCCAAGGTACTAAACATAATATATTCTATGGGGTGTCATAAGCAAGTCATTAGAATACTTTCCTACTAAATTTATAAGACATAAGCATTCAATATTTGAGTAAACAAAGATAAAATAAAGCTATCTATTGGGTTTTACTAAAAAGTCCATTGGAAGACTTGACTATTGTTGTTAAAAGACAAGCATTCATATTATAGAGCCACAATAGTAAAATAAAAACATGATAACATGGGATTCGAACCAATGACAGTCTTAATTTGATAGTGCAAACCCAACACCTTACTAACTGTGCTAACCAGACTGTGCATACCAGACACACAATTTATCAGAGATTTAAGTGAATAAGCTACAGTGTCAAAGGTACTAAACATAATATATTCTATGGGGTGTCATAAGCAAGTCATTAGAATACTTTCCTACTAAATTTATAAGACATAAGCATTCAATATTTGAGTAAACAAAGAGAAAATAAAGCTATCTATTGGGTTTCACTAAAAAGTCCATTGGAAGACTTGACTTATGTTGTTAAAAGACATAGGCATTCATATTATAGAGCCACAAACCACACTAGTAAAATAAAAACATGATAACATGGGATTTGAACCAATGACAGCCTTAATTTGATAGTGCAAACCCAACACCTTACTAACTGTGCTAACCAGACTGTACATACCAGACACACAATTTATTAGAGATTTAAGTGAATAAGCTACAGTGTCCAAGGTACTAAACATAATATATTCTATGGGGTGTCATAAGCAAGTCATTAGAATACTTTCCTACTAAATTTATAAGACATAAGCATTCATTATTTGAGTAAACAAAGAGAAAATAAAGCTATCTATTGGGTTTCACTAAAAAGTCCATTGGAAGAATTGACTATTGTTGTTAAAAGACATAGGCATTCATATTATAGAGCCACAAACCACACTAGTAAAATAAAAACATGATAACATGGGATTTGAACCAATGACAGTCTTAATTTGATAGTGCAAACCCAACACCTTACTAACTGTGCTAACCAGACTGAGCATACCAAAAACACAATTTATCAGAGATTTAAGTGAATAAGCTACAGTGTCAAAGGTACTAAACATAATATATTCTATGGGGTGTCATAAGCAAGTCATTAGAATACTTTCCTACTAAATTTATAAGACATAAGCATTCAATATTTGAGTAAACAAAGAGAAAATAAAGCTATCTATTGGGTTTCACTAAAAAGTCCATTGGAAGACTTGACTATTGTTGTTAAAAGACATAGGCATTCATATTATAGAGCCACAAACCACACTAGTAAAATAAAAACATGATAACATGGGATTCGAACCAATGACAGCCTTAATTTGATAGTGCAAACCCAACACCTTACTAACTGTGCTAACCAGACTGAGCATACCAAAAACACAATTTATCTGAGATTTAAGTGAATAAGCTACAGTGTCAAAGGTACTAAACATAATATATTCTATGGGGTGTCATAAGCAAGTCATTAGAATACTTTCCTACTAAATTTATAAGACATAAGCATTCAATATTTGAGTAAACAAAGAGAAAATAAAGCTATCTATTGGGTTTCACTAAAAAGTCCATTGGAAGACTTGACTATTGTTGTTAAAAGACATAGGCATTCATATTATAGAGCCACAAACCACACTAGTAAAATAAAAACATGATAACATGGGATTCGAACCAATGACAGCCTTAATTTGATAGTGCAAACCCAACACCTTACTAACTGTGCTAACCAGACTGAGCATACCAAAAACACAATTTATCAGAGATTTAAGTGAATAAGCTACAGTGTAGCTTGTGTACAAGTACTTAATTTGATAGTGCAAACCCAACACCTTACTAACTGCGCTAACCAGACTGTGCATACCAAATACACAATTTATCAGAGATTTAAGTGAATAAGCTACAGTGTCCAAGGTACTAAACATAATATATTCAATGGGGTGTCATAAGCAAGTCATTAGAATACTTTCCTACTAAATTTATAAGACAAGCATTCAATATTTGAGTAAACAAAGAGAAAATAAAGCTATCTATTGGGTTTCACTAAAAAGTCCATTGGAAGACTTGTCTATTGTTGTTAAAAGACATAGGCATTCATATTATAGAGCCACAAACCACACTAGTAAAATAAAAACATGATAACATGGGATTCGAACCAATGACAGCCTTAATTTGATAGTGCAAACCCAACACCTTACTAACTGTGCTAACCAGACTGTACATACCAGACACATAATTTATCAGAGATTTAAGTGAATAAGCTACAGTGTCCAAGGTACTAAACATAATATATTCTATGGGGTGTCATAAATTAGAATACTTTCCTACTAAATTTATAAGACATAAGCATTCAATATTTGAGTAAACAAAGAGAAAATAAAGCTATCTATTGGGTTTCACTAAAAAGTCCATTGGAAGACTTGACTATTGTTGTTAAAAGACATAGGCATTCATATTATAGAGCCACAAACCACACTAGTAAAATAAAAACATGATAACATGGGATTCCAACCAATGACAGTCTTAATTTGATAGTGCAAACCCAACACCTTACTAACTGTGCTAACCAGCCTGTGCATACCAGACACACAATTTATCAGAGATTTAAGTGAATAAGCTACAGTGTCCAAGGTACTAAACATAATATATTCTATGGGGTGTCATAAGCAAGTAATTAGAATACGTTCCTACTAAATTTATAAGACATAAGCATTCAATATTTGAGTAAACAAAGAGAAAATAAAGCTATCTATTGGGTTTCACTAAAAAGTCCATTGGAAGAATTGACTATTGTTGTTAAAAGACATAGGCATTCATATTATAGAGCCACAAACCACACTAGTAAAATAAAAACATGATAACATGGGATTCGAACCAATTACAGTCTTAATTTGATAGTGCAAACCCAACACCTTACTAACTGTGCTAACCAGACTGAGCATACCAAAAACACAATTTATCAGAGATTTAAGTGAATAAGCTACAGTGTCAAAGGTACTAAACATAATATATTCTATGGGGTGTCATAAGCAAGTCATTAGAATACTTTCCTACTAAATTTATAAGACATAAGCATTCAATATTTGAGTAAACAAAGAGAAAATAAAGCTATCTATTGGGTTTCACTAAAAAGTCCATTGGAAGACTTGACTATTGTTGTTAAAAGACATAGGCATTCATATTATAGAGCCACAAACCACACTAGTAAAATAAAAACATGATAACATGGGATTCGAACCAATGACAGCCTTAATTTGATAGTGCAAACCCAACACCTTACTAACTGTGCTAACCAGACTGAGCATACCAAAAACACAATTTATCAGAGATTTAAGTGAATAAGCTACAGTGTCAAAGGTACTAAACATAATATATTCTATGGGGTGTAATAAGCAAGTCATTAGAATACTTTCCTACTAAATTTATAAGACATAAGCATTCAATATTTGAGTAAACAAAGAGAAAATAAAGCTATCTATTGGGTTTCACTAAAAAGTCCATTGGAAGACTTGACTATTGTTGTTAAAAGACATAGGCATTCATATTATAGAGCCACAAACCACACTAGTAAAATAAAAACATGATAACATGGGATTCGAACCAATGACAGCCTTAATTTGATAGTGCAAACCCAACACCTTACTAACTGTGCTAACCAGACTGTACATACCAGACACACAATTTATCAGAGATTTAAGTGAATAAGCTACAGTGTCCAAGGTACTAAACATAATATATTCTACGGGGTGTCATAAGCAAGTCATTAGAATACTTTCCTACTAAATTTATAAGACATAAGCATTCAATATTTGAGTAAACAAAGAGAAAATAAAGCTATCTATTGGGTTTCACTAAAAAGTCAATTGGAAGACTTGACTATTGTTGTTAAAAGACATAGGCATTCATATTATAGAGCCACAAACCACACTAGTAAAATAAAAACATGATAACATGGGATTCGAACCAATGACAGCCTTAATTTGATAGTGCAAACCCAACACCTTACTAACTGTGCTAACCAGACTGAGCATACCAAAAACACAATTTATCAGAGATTTAAGTGAATAAGCTACAGTGTAGCTTGTGTACAAGTACTTAATTTGATAGTGCAAACCCAACACCTTACTAACTGCGCTAACCAGACTGTGCATACCAAATACACAATTTATCAGAGATTTAAGTGAATAAGCTACAGTGTCCAAGGTACTAAACATAATATATTCTATGGGGTGTCATAAGCAAGTCATTAGAATACTTTCCTACTAAATTTATAAGACATAAGCATTCAATATTTGAGTAAACAAAGAGAAAATAAAGCTATCTATTGGGTTTCACTAAAAAGTCCATTGGAAGACTTGACTATTGTTGTTAAAAGACATAGGCATTCATATTATAGAGCCACAAACCACACTAGTAAAATAAAAACATGATAACATGGGATTCGAACCAATGACAGCCTTAATTTGATAGTGCAAACCCAACACCTTACTAACTGTGCTAACCAGACTGTACATACCAGACACACAATTTATCAGAGATTTAAGTGAATAAGCTACAGTGTCCAAGGTACTAAACATAATATATTCTATGGGGTGTCATAAGCAAGTCATTAGAATACTTTCCTACTAAATTTATAAGACATAAGCATTCAATATTTGAGTAAACAAAGATAAAATAAAGCTATCTATTGGGTTTTACTAAAAAGTCCATTGGAAGACTTGACTATTGTTGTTAAAAGACAAGCATTCATATTATAGAGCCACAATAGTAAAATAAAAACATGATAACATGGGATTCGAACCAATGACAGTCTTAATTTGATAGTGCAAACCCAACACCTTACTAACTGTGCTAACCAGACTGAGCATACCAAAAACACAATTTATCAGAGATTTAAGTGAATAAGCTACAGTGTCAAAGGTACTAAACATAATATATTCTATGGGGTGTCATAAGCAAGTCATTAGAATACGTTCCTACTAAATTTATAAGACATAAGCATTCAATATTTGAGTAAACAAAGAGAAAATAAAGCTATCTATTGGGTTTCACTAAAAAGTCCATTGGAAGACTTGACTATTGTTGTTAAAAGACATAGGCATTCATATTATAGAGCAACAAACCACACTAGTAAAATAAAAACATGATAACATGGGATTCCAACCAATGACAGTCTTAATTTGATAGTGCAAACCCAACACCTTACTAACTGTGCTAACCAGCCTGTGCATACCAGACACACAATTTATCAGAGATTTAAGTGAATAAGCTACAGTGTCCAAGGTACTAAACATAATATATTCTATGGGGTGTCATAAGCAAGTAATTAGAATACGTTCCTACTAAATTTATAAGACATAAGCATTCAATATTTGAGTAAACAAAGAGAAAATAAAGCTATCTATTGGGTTTCACTAAAAAGTCCATTGGAAGAATTGACTATTGTTGTTAAAAGACATAGGCATTCATATTATAGAGCCACAAACCACACTAGTAAAATAAAAACATGATAACATGGGATTCGAACCAATGACAGTCTTAATTTGATAGTGCAAACCCAACACCTTACTAACTGTGCTAACCAGACTGTACATACCAGACACACAATTTATCAGAGATTTAAGTGAATAAGCTACAGTGTCCAAGGTACTAAACATAATATATTCTATGGGGTGTCATAAGCAAGTCATTAGAATACTTTCCTACTAAATTTATAAGACATAAGCATTCAATATTTGAGTAAACAAAGATAAAATAAAGCTATCTATTGGGTTTTACTAAAAAGTCCATTGGAAGACTTGACTATTGTTGTTAAAAGACAAGCATTCATATTATAGAGCCACAATAGTAAAATAAAAACATGATAACATGGGATTCGAACCAATGACAGTCTTAATTTGATAGTGCAAACCCAACACCTTACTAACTGTGCTAACCAGACTGTGCATACCAGACACACAATTTATCAGAGATTTAAGTGAATAAGCTACAGTGTCAAAGGTACTAAACATAATATATTCTATGGGGTGTCATAAGCAAGTCATTAGAATACTTTCCTACTAAATTTATAAGACATAAGCATTCAATATTTGAGTAAACAAAGAGAAAATAAAGCTATCTATTGGGTTTCACTAAAAAGTCCATTGGAAGACTTGACTTATGTTGTTAAAAGACATAGGCATTCATATTATAGAGCCACAAACCACACTAGTAAAATAAAAACATGATAACATGGGATTCGAACCAATGACAGCCTTAATTTGATAGTGCAAACCCAACACCTTACTAACTGTGCTAACCAGACTGTACATACCAGACACACAATTTATCAGAGATTTAAGTGAATAAGCTACAGTGTCCAAGGTACTAAACATAATATATTCTACGGGGTGTCATAAGCAAGTCATTAGAATACTTTCCTACTAAGTTTATAAGACATAAGCATTCAATATTTGAGTAAACAAAGAGAAAATAAAGCTATCTATTGGGTTTCACTAAAAAGTCCATTGGAAGACTTGACTATTGTTGTTAAAAGACATAGGCATTCATATTATAGAGCCACAAACCACACTAGTAAAATAAAAACATGATAACATGGGATTCGAACCAATGACAGCCTTAATTTGATAGTGCAAACCCAACACCTTACTAACTGTGCTAACCAGACTGAGCATACCAAAAACACAATTTATCAGAGATTTAAGTGAATAAGCTACAGTGTAGCTTGTGTACAAGTACTTAATTTGATAGTGCAAACCCAACACCTTACTAACTGCGCTAACCAGACTGTGCATACCAAATACACAATTTATCAGAGATTTAAGTGAATAAGCTACAGTGTCCAAGGTACTAAACATAATATATTCTATGGGGTGTCATAAGCAAGTCATTAGAATACTTTCCTACTAAATTTATAAGACAAGCATTCAATATTTGAGTAAACAAAGAGAAAATAAAGCTATCTATTGGGTTTCACTAAAAAGTCCATTGGAAGACTTGACTATTGTTGTTAAAAGACATAGGCATTCATATTATAGAGCCACAAACCACACTAGTAAAATAAAAACATGATAACATGGGATTCGAACCAATGACAGCCTTAATTTGATAGTGCAAACCCAACACCTTACTAACTGTGCTAACCAGACTGTACATACCAGACACACAATTTATCAGAGATTTAAGTGAATAAGCTACAGTGTCCAAGGTACTAAACATAATATATTCTATGGGGTGTCATAAGCAAGTAATTAGAATACGTTCCTACTAAATTTATAAGACATAAGCATTCAATATTTGAGTAAACAAAGAGAAAATAAAGCTATCTATTGGGTTTCACTAAAAAGTCCATTGGAAGAATTGACTATTGTTGTTAAAAGACATAGGCATTCATATTATAGAGCCACAAACCACACTAGTAAAATAAAAACATGATAACATGGGATTCGAACCAATGACAGTCTTAATTTGATAGTGCAAACCCAACACCTTACTAACTGTGCTAACCAGACTGTACATACCAGACACACAATTTATCAGAGATTTAAGTGAATAAGCTACAGTGTCCAAGGTACTAAACATAATATATTCTATGGGGTGTCATAAGCAAGTCATTAGAATACTTTCCTACTAAATTTATAAGACATAAGCATTCAATATTTGAGTAAACAAAGATAAAATAAAGCTATCTATTGGGTTTTACTAAAAAGTCCATTGGAAGACTTGACTATTGTTGTTAAAAGACAAGCATTCATATTATAGAGCCACAATAGTAAAATAAAAACATGATAACATGGGATTCGAACCAATGACAGTCTTAATTTGATAGTGCAAACCCAACACCTTACTAACTGTGCTAACCAGACTGAGCATACCAAAAACACAATTTATCAGAGATTTAAGTGAATAAGCTACAGTGTCAAAGGTACTAAACATAATATATTCTATGGGGTGTCATAAGCAAGTCATTAGAATACGTTCCTACTAAATTTATAAGACATAAGCATTCAATATTTGAGTAAACAAAGAGAAAATAAAGCTATCTATTGGGTTTCACTAAAAAGTCCATTGGAAGACTTGACTATTGTTGTTAAAAGACATAGGCATTCATATTATAGAGCAACAAACCACACTAGTAAAATAAAAACATGATAACATGGGATTCCAACCAATGACAGTCTTAATTTGATAGTGCAAACCCAACACCTTACTAACTGTGCTAACCAGCCTGTGCATACCAGACACACAATTTATCAGAGATTTAAGTGAATAAGCTACAGTGTCCAAGGTACTAAACATAATATATTCTATGGGGTGTCATAAGCAAGTAATTAGAATACGTTCCTACTAAATTTATAAGACATAAGCATTCAATATTTGAGTAAACAAAGAGAAAATAAAGCTATCTATTGGGTTTCACTAAAAAGTCCATTGGAAGAATTGACTATTGTTGTTAAAAGACATAGGCATTCATATTATAGAGCCACAAACCACACTAGTAAAATAAAAACATGATAACATGGGATTCGAACAAATGACAGTCTTAATTTGATAGTGCAAACCCAACACCTTACTAACTGTGCTAACCAGACTGAGCATACCAAAAACACAATTTATCAGAGATTTAAGTGAATAAGCTACAGTGTCAAAGGTACTAAACATAATATATTCTATGGGGTGTCATAAGCAAGTCATTAGAATACTTTCCTACTAAATTTATAAGACATAAGCATTCAATATTTGAGTAAACAAAGAGAAAATAAAGCTATCTATTGGGTTTCACTAAAAAGTCCATTGGAAGACTTGACTATTGTTGTTAAAAGACATAGGCATTCATATTATAGAGCCACAAACCACACTAGTAAAATAAAAACATGATAACATGGGATTCGAACCAATGACAGTCTTAATTTGATAGTGCAAACCCAACACCTTACTAACTGTGCTAACCAGACTGTACATACCAGACACAATTTATCAGAGATTTAAGTGAATAAGCTACAGTGTCCAAGGTACTAAACATAATATATTCTATGGGGTGTCATAAGCAAGTCATTAGAATACTTTCCTACTAAATTTATAAGACATAAGCATTCAATATTTGAGTAAACAAAGATAAAATAAAGCTATCTATTGGGTTTTACTAAAAAGTCCATTGGAAGACTTGACTATTGTTGTTAAAAGACAAGCATTCATATTATAGAGCCACAATAGTAAAATAAAAACATGATAACATGGGATTCGAACCAATGACAGTTTTAATTTGATAGTGCAAACCCAACACCTTACTAACTGTGCTAACCAGACTGTGCATACCAGACACACAATTTATCAGAGATTTAAGTGAATAAGCTACAGTGTCAAAGGTACTAAACATAATATATTCTATGGGGTGTCATAAGCAAGTCATTAGAATACTTTCCTACTAAATTTATAAGACATAAGCATTCAATATTTGAGTAAACAAAGAGAAAATAAAGCTATCTATTGGGTTTCACTAAAAAGTCCATTGGAAGACTTGACTTATGTTGTTAAAAGACATAGGCATTCATATTATAGAGCCACAAACCACACTAGTAAAATAAAAACATGATAACATGGGATTTGAACCAATGACAGCCTTAATTTGATAGTGCAAACCCAACACCTTACTAACTGTGCTAACCAGACTGTACATACCAGACACACAATTTATTAGAGATTTAAGTGAATAAGCTACAGTGTCCAAGGTACTAAACATAATATATTCTATGGGGTGTCATAAGCAAGTCATTAGAATACTTTCCTACTAAATTTATAAGACATAAGCATTCATTATTTGAGTAAACAAAGAGAAAATAAAGCTATCTATTGGGTTTCACTAAAAAGTCCATTGGAAGAATTGACTATTGTTGTTAAAAGACATAGGCATTCATATTATAGAGCCACAAACCACACTAGTAAAATAAAAACATGATAACATGGGATTTGAACCAATGACAGTCTTAATTTGATAGTGCAAACCCAACACCTTACTAACTGTGCTAACCAGACTGAGCATACCAAAAACACAATTTATCAGAGATTTAAGTGAATAAGCTACAGTGTCAAAGGTACTAAACATAATATATTCTATGGGGTGTCATAAGCAAGTCATTAGAATACTTTCCTACTAAATTTATAAGACATAAGCATTCAATATTTGAGTAAACAAAGAGAAAATAAAGCTATCTATTGGGTTTCACTAAAAAGTCCATTGGAAGACTTGACTATTGTTGTTAAAAGACATAGGCATTCATATTATAGAGCCACAAACCACACTAGTAAAATAAAAACATGATAACATGGGATTCGAACCAATGACAGCCTTAATTTGATAGTGCAAACCCAACACCTTACTAACTGTGCTAACCAGACTGAGCATACCAAAAACACAATTTATCTGAGATTTAAGTGAATAAGCTACAGTGTCAAAGGTACTAAACATAATATATTCTATGGGGTGTCATAAGCAAGTCATTAGAATACTTTCCTACTAAATTTATAAGACATAAGCATTCAATATTTGAGTAAACAAAGAGAAAATAAAGCTATCTATTGGGTTTCACTAAAAAGTCCATTGGAAGACTTGACTATTGTTGTTAAAAGACATAGGCATTCATATTATAGAGCCACAAACCACACTAGTAAAATAAAAACATGATAACATGGGATTCGAACCAATGACAGCCTTAATTTGATAGTGCAAACCCAACACCTTACTAACTGTGCTAACCAGACTGAGCATACCAAAAACACAATTTATCAGAGATTTAAGTGAATAAGCTACAGTGTAGCTTGTGTACAAGTACTTAATTTGATAGTGCAAACCCAACACCTTACTAACTGCGCTAACCAGACTGTGCATACCAAATACACAATTTATCAGAGATTTAAGTGAATAAGCTACAGTGTCCAAGGTACTAAACATAATATATTCAATGGGGTGTCATAAGCAAGTCATTAGAATACTTTCCTACTAAATTTATAAGACAAGCATTCAATATTTGAGTAAACAAAGAGAAAATAAAGCTATCTATTGGGTTTCACTAAAAAGTCCATTGGAAGACTTGTCTATTGTTGTTAAAAGACATAGGCATTCATATTATAGAGCCACAAACCACACTAGTAAAATAAAAACATGATAACATGGGATTCGAACCAATGACAGCCTTAATTTGATAGTGCAAACCCAACACCTTACTAACTGTGCTAACCAGACTGTACATACCAGACACATAATTTATCAGAGATTTAAGTGAATAAGCTACAGTGTCCAAGGTACTAAACATAATATATTCTATGGGGTGTCATAAATTAGAATACTTTCCTACTAAATTTATAAGACATAAGCATTCAATATTTGAGTAAACAAAGAGAAAATAAAGCTATCTATTGGGTTTCACTAAAAAGTCCATTGGAAGACTTGACTATTGTTGTTAAAAGACATAGGCATTCATATTATAGAGCCACAAACCACACTAGTAAAATAAAAACATGATAACATGGGATTCCAACCAATGACAGTCTTAATTTGATAGTGCAAACCCAACACCTTACTAACTGTGCTAACCAGCCTGTGCATACCAGACACACAATTTATCAGAGATTTAAGTGAATAAGCTACAGTGTCCAAGGTACTAAACATAATATATTCTATGGGGTGTCATAAGCAAGTAATTAGAATACGTTCCTACTAAATTTATAAGACATAAGCATTCAATATTTGAGTAAACAAAGAGAAAATAAAGCTATCTATTGGGTTTCACTAAAAAGTCCATTGGAAGAATTGACTATTGTTGTTAAAAGACATAGGCATTCATATTATAGAGCCACAAACCACACTAGTAAAATAAAAACATGATAACATGGGATTCGAACCAATTACAGTCTTAATTTGATAGTGCAAACCCAACACCTTACTAACTGTGCTAACCAGACTGAGCATACCAAAAACACAATTTATCAGAGATTTAAGTGAATAAGCTACAGTGTCAAAGGTACTAAACATAATATATTCTATGGGGTGTCATAAGCAAGTCATTAGAATACTTTCCTACTAAATTTATAAGACATAAGCATTCAATATTTGAGTAAACAAAGAGAAAATAAAGCTATCTATTGGGTTTCACTAAAAAGTCCATTGGAAGACTTGACTATTGTTGTTAAAAGACATAGGCATTCATATTATAGAGCCACAAACCACACTAGTAAAATAAAAACATGATAACATGGGACTCGAACCAATGACAGCCTTAATTTGATAGTGCAAACCCAACACCTTACTAACTGTGCTAACCAGACTGAGCATACCAAAAACACAATTTATCAGAGATTTAAGTGAATAAGCTACAGTGTCAAAGGTACTAAACATAATATATTCTATGGGGTGTAATAAGCAAGTCATTAGAATACTTTCCTACTAAATTTATAAGACATAAGCATTCAATATTTGAGTAAACAAAGAGAAAATAAAGCTATCTATTGGGTTTCACTAAAAAGTCCATTGGAAGACTTGACTATTGTTGTTAAAAGACATAGGCATTCATATTATAGAGCCACAAACCACACTAGTAAAATAAAAACATGATAACATGGGATTCGAACCAATGACAGCCTTAATTTGATAGTGCAAACCCAACACCTTACTAACTGTGCTAACCAGACTGTACATACCAGACACACAATTTATCAGAGATTTAAGTGAATAAGCTACAGTGTCCAAGGTACTAAACATAATATATTCTACGGGGTGTCATAAGCAAGTCATTAGAATACTTTCCTACTAAATTTATAAGACATAAGCATTCAATATTTGAGTAAACAAAGAGAAAATAAAGCTATCTATTGGGTTTCACTAAAAAGTCAATTGGAAGACTTGACTATTGTTGTTAAAAGACATAGGCATTCATATTATAGAGCCACAAACCACACTAGTAAAATAAAAACATGATAACATGGGATTCGAACCAATGACAGCCTTAATTTGATAGTGCAAACCCAACACCTTACTAACTGTGCTAACCAGACTGAGCATACCAAAAACACAATTTATCAGAGATTTAAGTGAATAAGCTACAGTGTAGCTTGTGTACAAGTACTTAATTTGATAGTGCAAACCCAACACCTTACTAACTGCGCTAACCAGACTGTGCATACCAAATACACAATTTATCAGAGATTTAAGTGAATAAGCTACAGTGTCCAAGGTACTAAACATAATATATTCTATGGGGTGTCATAAGCAAGTCATTAGAATACTTTCCTACTAAATTTATAAGACATAAGCATTCAATATTTGAGTAAACAAAGAGAAAATAAAGCTATCTATTGGGTTTCACTAAAAAGTCCATTGGAAGACTTGACTATTGTTGTTAAAAGACATAGGCATTCATATTATAGAGCCACAAACCACACTAGTAAAATAAAAACATGATAACATGGGATTCGAACCAATGACAGCCTTAATTTGATAGTGCAAACCCAACACCTTACTAACTGTGCTAACCAGACTGTACATACCAGACACATAATTTATCAGAGATTTAAGTGAATAAGCTACAGTGTCCAAGGTACTAAACATAATATATTCTATGGGGTGTCATAAATTAGAATACTTTCCTACTAAATTTATAAGACATAAGCATTCAATATTTGAGTAAACAAAGAGAAAATAAAGCTATCTATTGGGTTTCACTAAAAAGTCCATTGGAAGACTTGACTATTGTTGTTAAAAGACATAGGCATTCATATTATAGAGCCACAAACCACACTAGTAAAATAAAAACATGATAACATGGGACTCGAACCAATGACAGCCTTAATTTGATAGTGCAAACCCAACACCTTACTAACTGTGCTAACCAGACTGAGCATACCAAAAACACAATTTATCAGAGATTTAAGTGAATAAGCTACAGTGTCAAAGGTACTAAACATAATATATTCTATGGGGTGTAATAAGCAAGTCATTAGAATACTTTCCTACTAAATTTATAAGACATAAGCATTCAATATTTGAGTAAACAAAGAGAAAATAAAGCTATCTATTGGGTTTCACTAAAAAGTCCATTGGAAGACTTGACTATTGTTGTTAAAAGACATAGGCATTCATATTATAGAGCCACAAACCACACTAGTAAAATAAAAACATGATAACATGGGATTCGAACCAATGACAGCCTTAATTTGATAGTGCAAACCCAACACCTTACTAACTGTGCTAACCAGACTGTACATACCAGACACACAATTTATCAGAGATTTAAGTGAATAAGCTACAGTGTCCAAGGTACTAAACATAATATATTCTACGGGGTGTCATAAGCAAGTCATTAGAATACTTTCCTACTAAATTTATAAGACATAAGCATTCAATATTTGAGTAAACAAAGAGAAAATAAAGCTATCTATTGGGTTTCACTAAAAAGTCAATTGGAAGACTTGACTATTGTTGTTAAAAGACATAGGCATTCATATTATAGAGCCACAAACCACACTAGTAAAATAAAAACATGATAACATGGGATTCGAACCAATGACAGCCTTAATTTGATAGTGCAAACCCAACACCTTACTAACTGTGCTAACCAGACTGAGCATACCAAAAACACAATTTATCAGAGATTTAAGTGAATAAGCTACAGTGTAGCTTGTGTACAAGTACTTAATTTGATAGTGCAAACCCAACACCTTACTAACTGCGCTAACCAGACTGTGCATACCAAATACACAATTTATCAGAGATTTAAGTGAATAAGCTACAGTGTCCAAGGTACTAAACATAATATATTCTATGGGGTGTCATAAGCAAGTCATTAGAATACTTTCCTACTAAATTTATAAGACATAAGCATTCAATATTTGAGTAAACAAAGAGAAAATAAAGCTATCTATTGGGTTTCACTAAAAAGTCCATTGGAAGACTTGACTATTGTTGTTAAAAGACATAGGCATTCATATTATAGAGCCACAAACCACACTAGTAAAATAAAAACATGATAACATGGGATTCGAACCAATGACAGCCTTAATTTGATAGTGCAAACCCAACACCTTACTAACTGTGCTAACCAGACTGTACATACCAGACACACAATTTATCAGAGATTTAAGTGAATAAGCTACAGTGTCCAAGGTACTAAACATAATATATTCTATGGGGTGTCATAAGCAAGTCATTAGAATACTTTCCTACTAAATTTATAAGACATAAGCATTCAATATTTGAGTAAACAAAGATAAAATAAAGCTATCTATTGGGTTTTACTAAAAAGTCCATTGGAAGACTTGACTATTGTTGTTAAAAGACAAGCATTCATATTATAGAGCCACAATAGTAAAATAAAAACATGATAACATGGGATTCGAACCAATGACAGTCTTAATTTGATAGTGCAAACCCAACACCTTACTAACTGTGCTAACCAGACTGAGCATACCAAAAACACAATTTATCAGAGATTTAAGTGAATAAGCTACAGTGTCAAAGGTACTAAACATAATATATTCTATGGGGTGTCATAAGCAAGTCATTAGAATACGTTCCTACTAAATTTATAAGACATAAGCATTCAATATTTGAGTAAACAAAGAGAAAATAAAGCTATCTATTGGGTTTCACTAAAAAGTCCATTGGAAGACTTGACTATTGTTGTTAAAAGACATAGGCATTCATATTATAGAGCAACAAACCACACTAGTAAAATAAAAACATGATAACATGGGATTCCAACCAATGACAGTCTTAATTTGATAGTGCAAACCCAACACCTTACTAACTGTGCTAACCAGCCTGTGCATACCAGACACACAATTTATCAGAGATTTAAGTGAATAAGCTACAGTGTCCAAGGTACTAAACATAATATATTCTATGGGGTGTCATAAGCAAGTAATTAGAATACGTTCCTACTAAATTTATAAGACATAAGCATTCAATATTTGAGTAAACAAAGAGAAAATAAAGCTATCTATTGGGTTTCACTAAAAAGTCCATTGGAAGAATTGACTATTGTTGTTAAAAGACATAGGCATTCATATTATAGAGCCACAAACCACACTAGTAAAATAAAAACATGATAACATGGGATTCGAACCAATGACAGTCTTAATTTGATAGTGCAAACCCAACACCTTACTAACTGTGCTAACCAGACTGTACATACCAGACACACAATTTATCAGAGATTTAAGTGAATAAGCTACAGTGTCCAAGGTACTAAACATAATATATTCTATGGGGTGTCATAAGCAAGTCATTAGAATACTTTCCTACTAAATTTATAAGACATAAGCATTCAATATTTGAGTAAACAAAGATAAAATAAAGCTATCTATTGGGTTTTACTAAAAAGTCCATTGGAAGACTTGACTATTGTTGTTAAAAGACAAGCATTCATATTATAGAGCCACAATAGTAAAATAAAAACATGATAACATGGGATTCGAACCAATGACAGTCTTAATTTGATAGTGCAAACCCAACACCTTACTAACTGTGCTAACCAGACTGAGCATACCAAAAACACAATTTATCAGAGATTTAAGTGAATAAGCTACAGTGTCAAAGGTACTAAACATAATATATTCTATGGGGTGTCATAAGCAAGTCATTAGAATACGTTCCTACTAAATTTATAAGACATAAGCATTCAATATTTGAGTAAACAAAGAGAAAATAAAGCTATCTATTGGGTTTCACTAAAAAGTCCATTGGAAGACTTGACTATTGTTGTTAAAAGACATAGGCATTCATATTATAGAGCAACAAACCACACTAGTAAAATAAAAACATGATAACATGGGATTCCAACCAATGACAGTCTTAATTTGATAGTGCAAACCCAACACCTTACTAACTGTGCTAACCAGACTGTACATACCAGACACACAATTTATCAGAGATTTAAGTGAATAAGCTACAGTGTCCAAGGTACTAAACATAATATATTCTATGGGGTGTCATAAGCAAGTCATTAGAATACTTTCCTACTAAATTTATAAGACATAAGCATTCAATATTTGAGTAAACAAAGATAAAATAAAGCTATCTATTGGGTTTTACTAAAAAGTCCATTGGAAGACTTGACTATTGTTGTTAAAAGACAAGCATTCATATTATAGAGCCACAATAGTAAAATAAAAACATGATAACATGGGATTCGAACCAATGACAGTCTTAATTTGATAGTGCAAACCCAACACCTTACTAACTGTGCTAACCAGACTGTGCATACCAGACACACAATTTATCAGAGATTTAAGTGAATAAGCTACAGTGTCAAAGGTACTAAACATAATATATTCTATGGGGTGTCATAAGCAAGTCATTAGAATACTTTCCTACTAAATTTATAAGACATAAGCATTCAATATTTGAGTAAACAAAGAGAAAATAAAGCTATCTATTGGGTTTCACTAAAAAGTCCATTGGAAGACTTGACTTATGTTGTTAAAAGACATAGGCATTCATATTATAGAGCCACAAACCACACTAGTAAAATAAAAACATGATAACATGGGATTTGAACCAATGACAGCCTTAATTTGATAGTGCAAACCCAACACCTTACTAACTGTGCTAACCAGACTGTACATACCAGACACACAATTTATTAGAGATTTAAGTGAATAAGCTACAGTGTCCAAGGTACTAAACATAATATATTCTATGGGGTGTCATAAGCAAGTCATTAGAATACTTTCCTACTAAATTTATAAGACATAAGCATTCATTATTTGAGTAAACAAAGAGAAAATAAAGCTATCTATTGGGTTTCACTAAAAAGTCCATTGGAAGAATTGACTATTGTTGTTAAAAGACATAGGCATTCATATTATAGAGCCACAAACCACACTAGTAAAATAAAAACATGATAACATGGGATTTGAACCAATGACAGTCTTAATTTGATAGTGCAAACCCAACACCTTACTAACTGTGCTAACCAGACTGAGCATACCAAAAACACAATTTATCAGAGATTTAAGTGAATAAGCTACAGTGTCAAAGGTACTAAACATAATATATTCTATGGGGTGTCATAAGCAAGTCATTAGAATACTTTCCTACTAAATTTATAAGACATAAGCATTCAATATTTGAGTAAACAAAGAGAAAATAAAGCTATCTATTGGGTTTCACTAAAAAGTCCATTGGAAGACTTGACTATTGTTGTTAAAAGACATAGGCATTCATATTATAGAGCCACAAACCACACTAGTAAAATAAAAACATGATAACATGGGATTTGAACCAATGACAGCCTTAATTTGATAGTGCAAACCCAACACCTTACTAACTGTGCTAACCAGACTGAGCATACCAAAAACACAATTTATCAGAGATTTAAGTGAATAAGCTACAGTGTCAAAGGTACTAAACATAATATATTCTATGGGGTGTCATAAGCAAGTCATTAGAATACTTTCCTACTAAATTTATAAGACATAAGCATTCAATATTTGAGTAAACAAAGAGAAAATAAAGCTATCTATTGGGTTTCACTAAAAAGTCCATTGGAAGACTTGACTATTGTTGTTAAAAGACATAGGCATTCATATTATAGAGCCACAAACCACACTAGTAAAATAAAAACATGATAACATGGGATTCGAACCAATGACAGCCTTAATTTGATAGTGCAAACCCAACACCTTACTAACTGTGCTAACCAGACTGTACATACCAGACACACAATTTATCAGAGATTTAAGTGAATAAGCTACAGTGTCCAAGGTACTAAACATAATATATTCTACGGGGTGTCATAAGCAAGTCATTAGAATACTTTCCTACTAAATTTATAAGACATAAGCATTCAATATTTGAGTAAACAAAGAGAAAATAAAGCTATCTATTGGGTTTCACTAAAAAGTCCATTGGAAGACTTGACTATTGTTGTTAAAAGACATAGGCATTCATATTATAGAGCCACAAACCACACTAGTAAAATAAAAACATGATAACATGGGATTCGAACCAATGACAGCCTTAATTTGATAGTGCAAACCCAACACCTTACTAACTGTGCTAACCAGACTGAGCATACCAAAAACACAATTTATCAGAGATTTAAGTGAATAAGCTACAGTGTAGCTTGTGTACAAGTACTTAATTTGATAGTGCAAACCCAACACCTTACTAACTGCGCTAACCAGACTGTGCATACCAAATACACAATTTATCAGAGATTTAAGTGAATAAGCTACAGTGTCCAAGGTACTAAACATAATATATTCTATGGGGTGTCATAAGCAAGTCATTAGAATACTTTCCTACTAAATTTATAAGACAAGCATTCAATATTTGAGTAAACAAAGAGAAAATAAAGCTATCTATTGGGTTTCACTAAAAAGTCCATTGGAAGACTTGACTATTGTTGTTAAAAGACATAGGCATTCATATTATAGAGCCACAAACCACACTAGTAAAATAAAAACATGATAACATGGGATTCGAACCAATGACAGCCTTAATTTGATAGTGCAAACCCAACACCTTACTAACTGTGCTAACCAGACTGTACATACCAGACACACAATTTATCAGAGATTTAAGTGAATAAGCTACAGTGTCCAAGGTACTAAACATAATATATTCTATGGGGTGTCATAAGCAAGTAATTAGAATACGTTCCTACTAAATTTATAAGACATAAGCATTCAATATTTGAGTAAACAAAGAGAAAATAAAGCTATCTATTGGGTTTCACTAAAAAGTCCATTGGAAGAATTGACTATTGTTGTTAAAAGACATAGGCATTCATATTATAGAGCCACAAACCACACTAGTAAAATAAAAACATGATAACATGGGATTCGAACCAATGACAGTCTTAATTTGATAGTGCAAACCCAACACCTTACTAACTGTGCTAACCAGACTGTACATACCAGACACACAATTTATCAGAGATTTAAGTGAATAAGCTACAGTGTCCAAGGTACTAAACATAATATATTCTATGGGGTGTCATAAGCAAGTCATTAGAATACTTTCCTACTAAATTTATAAGACATAAGCATTCAATATTTGAGTAAACAAAGATAAAATAAAGCTATCTATTGGGTTTTACTAAAAAGTCCATTGGAAGACTTGACTATTGTTGTTAAAAGACAAGCATTCATATTATAGAGCCACAATAGTAAAATAAAAACATGATAACATGGGATTCGAACCAATGACAGTCTTAATTTGATAGTGCAAACCCAACACCTTACTAACTGTGCTAACCAGACTGAGCATACCAAAAACACAATTTATCAGAGATTTAAGTGAATAAGCTACAGTGTCAAAGGTACTAAACATAATATATTCTATGGGGTGTCATAAGCAAGTCATTAGAATACGTTCCTACTAAATTTATAAGACATAAGCATTCAATATTTGAGTAAACAAAGAGAAAATAAAGCTATCTATTGGGTTTCACTAAAAAGTCCATTGGAAGACTTGACTATTGTTGTTAAAAGACATAGGCATTCATATTATAGAGCCACAAACCACACTAGTAAAATAAAATCATGGGATTCGAACCAATGACAGCCTTAATTTGATAGTGCAAACCCAACACCTTACTAACTGTGCTAACCAGACTGTACATACCAGGCACACAATTTATCAGAGATTTAAGTGAATAAGCTACAGTGTCCAAGGTACTAAACATAATATATTCTATGGGGTGTCATAAGCAAGTCATTAGAATACGTTCCTACTAAATTTATAAGACATAAGCATTCAATATTTGAGTAAACAAAGAGAAAATAAAGCTATCTATTGGGTTTCACTAAAAAGTCCATTGGAAGACTTGACTATTGTTGTTAAAAGACATAGGCATTCATATTATAGAGCCACAAACCACACTAGTAAAATAAAAACATGATAACATGGGATTCGAACCAATTACAGTCTTAATTTGATAGTGCAAACCCAACACCTTACTAACTGTGCTAACCAGACTGAGCATACCAAAAACACAATTTATCAGATTTAAGTGAATAAGCTACAGTGTCCAAGGTACTAAACATAATATATTCTATGGGGTGTCATAAGCAAGTCATTAGAATACTTTCCTACTAAATTTATAAGACATAAGCATTCAATATTTGAGTAAACAAAGAGAAAATAAAGCTATCTATTGGGTTTCACTAAAAAGTCCATTGGAAGACTTGACTATTGTTGTTAAAAGACATAGGCATTCATATTATAGAGCCACAAACCACACTAGTAAAATAAAAACATGATAACATGGGATTCGAACCAATGACAGTCTTAATTTGATAGTGCAAACCCAACACCTTACTAACTGCGCTAACCAGACTGTGCATACCAAATACACAATTTATCAGAGATTTAAATGAATAAGCTACAGTGTCAAAGGTACTAAACATAATATATTCTATGGGGTGTCATAAGCAAGTCATTAGAATACTTTCCTACTAAATTTATAAGACATAAGCATTCAATATTTGAGTAAACAAAGAGAAAATAAAGCTATCTATTGGGTTTCACTAAAAAGTCCATTGGAAGACTTGACTATTGTTGTTAAAAGACATAGGCATTCATATTATAGAGCCACAATAGTAAAATAAAAACATGATAACATGGGATTCGAACCAATGACAGTCTTAATTTGATAGTGCAAACCCAACACCTTACTAACTGTGCTAACCAGACTGTGCATACCAGACACACAATTTATCAGAGATTTAAGTGAATAAGCTACAGTGTCAAAGGTACTAAACATAATATATTCTATGGGGTGTCATAAGCAAGTCATTAGAATACTTTCCTACTAAATTTATAAGACATAAGCATTCAATATTTGAGTAAACAAAGAGAAAATAAAGCTATCTATTGGGTTTCACTAAAAAGTCCATTGGAAGACTTGACTATTGTTGTTAAAAGACATAGGCATTCATATTATAGAGCCACAAACCACACTAGTAAAATAAAAACATGATAACATGGGATTCGAACCAATGACAGCCTTCATTTGATAGTGCAAAACCAACACCTTACTAACTGTGCTAACCAGACTGTGCATACCAGACACACAATTTATCAGAGATTTAAGTGAATAAGCTACAGTGTCCAAGGTACTAAACATAATATATTCTATGGGGTGTCATAAATTAGAATACTTTCCTACTAAATTTATAAGACATAAGCATTCAATATTTGAGTAAACAAAGAGAAAATAAAGCTATCTATTATTTTCACTAAAAAGTCCATTGGAAGACTTGACTATTGTTGTTAAAAGACATAGGCATTCATATTATAGAGCCACAAACCACACTAGTAAAATAAAAACATGATAACATGGGATTCGAACCAATGACAGTCTTAATTTGATAGTGCAAACCCAACACCTTACTAACTGTGCTAACCAGACTGAGCATACCAAAAACACAATTTATCAGAGATTTAAGTGAATAAGCTACAGTGTCAAAGGTACTAAACATAATATATTCTATGGGGTGTCATAAGCAAGTCATTAGAATACTTTCCTACTAAATTTATAAGACATAAGCATTCAATATTTGAGTAAACAAAGAGAAAATAAAGCTATCTATTGGGTTTCACTAAAAAGTCCATTGGAAGACTTGACTATTGTTGTTAAAAGACATAGGCATTCATATTATAGAGCCACAAACCACACTAGTAAAATAAAAACATGATAACATGGGATTCGAACCAATGACAGCCTTAATTTGATAGTGCAAACCCAACACCTTACTAACTGTGCTAACCAGACTGTACATATCAGACACACAATTTATCAGAGATTTAAGTGAATAAGCTACAGTGTCCAAGGTACTAAACATAATATATTCTATGGGGTGTCATAAGCAAGTCATTAGAATACTTTCCTACTAAATTTATAAGACATAAGCATTCAATATTTGAGTAAACAAAGAGAAAATAAAGCTATCTATTGGGTTTCACTAAAAAGTCCATTGGAAGACTTGACTATTGTTGTTAAAAGACATAGGCATTCATATTATAGAGCCACAAACCACACTAGTAAAATAAAAACATGATAACATGGGATTCGAACCAATGACAGCCTTAATTTGATAGTGCAAACCCAACACCTTACTAACTGTGCTAACCAGCCTGTGCATACCAGACACACAATTTATCAGAGATTTAAGTGAATAAGCTACAGTGTCCAAGGTACTAAACATAATATATTCTATGGGGTGTCATAAGCAAGTCATTAGAATACGTTCCTACTAAATTTATAAGACATAAGCATTCAATATTTGAGTAAACAAAGAGAAAATAAAGCTATCTATTGGGTTTCACTAAAAAGTCCATTGGAAGACTTGACTATTGTTGTTAAAAGACATAGGCATTCATATTAAAGAGCCACAAACCACACTAGTAAAATAAAAACATGATAACATGGGATTCGAACCAATGACAGTCTTCATTTGATAGTGCAAAGCCAACACCTTACTAACTGTGCTAACCAGACTGTGCATACCAGACACACAATTTATCAGAGATTTAAGTGAATAAGCTACAGTGTCCAAGGTACTAAACATAATATATTCTATGGGGTGTCATAAATTAGAATACTTTCCTACTAAATTTATAAGACATAAGCATTCAATATTTGAGTAAACAAAGAGAAAATAAAGCTATCTATTGGGTTTCACTAAAAAGTCCATTGGAAGACTTGACTATTGTTGTTAAAAGACATAGGCATTCATATTATAGAGCCACAAACCACACTAGTAAAATAAAAACATGATAACATGGGATTCGAACCAATGACAGTCTTAATTTGATAGTGCAAACCCAACACCTTACTAACTGTGCTAACCAGCCTGTGCATACCAGACACACAATTTATCAGATATTTAAGTGAATAAGCTAGTGTCCAAGGTACTAAACATAATATATTCTATGGGGTGTCATAAGCAAGTCATTAGAAAACTTTCCTACTAAATTTATAAGACATAAGCATTCAATATTTGAGTAAACAAAGATAAAATAAAGCTATCTATTGGGTTTTACTAAAAAGTCCATTGGAAGACTTGACTATTGTTGTTAAAAGACAAGCATTCATATTATAGAGCCACAATAGTAAAATAAAAACATGATAACATGGGATTCGAACCAATGACAGTCTTAATTTGATAGTGCAAACCCAACACCTTACTAACTGTGCTAACCAGACTAAACAAAGAGAAAATAAAGCTATCTATTGGGTTTCACTAAAAAGTCCATTGGAAGACTTGACTATTGTTGTTAAAAGACATAGGCATTCATATTATAGAGCCACAAACCACACTAGTAAAATAAAATCATGGGATTCGAACCAATGACAGCCTTAATTTGATAGTGCAAACCCAACACCTTACTAACTGTGCTAACCAGACTGTACATACCAGGCACACAATTTATCAGAGATTTAAGTGAATAAGCTACAGTGTCCAAGGTACTAAACATAATATATTCTATGGGGTGTCATAAGCAAGTCATTAGAATACTTTCCTACTAAATTTATAAGACATAAGCATTCAATATTTGAGTAAACAAAGAGAAAATAAAGCTATCTATTGGGTTTCACTAAAAAGTCCATTGGAAGACTTGACTATTGTTGTTAAAAGACATAGGCATTCATATTATAGAGCCACAAACCACACTAGTAAAATAAAAACATGATAACATGGGATTCGAACCAATGACAGCCTTAATTTGATAGTGCAAACCCAAAACCTTACTAACTGTGCTAACCAGACTGTACATACCAGTCACACAATTTATCAGAGATTTAAGTGAATAAGCTACAGTGTCCAAGGTACTAAACATAATATATTCTATGGGGTGTCATAAGCAAGTCATTAGAATACTTTCCTACTAAATTTATAAGACATAAGCATTCAATATTTGAGTAAACAAAGAGAAAATAAAGCTATCTATTGGGTTTCACTAAAAAGTCCATTGGAAGACTTGACTATTGTTGTTAAAAGACATAGGCATTCATATTATAGAGCCACAAACCACACTAGTAAAATAAAAACATGATAACATGGGATTCGAACCAATGACAGTCTTCATTTGATAGTGCAAAGCCAACACCTTACTAACTGTGCTAACCAGACTGTGCATACCAGACACACAATTTATCAGAGATTTAAGTGAATAAGCTACAGTGTCCAAGGTACTAAACATAATATATTCTATGGGGTGTCATAAATTAGAATACTTTCCTACTAAATTTATAAGACATAAGCATTCAATATTTGAGTAAACAAAGAGAAAATAAAGCTATCTATTGGGTTTCACTAAAAAGTCCATTGGAAGACTTGACTATTGTTGTTAAAAGACATAGGCATTCATATTATAGAGCCACAAACCACACTAGTAAAATAAAAACATGATAACATGGGATTCGAACCAATGACAGTCTTAATTTGATAGTGCAAACCCAACACCTTACTAACTGTGCTAACCAGCCTGTGCATACCAGACATACAATTTATCAGAGATTTAAGTGAATAAGCTACAGTGTCCAAGGTACTAAACATAATATATTCTATGGGGTGTCATAAGCAAGTCATTAGAATACGTTCCTACTAAATTTATAAGACATAAGCATTCAATATTTGAATAAACAAAGAGAAAATAAAGCTATCTATTGGGTTTCACTAAAAAGTCCATTGGAAGACTTGACTATTGTTGTTAAAAGACATAGGCATTCATTTTATAGAGCCACAAACCACACTAGTAAAATAAAAACATGATAACATGGGATTCGAACCAATGACAGTCTTAATTTGATAGTGCAAACCCAACACCTTACTAACTGTGCTAACCAGACTGAGCATACCAAAAACACAATTTATCAGAGATTTAAGTGAATAAGCTACAGTGTCAAAGGTACTAAACATAATATATTCTATGGGGTGTCATAAGCAAGTCATTAGAATACTTTCCTACTAAATTTATAAGACATAAGCATTCAATATTTGAGTAAACAAAGAGAAAATAAAGCTATCTATTGGGTTTCACTAAAAAGTCCATTGGAAGACTTGACTATTGTTGTTAAAAGACATAGGCATTCATATTATAGAGCCACAAACCACACTAGTAAAATAAAAACATGATAACATGGGATTCGAACCAATGACAGCCTTAATTTGATAGTGCAAACCCAACACCTTACTAACTGTGCTAACCAGACTGTACATATCAGACACACAATTTATCAGAGATTTAAGTGAATAAGCTACAGTGTCCAAGGTACTAAACATAATATATTCTATGGGGTGTCATAAGCAAGTCATTAGAATACTTTCCTACTAAATTTATAAGACATAAGCATTCAATATTTGAGTAAACAAAGAGAAAATAAAGCTATCTATTGGGTTTCACTAAAAAGTCCATTGGAAGACTTGACTATTGTTGTTAAAAGACATAGGCATTCATATTATAGAGCCACAAACCACACTAGTAAAATAAAAACATGATAACATGGGATTCGAACCAATGACAGCCTTAATTTGATAGTGCAAACCCAACACCTTACTAACTGTGCTAACCAGCCTGTGCATACCAGACACACAATTTATCAGAGATTTAAGTGAATAAGCTACAGTGTCCAAGGTACTAAACATAATATATTCTATGGGGTGTCATAAGCAAGTCATTAGAATACGTTCCTACTAAATTTATAAGACATAAGCATTCAATATTTGAGTAAACAAAGAGAAAATAAAGCTATCTATTGGGTTTCACTAAAAAGTCCATTGGAAGACTTGACTATTGTTGTTAAAAGACATAGGCATTCATATTAAAGAGCCACAAACCACACTAGTAAAATAAAAACATGATAACATGGGATTCGAACCAATGACAGTCTTAATTTGATAGTGCAAACCCAACACCTTACTAACTGTGCTAACCAGACTGAGCATACCAAAAACACAATTTATCAGAGATTTAAGTGAATAAGCTACAGTGTCAAAGGTACTAAACATAATATATTCTATGGGGTGTCATAAGCAAGTCATTAGAATACTTTCCTACTAAATTTATAAGACATAAGCATTCAATATTTGAGTAAACAAAGAGAAAATAAAGCTATCTATTGGGTTTCACTAAAAAGTCCATTGGAAGACTTGACTATTGTTGTTAAAAGACATAGGCATTCATATTATAGAGCCACAAACCACACTAGTAAAATAAAAACATGATAACATGGGATTCGAACCAATGACAGCCTTAATTTGATAGTGCAAACCCAACACCTTACTAACTGTGCTAACCAGACTGAGCATACCAGACACACAATTTATCAGAGATTTAAGTGAATAAGCTACAGTGTCCAAGGTACTAAACATAATATATTCTACGGGGTGTCATAAGCAAGTCATTAGAATACTTTCCTACTAAATTTATAAGACATAAGCATTCAATATTTGAGTAAACAAAGAGAAAATAAAGCTATCTATTGGGTTTCACTAAAAAGTCCATTGGAAGACTTGACTATTGTTGTTAAAAGACATAGGCATTCATATTATAGAGCCACAAACCACACTAGTAAAATAAAATCATGGGATTCGAACCAATGACAGCCTTAATTTGATAGTGCAAACCCAACACCTTACTAACTGTGCTAACCAGACTGTACATACCAGGCACACAATTTATCAGAGATTTAAGTGAATAAGCTACAGTGTCCAAGGTACTAAACATAATATATTCTATGGGGTGTCATAAGCAAGTCATTAGAATACGTTCCTACTAAATTTATAAGACATAAGCATTCAATATTTGAGTAAACAAAGAGAAAATAAAGCTATCTATTGGGTTTCACTAAAAAGTCCATTGGAAGACTTGACTATTGTTGTTAAAAGACATAGGCATTCATATTATAGAGCCACAAACCACACTAGTAAAATAAAAACATGATAACATGGGATTCGAACCAATGACAGCCTTAATTTGATAGTGCAAACCCAACACCTTACTAACTGTGCTAACCAGACTGTACATATCAGACACACAATTTATCAGAGATTTAAGTGAATAAGCTACAGTGTCCAAGGTACTAAACATAATATATTCTATGGGGTGTCATAAGCAAGTCATTAGAATACTTTCCTACTAAATTTATAAGACATAAGCATTCAATATTTGAGTAAACAAAGAGAAAATAAAGCTATCTATTGGGTTTCACTAAAAAGTCCATTGGAAGACTTGACTATTGTTGTTAAAAGACATAGGCATTCATATTATAGAGCCACAAACCACACTAGTAAAATAAAAACATGATAACATGGGATTCGAACCAATTACAGTCTTAATTTGATAGTGCAAACCCAACACCTTACTAACTGTGCTAACCAGACTGAGCATACCAAAAACACAATTTATCAGAGATTTAAGTGAATAAGCTACAGTGTCCAAGGTACTAAACATAATATATTCTATGGGGTGTCATAAGCAAGTCATTAGAATACTTTCCTACTAAATTTATAAGACATAAGCATTCAATATTTGAGTAAACAAAGAGAAAATAAAGCTATCTATTGGGTTTCACTAAAAAGTCCATTGGAAGACTTGACTATTGTTGTTAAAAGACATAGGCATTCATTTTATAGAGCCACAAACCACACTAGTAAAATAAAAACATGATAACATGGGATTCGAACCAATGACAGTCTTAATTTGATAGTGCAAACCCAACACCTTACTAACTGTGCTAACCAGACTGAGCATACCAAAAACACAATTTATCAGAGATTTAAGTGAATAAGCTACAGTGTCAAAGGTACTAAACATAATATATTCTATGGGGTGTCATAAGCAAGTCATTAGAATACTTTCCTACTAAATTTATAAGACATAAGCATTCAATATTTGAGTAAACAAAGAGAAAATAAAGCTATCTATTGGGTTTCACTAAAAAGTCCATTGGAAGACTTGACTATTGTTGTTAAAAGACATAGGCATTCATATTATAGAGCCACAAACCACACTAGTAAAATAAAAACATGATAACATGGGATTCGAACCAATGACAGTCTTAATTTGATAGTGCAAACCCAACACCTTACTAACTGTGCTAACCAGACTGAGCATACCAGACACACAATTTATCAGAGATTTAAGTGAATAAGCTACAGTGTCCAAGGTACTAAACATAATATATTCTACGGGGTGTCATAAGCAAGTCATTAGAATACTTTCCTACTAAATTTATAAGACATAAGCATTCAATATTTGAGTAAACAAAGAGAAAATAAAGCTATCTATTGGGTTTCACTAAAAAGTCCATTGGAAGACTTGACTATTGTTGTTAAAAGACATAGGCATTCATATTATAGAGCCACAAACCACACTAGTAAAATAAAATCATGGGATTCGAACCAATGACAGCCTTAATTTGATAGTGCAAACCCAACACCTTACTAACTGTGCTAACCAGACTGTACATACCAGGCACACAATTTATCAGAGATTTAAGTGAATAAGCTACAGTGTCCAAGGTACTAAACATAATATATTCTATGGGGTGTCATAAGCAAGTCATTAGAATACGTTCCTACTAAATTTATAAGACATAAGCATTCAATATTTGAGTAAACAAAGAGAAAATAAAGCTATCTATTGGGTTTCACTAAAAAGTCCATTGGAAGACTTGACTATTGTTGTTAAAAGACATAGGCATTCATATTATAGAGCCACAAACCACACTAGTAAAATAAAAACATGATAACATGGGATTCGAACCAATTACAGTCTTAATTTGATAGTGCAAACCCAACACCTTACTAACTGTGCTAACCAGACTGAGCATACCAAAAACACAATTTATCAGAGATTTAAGTGAATAAGCTACAGTGTCCAAGGTACTAAACATAATATATTCTATGGGGTGTCATAAGCAAGTCATTAGAATACTTTCCTACTAAATTTATAAGACATAAGCATTCAATATTTGAGTAAACAAAGAGAAAATAAAGCTATCTATTGGGTTTCACTAAAAAGTCCATTGGAAGACTTGACTATTGTTGTTAAAAGACATAGGCATTCATTTTATAGAGCCACAAACCACACTAGTAAAATAAAAACATGATAACATGGGATTCGAACCAATGACAGTCTTAATTTGATAGTGCAAACCCAACACCTTACTAACTGTGCTAACCAGACTGAGCATACCAAAAACACAATTTATCAGAGATTTAAGTGAATAAGCTACAGTGTCAAAGGTACTAAACATAATATATTCTATGGGGTGTCATAAGCAAGTCATTAGAATACTTTCCTACTAAATTTATAAGACATAAGCATTCAATATTTGAGTAAACAAAGAGAAAATAAAGCTATCTATTGGGTTTCACTAAAAAGTCCATTGGAAGACTTGACTATTGTTGTTAAAAGACATAGGCATTCATATTATAGAGCCACAAACCACACTAGTAAAATAAAAACATGATAACATGGGATTCGAACCAATGACAGCCTTAATTTGATAGTGCAAACCCAACACCTTACTAACTGTGCTAACCAGACTGAGCATACCAGACACACAATTTATCAGAGATTTAAGTGAATAAGCTACAGTGTCCAAGGTACTAAACATAATATATTCTACGGGGTGTCATAAGCAAGTCATTAGAATACTTTCCTACTAAATTTATAAGACATAAGCATTCAATATTTGAGTAAACAAAGAGAAAATAAAGCTATCTATTGGGTTTCACTAAAAAGTCCATTGGAAGACTTGACTATTGTTGTTAAAAGACATAGGCATTCATATTATAGAGCCACAAACCACACTAGTAAAATAAAATCATGGGATTCGAACCAATGACAGCCTTAATTTGATAGTGCAAACCCAACACCTTACTAACTGTGCTAACCAGACTGTACATACCAGGCACACAATTTATCAGAGATTTAAGTGAATAAGCTACAGTGTCCAAGGTACTAAACATAATATATTCTATGGGGTGTCATAAGCAAGTCATTAGAATACGTTCCTACTAAATTTATAAGACATAAGCATTCAATATTTGAGTAAACAAAGAGAAAATAAAGCTATCTATTGGGTTTCACTAAAAAGTCCATTGGAAGACTTGACTATTGTTGTTAAAAGACATAGGCATTCATATTATAGAGCCACAAACCACACTAGTAAAATAAAAACATGATAACATGGGATTCGAACCAATGACAGCCTTAATTTGATAGTGCAAACCCAACACCTTACTAACTGTGCTAACCAGACTGTACATATCAGACACACAATTTATCAGAGATTTAAGTGAATAAGCTACAGTGTCCAAGGTACTAAACATAATATATTCTATGGGGTGTCATAAGCAAGTCATTAGAATACTTTCCTACTAAATTTATAAGACATAAGCATTCAATATTTGAGTAAACAAAGAGAAAATAAAGCTATCTATTGGGTTTCACTAAAAAGTCCATTGGAAGACTTGACTATTGTTGTTAAAAGACATAGGCATTCATATTATAGAGCCACAAACCACACTAGTAAAATAAAAACATGATAACATGGGATTCGAACCAATTACAGTCTTAATTTGATAGTGCAAACCCAACACCTTACTAACTGTGCTAACCAGACTGAGCATACCAAAAACACAATTTATCAGAGATTTAAGTGAATAAGCTACAGTGTCCAAGGTACTAAACATAATATATTCTATGGGGTGTCATAAGCAAGTCATTAGAATACTTTCCTACTAAATTTATAAGACATAAGCATTCAATATTTGAGTAAACAAAGAGAAAATAAAGCTATCTATTGGGTTTCACTAAAAAGTCCATTGGAAGACTTGACTATTGTTGTTAAAAGACATAGGCATTCATTTTATAGAGCCACAAACCACACTAGTAAAATAAAAACATGATAACATGGGATTCGAACCAATGACAGTCTTAATTTGATAGTGCAAACCCAACACCTTACTAACTGTGCTAACCAGACTGAGCATACCAAAAACACAATTTATCAGAGATTTAAGTGAATAAGCTACAGTGTCAAAGGTACTAAACATAATATATTCTATGGGGTGTCATAAGCAAGTCATTAGAATACTTTCCTACTAAATTTATAAGACATAAGCATTCAATATTTGAGTAAACAAAGAGAAAATAAAGCTATCTATTGGGTTTCACTAAAAAGTCCATTGGAAGACTTGACTATTGTTGTTAAAAGACATAGGCATTCATATTATAGAGCCACAAACCACACTAGTAAAATAAAAACATGATAACATGGGATTCGAACCAATGACAGTCTTAATTTGATAGTGCAAACCCAACACCTTACTAACTGTGCTAACCAGACTGAGCATACCAGACACACAATTTATCAGAGATTTAAGTGAATAAGCTACAGTGTCCAAGGTACTAAACATAATATATTCTACGGGGTGTCATAAGCAAGTCATTAGAATACTTTCCTACTAAATTTATAAGACATAAGCATTCAATATTTGAGTAAACAAAGAGAAAATAAAGCTATCTATTGGGTTTCACTAAAAAGTCCATTGGAAGACTTGACTATTGTTGTTAAAAGACATAGGCATTCATATTATAGAGCCACAAACCACACTAGTAAAATAAAATCATGGGATTCGAACCAATGACAGCCTTAATTTGATAGTGCAAACCCAACACCTTACTAACTGTGCTAACCAGACTGTACATACCAGGCACACAATTTATCAGAGATTTAAGTGAATAAGCTACAGTGTCCAAGGTACTAAACATAATATATTCTATGGGGTGTCATAAGCAAGTCATTAGAATACTTTCCTACTAAATTTATAAGACATAAGCATTCAATATTTGAGTAAACAAAGAGAAAATAAAGCTATCTATTGGGTTTCACTAAAAAGTCCATTGGAAGACTTGACTATTGTTGTTAAAAGACATAGGCATTCATATTATAGAGCCACAAACCACACTAGTAAAATAAAAACATGATAACATGGGATTCGAACCAATGACAGCCTTAATTTGATAGTGCAAACCCAACACCTTACTAACTGTGCTAACCAGCCTGTGCATACCAGACACACAATTTATCAGAGATTTAAGTGAATAAGCTACAGTGTCCAAGGTACTAAACATAATATATTCTATGGGGTGTCATAAGCAAGTCATTAGAATACGTTCCTACTAAATTTATAAGACATAAGCATTCAATATTTGAGTAAACAAAGAGAAAATAAAGCTATCTATTGGGTTTCACTAAAAAGTCCATTGGAAGACTTGACTATTGTTGTTAAAAGACATAGGCATTCATATTAAAGAGCCACAAACCACACTAGTAAAATAAAAACATGATAACATGGGATTCGAACCAATGACAGTCTTAATTTGATAGTGCAAACCCAACACCTTACTAACTGTGCTAACCAGACTGAGCATACCAAAAACACAATTTATCAGAGATTTAAGTGAATAAGCTACAGTGTCAAAGGTACTAAACATAATATATTCTATGGGGTGTCATAAGCAAGTCATTAGAATACTTTCCTACTAAATTTATAAGACATAAGCATTCAATATTTGAGTAAACAAAGAGAAAATAAAGCTATCTATTGGGTTTCACTAAAAAGTCCATTGGAAGACTTGACTATTGTTGTTAAAAGACATAGGCATTCATATTATAGAGCCACAAACCACACTAGTAAAATAAAAACATGATAACATGGGATTCGAACCAATGACAGCCTTAATTTGATAGTGCAAACCCAACACCTTACTAACTGTGCTAACCAGACTGAGCATACCAGACACACAATTTATCAGAGATTTAAGTGAATAAGCTACAGTGTCCAAGGTACTAAACATAATATATTCTACGGGGTGTCATAAGCAAGTCATTAGAATACTTTCCTACTAAATTTATAAGACATAAGCATTCAATATTTGAGTAAACAAAGAGAAAATAAAGCTATCTATTGGGTTTCACTAAAAAGTCCATTGGAAGACTTGACTATTGTTGTTAAAAGACATAGGCATTCATATTATAGAGCCACAAACCACACTAGTAAAATAAAATCATGGGATTCGAACCAATGACAGCCTTAATTTGATAGTGCAAACCCAACACCTTACTAACTGTGCTAACCAGACTGTACATACCAGGCACACAATTTATCAGAGATTTAAGTGAATAAGCTACAGTGTCCAAGGTACTAAACATAATATATTCTATGGGGTGTCATAAGCAAGTCATTAGAATACGTTCCTACTAAATTTATAAGACATAAGCATTCAATATTTGAGTAAACAAAGAGAAAATAAAGCTATCTATTGGGTTTCACTAAAAAGTCCATTGGAAGACTTGACTATTGTTGTTAAAAGACATAGGCATTCATATTATAGAGCCACAAACCACACTAGTAAAATAAAAACATGATAACATGGGATTCGAACCAATGACAGCCTTAATTTGATAGTGCAAACCCAACACCTTACTAACTGTGCTAACCAGACTGTACATATCAGACACACAATTTATCAGAGATTTAAGTGAATAAGCTACAGTGTCCAAGGTACTAAACATAATATATTCTATGGGGTGTCATAAGCAAGTCATTAGAATACTTTCCTACTAAATTTATAAGACATAAGCATTCAATATTTGAGTAAACAAAGAGAAAATAAAGCTATCTATTGGGTTTCACTAAAAAGTCCATTGGAAGACTTGACTATTGTTGTTAAAAGACATAGGCATTCATATTATAGAGCCACAAACCACACTAGTAAAATAAAAACATGATAACATGGGATTCGAACCAATTACAGTCTTAATTTGATAGTGCAAACCCAACACCTTACTAACTGTGCTAACCAGACTGAGCATACCAAAAACACAATTTATCAGAGATTTAAGTGAATAAGCTACAGTGTCCAAGGTACTAAACATAATATATTCTATGGGGTGTCATAAGCAAGTCATTAGAATACTTTCCTACTAAATTTATAAGACATAAGCATTCAATATTTGAGTAAACAAAGAGAAAATAAAGCTATCTATTGGGTTTCACTAAAAAGTCCATTGGAAGACTTGACTATTGTTGTTAAAAGACATAGGCATTCATTTTATAGAGCCACAAACCACACTAGTAAAATAAAAACATGATAACATGGGATTCGAACCAATGACAGTCTTAATTTGATAGTGCAAACCCAACACCTTACTAACTGTGCTAACCAGACTGAGCATACCAAAAACACAATTTATCAGAGATTTAAGTGAATAAGCTACAGTGTCAAAGGTACTAAACATAATATATTCTATGGGGTGTCATAAGCAAGTCATTAGAATACTTTCCTACTAAATTTATAAGACATAAGCATTCAATATTTGAGTAAACAAAGAGAAAATAAAGCTATCTATTGGGTTTCACTAAAAAGTCCATTGGAAGACTTGACTATTGTTGTTAAAAGACATAGGCATTCATATTATAGAGCCACAAACCACACTAGTAAAATAAAAACATGATAACATGGGATTCGAACCAATGACAGTCTTAATTTGATAGTGCAAACCCAACACCTTACTAACTGTGCTAACCAGACTGAGCATACCAGACACACAATTTATCAGAGATTTAAGTGAATAAGCTACAGTGTCCAAGGTACTAAACATAATATATTCTACGGGGTGTCATAAGCAAGTCATTAGAATACTTTCCTACTAAATTTATAAGACATAAGCATTCAATATTTGAGTAAACAAAGAGAAAATAAAGCTATCTATTGGGTTTCACTAAAAAGTCCATTGGAAGACTTGACTATTGTTGTTAAAAGACATAGGCATTCATATTATAGAGCCACAAACCACACTAGTAAAATAAAATCATGGGATTCGAACCAATGACAGCCTTAATTTGATAGTGCAAACCCAACACCTTACTAACTGTGCTAACCAGACTGTACATACCAGGCACACAATTTATCAGAGATTTAAGTGAATAAGCTACAGTGTCCAAGGTACTAAACATAATATATTCTATGGGGTGTCATAAGCAAGTCATTAGAATACGTTCCTACTAAATTTATAAGACATAAGCATTCAATATTTGAGTAAACAAAGAGAAAATAAAGCTATCTATTGGGTTTCACTAAAAAGTCCATTGGAAGACTTGACTATTGTTGTTAAAAGACATAGGCATTCATATTATAGAGCCACAAACCACACTAGTAAAATAAAAACATGATAACATGGGATTCGAACCAATTACAGTCTTAATTTGATAGTGCAAACCCAACACCTTACTAACTGTGCTAACCAGACTGAGCATACCAAAAACACAATTTATCAGAGATTTAAGTGAATAAGCTACAGTGTCCAAGGTACTAAACATAATATATTCTATGGGGTGTCATAAGCAAGTCATTAGAATACTTTCCTACTAAATTTATAAGACATAAGCATTCAATATTTGAGTAAACAAAGAGAAAATAAAGCTATCTATTGGGTTTCACTAAAAAGTCCATTGGAAGACTTGACTATTGTTGTTAAAAGACATAGGCATTCATTTTATAGAGCCACAAACCACACTAGTAAAATAAAAACATGATAACATGGGATTCGAACCAATGACAGTCTTAATTTGATAGTGCAAACCCAACACCTTACTAACTGTGCTAACCAGACTGAGCATACCAAAAACACAATTTATCAGAGATTTAAGTGAATAAGCTACAGTGTCAAAGGTACTAAACATAATATATTCTATGGGGTGTCATAAGCAAGTCATTAGAATACTTTCCTACTAAATTTATAAGACATAAGCATTCAATATTTGAGTAAACAAAGAGAAAATAAAGCTATCTATTGGGTTTCACTAAAAAGTCCATTGGAAGACTTGACTATTGTTGTTAAAAGACATAGGCATTCATATTATAGAGCCACAAACCACACTAGTAAAATAAAAACATGATAACATGGGATTCGAACCAATGACAGCCTTAATTTGATAGTGCAAACCCAACACCTTACTAACTGTGCTAACCAGACTGAGCATACCAGACACACAATTTATCAGAGATTTAAGTGAATAAGCTACAGTGTCCAAGGTACTAAACATAATATATTCTACGGGGTGTCATAAGCAAGTCATTAGAATACTTTCCTACTAAATTTATAAGACATAAGCATTCAATATTTGAGTAAACAAAGAGAAAATAAAGCTATCTATTGGGTTTCACTAAAAAGTCCATTGGAAGACTTGACTATTGTTGTTAAAAGACATAGGCATTCATATTATAGAGCCACAAACCACACTAGTAAAATAAAATCATGGGATTCGAACCAATGACAGCCTTAATTTGATAGTGCAAACCCAACACCTTACTAACTGTGCTAACCAGACTGTACATACCAGGCACACAATTTATCAGAGATTTAAGTGAATAAGCTACAGTGTCCAAGGTACTAAACATAATATATTCTATGGGGTGTCATAAGCAAGTCATTAGAATACGTTCCTACTAAATTTATAAGACATAAGCATTCAATATTTGAGTAAACAAAGAGAAAATAAAGCTATCTATTGGGTTTCACTAAAAAGTCCATTGGAAGACTTGACTATTGTTGTTAAAAGACATAGGCATTCATATTATAGAGCCACAAACCACACTAGTAAAATAAAAACATGATAACATGGGATTCGAACCAATGACAGCCTTAATTTGATAGTGCAAACCCAACACCTTACTAACTGTGCTAACCAGACTGTACATATCAGACACACAATTTATCAGAGATTTAAGTGAATAAGCTACAGTGTCCAAGGTACTAAACATAATATATTCTATGGGGTGTCATAAGCAAGTCATTAGAATACTTTCCTACTAAATTTATAAGACATAAGCATTCAATATTTGAGTAAACAAAGAGAAAATAAAGCTATCTATTGGGTTTCACTAAAAAGTCCATTGGAAGACTTGACTATTGTTGTTAAAAGACATAGGCATTCATATTATAGAGCCACAAACCACACTAGTAAAATAAAAACATGATAACATGGGATTCGAACCAATTACAGTCTTAATTTGATAGTGCAAACCCAACACCTTACTAACTGTGCTAACCAGACTGAGCATACCAAAAACACAATTTATCAGAGATTTAAGTGAATAAGCTACAGTGTCCAAGGTACTAAACATAATATATTCTATGGGGTGTCATAAGCAAGTCATTAGAATACTTTCCTACTAAATTTATAAGACATAAGCATTCAATATTTGAGTAAACAAAGAGAAAATAAAGCTATCTATTGGGTTTCACTAAAAAGTCCATTGGAAGACTTGACTATTGTTGTTAAAAGACATAGGCATTCATTTTATAGAGCCACAAACCACACTAGTAAAATAAAAACATGATAACATGGGATTCGAACCAATGACAGTCTTAATTTGATAGTGCAAACCCAACACCTTACTAACTGTGCTAACCAGACTGAGCATACCAAAAACACAATTTATCAGAGATTTAAGTGAATAAGCTACAGTGTCAAAGGTACTAAACATAATATATTCTATGGGGTGTCATAAGCAAGTCATTAGAATACTTTCCTACTAAATTTATAAGACATAAGCATTCAATATTTGAGTAAACAAAGAGAAAATAAAGCTATCTATTGGGTTTCACTAAAAAGTCCATTGGAAGACTTGACTATTGTTGTTAAAAGACATAGGCATTCATATTATAGAGCCACAAACCACACTAGTAAAATAAAAACATGATAACATGGGATTCGAACCAATGACAGTCTTAATTTGATAGTGCAAACCCAACACCTTACTAACTGTGCTAACCAGACTGAGAATACCAGACACACAATTTATCAGAGATTTAAGTGAATAAGCTACAGTGTCCAAGGTACTAAACATAATATATTCTACGGGGTGTCATAAGCAAGTCATTAGAATACTTTCCTACTAAATTTATAAGACATAAGCATTCAATATTTGAGTAAACAAAGAGAAAATAAAGCTATCTATTGGGTTTCACTAAAAAGTCCATTGGAAGACTTGACTATTGTTGTTAAAAGACATAGGCATTCATATTATAGAGCCACAAACCACACTAGTAAAATAAAATCATGGGATTCGAACCAATGACAGCCTTAATTTGATAGTGCAAACCCAACACCTTACTAACTGTGCTAACCAGACTGTACATACCAGGCACACAATTTATCAGAGATTTAAGTGAATAAGCTACAGTGTCCAAGGTACTAAACATAATATATTCTATGGGGTGTCATAAGCAAGTCATTAGAATACGTTCCTACTAAATTTATAAGACATAAGCATTCAATATTTGAGTAAACAAAGAGAAAATAAAGCTATCTATTGGGTTTCACTAAAAAGTCCATTGGAAGACTTGACTATTGTTGTTAAAAGACATAGGCATTCATATTATAGAGCCACAAACCACACTAGTAAAATAAAAACATGATAACATGGGATTCGAACCAATGACAGCCTTAATTTGATAGTGCAAACCCAACACCTTACTAACTGTGCTAACCAGACTGTACATATCAGACACACAATTTATCAGAGATTTAAGTGAATAAGCTACAGTGTCCAAGGTACTAAACATAATATATTCTATGGGGTGTCATAAGCAAGTCATTAGAATACTTTCCTACTAAATTTATAAGACATAAGCATTCAATATTTGAGTAAACAAAGAGAAAATAAAGCTATCTATTGGGTTTCACTAAAAAGTCCATTGGAAGACTTGACTATTGTTGTTAAAAGACATAGGCATTCATATTATAGAGCCACAAACCACACTAGTAAAATAAAAACATGATAACATGGGATTCGAACCAATGACAGCCTTAATTTGATAGTGCAAACCCAACACCTTACTAACTGTGCTAACCAGACTGAGCATACCAGACACACAATTTATCAGAGATTTAAGTGAATAAGCTACAGTGTCCAAGGTACTAAACATAATATATTCTACGGGGTGTCATAAGCAAGTCATTAGAATACTTTCCTACTAAATTTATAAGACATAAGCATTCAATATTTGAGTAAACAAAGAGAAAATAAAGCTATCTATTGGGTTTCACTAAAAAGTCCATTGGAAGACTTGACTATTGTTGTTAAAAGACATAGGCATTCATATTATAGAGCCACAAACCACACTAGTAAAATAAAATCATGGGATTCGAACCAATGACAGCCTTAATTTGATAGTGCAAACCCAACACCTTACTAACTGTGCTAACCAGACTGTACATACCAGGCACACAATTTATCAGAGATTTAAGTGAATAAGCTACAGTGTCCAAGGTACTAAACATAATATATTCTATGGGGTGTCATAAGCAAGTCATTAGAATACGTTCCTACTAAATTTATAAGACATAAGCATTCAATATTTGAGTAAACAAAGAGAAAATAAAGCTATCTATTGGGTTTCACTAAAAAGTCCATTGGAAGACTTGACTATTGTTGTTAAAAGACATAGGCATTCATATTATAGAGCCACAAACCACACTAGTAAAATAAAAACATGATAACATGGGATTCGAACCAATGACAGCCTTAATTTGATAGTGCAAACCCAACACCTTACTAACTGTGCTAACCAGACTGTACATATCAGACACACAATTTATCAGAGATTTAAGTGAATAAGCTACAGTGTCCAAGGTACTAAACATAATATATTCTATGGGGTGTCATAAGCAAGTCATTAGAATACTTTCCTACTAAATTTATAAGACATAAGCATTCAATATTTGAGTAAACAAAGAGAAAATAAAGCTATCTATTGGGTTTCACTAAAAAGTCCATTGGAAGACTTGACTATTGTTGTTAAAAGACATAGGCATTCATATTATAGAGCCACAAACCACACTAGTAAAATAAAAACATGATAACATGGGATTCGAACCAATTACAGTCTTAATTTGATAGTGCAAACCCAACACCTTACTAACTGTGCTAACCAGACTGAGCATACCAAAAACACAATTTATCAGAGATTTAAGTGAATAAGCTACAGTGTCCAAGGTACTAAACATAATATATTCTATGGGGTGTCATAAGCAAGTCATTAGAATACTTTCCTACTAAATTTATAAGACATAAGCATTCAATATTTGAGTAAACAAAGAGAAAATAAAGCTATCTATTGGGTTTCACTAAAAAGTCCATTGGAAGACTTGACTATTGTTGTTAAAAGACATAGGCATTCATTTTATAGAGCCACAAACCACACTAGTAAAATAAAAACATGATAACATGGGATTCGAACCAATGACAGTCTTAATTTGATAGTGCAAACCCAACACCTTACTAACTGTGCTAACCAGACTGAGCATACCAAAAACACAATTTATCAGAGATTTAAGTGAATAAGCTACAGTGTCAAAGGTACTAAACATAATATATTCTATGGGGTGTCATAAGCAAGTCATTAGAATACTTTCCTACTAAATTTATAAGACATAAGCATTCAATATTTGAGTAAACAAAGAGAAAATAAAGCTATCTATTGGGTTTCACTAAAAAGTCCATTGGAAGACTTGACTATTGTTGTTAAAAGACATAGGCATTCATATTATAGAGCCACAAACCACACTAGTAAAATAAAAACATGATAACATGGGATTCGAACCAATGACAGTCTTAATTTGATAGTGCAAACCCAACACCTTACTAACTGTGCTAACCAGACTGAGCATACCAGACACACAATTTATCAGAGATTTAAGTGAATAAGCTACAGTGTCCAAGGTACTAAACATAATATATTCTACGGGGTGTCATAAGCAAGTCATTAGAATACTTTCCTACTAAATTTATAAGACATAAGCATTCAATATTTGAGTAAACAAAGAGAAAATAAAGCTATCTATTGGGTTTCACTAAAAAGTCCATTGGAAGACTTGACTATTGTTGTTAAAAGACATAGGCATTCATATTATAGAGCCACAAACCACACTAGTAAAATAAAATCATGGGATTCGAACCAATGACAGCCTTAATTTGATAGTGCAAACCCAACACCTTACTAACTGTGCTAACCAGACTGTACATACCAGGCACACAATTTATCAGAGATTTAAGTGAATAAGCTACAGTGTCCAAGGTACTAAACATAATATATTCTATGGGGTGTCATAAGCAAGTCATTAGAATACGTTCCTACTAAATTTATAAGACATAAGCATTCAATATTTGAGTAAACAAAGAGAAAATAAAGCTATCTATTGGGTTTCACTAAAAAGTCCATTGGAAGACTTGACTATTGTTGTTAAAAGACATAGGCATTCATATTATAGAGCCACAAACCACACTAGTAAAATAAAAACATGATAACATGGGATTCGAACCAATTACAGTCTTAATTTGATAGTGCAAACCCAACACCTTACTAACTGTGCTAACCAGACTGAGCATACCAAAAACACAATTTATCAGAGATTTAAGTGAATAAGCTACAGTGTCCAAGGTACTAAACATAATATATTCTATGGGGTGTCATAAGCAAGTCATTAGAATACTTTCCTACTAAATTTATAAGACATAAGCATTCAATATTTGAGTAAACAAAGAGAAAATAAAGCTATCTATTGGGTTTCACTAAAAAGTCCATTGGAAGACTTGACTATTGTTGTTAAAAGACATAGGCATTCATTTTATAGAGCCACAAACCACACTAGTAAAATAAAAACATGATAACATGGGATTCGAACCAATGACAGTCTTAATTTGATAGTGCAAACCCAACACCTTACTAACTGTGCTAACCAGACTGAGCATACCAAAAACACAATTTATCAGAGATTTAAGTGAATAAGCTACAGTGTCAAAGGTACTAAACATAATATATTCTATGGGGTGTCATAAGCAAGTCATTAGAATACTTTCCTACTAAATTTATAAGACATAAGCATTCAATATTTGAGTAAACAAAGAGAAAATAAAGCTATCTATTGGGTTTCACTAAAAAGTCCATTGGAAGACTTGACTATTGTTGTTAAAAGACATAGGCATTCATATTATAGAGCCACAAACCACACTAGTAAAATAAAAACATGATAACATGGGATTCGAACCAATGACAGCCTTAATTTGATAGTGCAAACCCAACACCTTACTAACTGTGCTAACCAGACTGAGCATACCAGACACACAATTTATCAGAGATTTAAGTGAATAAGCTACAGTGTCCAAGGTACTAAACATAATATATTCTACGGGGTGTCATAAGCAAGTCATTAGAATACTTTCCTACTAAATTTATAAGACATAAGCATTCAATATTTGAGTAAACAAAGAGAAAATAAAGCTATCTATTGGGTTTCACTAAAAAGTCCATTGGAAGACTTGACTATTGTTGTTAAAAGACATAGGCATTCATATTATAGAGCCACAAACCACACTAGTAAAATAAAATCATGGGATTCGAACCAATGACAGCCTTAATTTGATAGTGCAAACCCAACACCTTACTAACTGTGCTAACCAGACTGTACATACCAGGCACACAATTTATCAGAGATTTAAGTGAATAAGCTACAGTGTCCAAGGTACTAAACATAATATATTCTATGGGGTGTCATAAGCAAGTCATTAGAATACTTTCCTACTAAATTTATAAGACATAAGCATTCAATATTTGAGTAAACAAAGAGAAAATAAAGCTATCTATTGGGTTTCACTAAAAAGTCCATTGGAAGACTTGACTATTGTTGTTAAAAGACATAGGCATTCATATTATAGAGCCACAAACCACACTAGTAAAATAAAAACATGATAACATGGGATTCGAACCAATGACAGCCTTAATTTGATAGTGCAAACCCAACACCTTACTAACTGTGCTAACCAGACTGTACATATCAGACACACAATTTATCAGAGATTTAAGTGAATAAGCTACAGTGTCCAAGGTACTAAACATAATATATTCTATGGGGTGTCATAAGCAAGTCATTAGAATACTTTCCTACTAAATTTATAAGACATAAGCATTCAATATTTGAGTAAACAAAGAGAAAATAAAGCTATCTATTGGGTTTCACTAAAAAGTCCATTGGAAGACTTGACTATTGTTGTTAAAAGACATAGGCATTCATATTATAGAGCCACAAACCACACTAGTAAAATAAAAACATGATAACATGGGATTCGAACCAATTACAGTCTTAATTTGATAGTGCAAACCCAACACCTTACTAACTGTGCTAACCAGACTGAGCATACCAAAAACACAATTTATCAGAGATTTAAGTGAATAAGCTACAGTGTCCAAGGTACTAAACATAATATATTCTATGGGGTGTCATAAGCAAGTCATTAGAATACTTTCCTACTAAATTTATAAGACATAAGCATTCAATATTTGAGTAAACAAAGAGAAAATAAAGCTATCTATTGGGTTTCACTAAAAAGTCCATTGGAAGACTTGACTATTGTTGTTAAAAGACATAGGCATTCATTTTATAGAGCCACAAACCACACTAGTAAAATAAAAACATGATAACATGGGATTCGAACCAATGACAGTCTTAATTTGATAGTGCAAACCCAACACCTTACTAACTGTGCTAACCAGACTGAGCATACCAAAAACACAATTTATCAGAGATTTAAGTGAATAAGCTACAGTGTCAAAGGTACTAAACATAATATATTCTATGGGGTGTCATAAGCAAGTCATTAGAATACTTTCCTACTAAATTTATAAGACATAAGCATTCAATATTTGAGTAAACAAAGAGAAAATAAAGCTATCTATTGGGTTTCACTAAAAAGTCCATTGGAAGACTTGACTATTGTTGTTAAAAGACATAGGCATTCATATTATAGAGCCACAAACCACACTAGTAAAATAAAAACATGATAACATGGGATTCGAACCAATGACAGTCTTAATTTGATAGTGCAAACCCAACACCTTACTAACTGTGCTAACCAGACTGAGCATACCAGACACACAATTTATCAGAGATTTAAGTGAATAAGCTACAGTGTCCAAGGTACTAAACATAATATATTCTACGGGGTGTCATAAGCAAGTCATTAGAATACTTTCCTACTAAATTTATAAGACATAAGCATTCAATATTTGAGTAAACAAAGAGAAAATAAAGCTATCTATTGGGTTTCACTAAAAAGTCCATTGGAAGACTTGACTATTGTTGTTAAAAGACATAGGCATTCATATTATAGAGCCACAAACCACACTAGTAAAATAAAATCATGGGATTCGAACCAATGACAGCCTTAATTTGATAGTGCAAACCCAACACCTTACTAACTGTGCTAACCAGACTGTACATACCAGGCACACAATTTATCAGAGATTTAAGTGAATAAGCTACAGTGTCCAAGGTACTAAACATAATATATTCTATGGGGTGTCATAAGCAAGTCATTAGAATACGTTCCTACTAAATTTATAAGACATAAGCATTCAATATTTGAGTAAACAAAGAGAAAATAAAGCTATCTATTGGGTTTCACTAAAAAGTCCATTGGAAGACTTGACTATTGTTGTTAAAAGACATAGGCATTCATATTATAGAGCCACAAACCACACTAGTAAAATAAAAACATGATAACATGGGATTCGAACCAATGACAGCCTTAATTTGATAGTGCAAACCCAACACCTTACTAACTGTGCTAACCAGACTGTACATATCAGACACACAATTTATCAGAGATTTAAGTGAATAAGCTACAGTGTCCAAGGTACTAAACATAATATATTCTATGGGGTGTCATAAGCAAGTCATTAGAATACTTTCCTACTAAATTTATAAGACATAAGCATTCAATATTTGAGTAAACAAAGAGAAAATAAAGCTATCTATTGGGTTTCACTAAAAAGTCCATTGGAAGACTTGACTATTGTTGTTAAAAGACATAGGCATTCATATTATAGAGCCACAAACCACACTAGTAAAATAAAAACATGATAACATGGGATTCGAACCAATTACAGTCTTAATTTGATAGTGCAAACCCAACACCTTACTAACTGTGCTAACCAGACTGAGCATACCAAAAACACAATTTATCAGAGATTTAAGTGAATAAGCTACAGTGTCCAAGGTACTAAACATAATATATTCTATGGGGTGTCATAAGCAAGTCATTAGAATACTTTCCTACTAAATTTATAAGACATAAGCATTCAATATTTGAGTAAACAAAGAGAAAATAAAGCTATCTATTGGGTTTCACTAAAAAGTCCATTGGAAGACTTGACTATTGTTGTTAAAAGACATAGGCATTCATTTTATAGAGCCACAAACCACACTAGTAAAATAAAAACATGATAACATGGGATTCGAACCAATGACAGTCTTAATTTGATAGTGCAAACCCAACACCTTACTAACTGTGCTAACCAGACTGAGCATACCAAAAACACAATTTATCAGAGATTTAAGTGAATAAGCTACAGTGTCAAAGGTACTAAACATAATATATTCTATGGGGTGTCATAAGCAAGTCATTAGAATACTTTCCTACTAAATTTATAAGACATAAGCATTCAATATTTGAGTAAACAAAGAGAAAATAAAGCTATCTATTGGGTTTCACTAAAAAGTCCATTGGAAGACTTGACTATTGTTGTTAAAAGACATAGGCATTCATATTATAGAGCCACAAACCACACTAGTAAAATAAAAACATGATAACATGGGATTCGAACCAATGACAGTCTTAATTTGATAGTGCAAACCCAACACCTTACTAACTGTGCTAACCAGACTGAGCATACCAGACACACAATTTATCAGAGATTTAAGTGAATAAGCTACAGTGTCCAAGGTACTAAACATAATATATTCTACGGGGTGTCATAAGCAAGTCATTAGAATACTTTCCTACTAAATTTATAAGACATAAGCATTCAATATTTGAGTAAACAAAGAGAAAATAAAGCTATCTATTGGGTTTCACTAAAAAGTCCATTGGAAGACTTGACTATTGTTGTTAAAAGACATAGGCATTCATATTATAGAGCCACAAACCACACTAGTAAAATAAAATCATGGGATTCGAACCAATGACAGCCTTAATTTGATAGTGCAAACCCAACACCTTACTAACTGTGCTAACCAGACTGTACATACCAGGCACACAATTTATCAGAGATTTAAGTGAATAAGCTACAGTGTCCAAGGTACTAAACATAATATATTCTATGGGGTGTCATAAGCAAGTCATTAGAATACGTTCCTACTAAATTTATAAGACATAAGCATTCAATATTTGAGTAAACAAAGAGAAAATAAAGCTATCTATTGGGTTTCACTAAAAAGTCCATTGGAAGACTTGACTATTGTTGTTAAAAGACATAGGCATTCATATTATAGAGCCACAAACCACACTAGTAAAATAAAAACATGATAACATGGGATTCGAACCAATTACAGTCTTAATTTGATAGTGCAAACCCAACACCTTACTAACTGTGCTAACCAGACTGAGCATACCAAAAACACAATTTATCAGAGATTTAAGTGAATAAGCTACAGTGTCCAAGGTACTAAACATAATATATTCTATGGGGTGTCATAAGCAAGTCATTAGAATACTTTCCTACTAAATTTATAAGACATAAGCATTCAATATTTGAGTAAACAAAGAGAAAATAAAGCTATCTATTGGGTTTCACTAAAAAGTCCATTGGAAGACTTGACTATTGTTGTTAAAAGACATAGGCATTCATTTTATAGAGCCACAAACCACACTAGTAAAATAAAAACATGATAACATGGGATTCGAACCAATGACAGTCTTAATTTGATAGTGCAAACCCAACACCTTACTAACTGTGCTAACCAGACTGAGCATACCAAAAACACAATTTATCAGAGATTTAAGTGAATAAGCTACAGTGTCAAAGGTACTAAACATAATATATTCTATGGGGTGTCATAAGCAAGTCATTAGAATACTTTCCTACTAAATTTATAAGACATAAGCATTCAATATTTGAGTAAACAAAGAGAAAATAAAGCTATCTATTGGGTTTCACTAAAAAGTCCATTGGAAGACTTGACTATTGTTGTTAAAAGACATAGGCATTCATATTATAGAGCCACAAACCACACTAGTAAAATAAAAACATGATAACATGGGATTCGAACCAATGACAGCCTTAATTTGATAGTGCAAACCCAACACCTTACTAACTGTGCTAACCAGACTGTACATATCAGACACACAATTTATCAGAGATTTAAGTGAATAAGCTACAGTGTCCAAGGTACTAAACATAATATATTCTATGGGGTGTCATAAGCAAGTCATTAGAATACTTTCCTACTAAATTTATAAGACATAAGCATTCAATATTTGAGTAAACAAAGAGAAAATAAAGCTATCTATTGGGTTTCACTAAAAAGTCCATTGGAAGACTTGACTATTGTTGTTAAAAGACATAGGCATTCATATTATAGAGCCACAAACCACACTAGTAAAATAAAAACATGATAACATGGGATTCGAACCAATGACAGCCTTAATTTGATAGTGCAAACCCAACACCTTACTAACTGTGCTAACCAGCCTGTGCATACCAGACACACAATTTATCAGAGATTTAAGTGAATAAGCTACAGTGTCCAAGGTACTAAACATAATATATTCTATGGGGTGTCATAAGCAAGTCATTAGAATACGTTCCTACTAAATTTATAAGACATAAGCATTCAATATTTGAGTAAACAAAGAGAAAATAAAGCTATCTATTGGGTTTCACTAAAAAGTCCATTGGAAGACTTGACTATTGTTGTTAAAAGACATAGGCATTCATATTAAAGAGCCACAAACCACACTAGTAAAATAAAAACATGATAACATGGGATTCGAACCAATGACAGTCTTAATTTGATAGTGCAAACCCAACACCTTACTAACTGTGCTAACCAGACTGAGCATACCAAAAACACAATTTATCAGAGATTTAAGTGAATAAGCTACAGTGTCAAAGGTACTAAACATAATATATTCTATGGGGTGTCATAAGCAAGTCATTAGAATACTTTCCTACTAAATTTATAAGACATAAGCATTCAATATTTGAGTAAACAAAGAGAAAATAAAGCTATCTATTGGGTTTCACTAAAAAGTCCATTGGAAGACTTGACTATTGTTGTTAAAAGACATAGGCATTCATATTATAGAGCCACAAACCACACTAGTAAAATAAAAACATGATAACATGGGATTCGAACCAATGACAGCCTTAATTTGATAGTGCAAACCCAACACCTTACTAACTGTGCTAACCAGACTGAGCATACCAGACACACAATTTATCAGAGATTTAAGTGAATAAGCTACAGTGTCCAAGGTACTAAACATAATATATTCTACGGGGTGTCATAAGCAAGTCATTAGAATACTTTCCTACTAAATTTATAAGACATAAGCATTCAATATTTGAGTAAACAAAGAGAAAATAAAGCTATCTATTGGGTTTCACTAAAAAGTCCATTGGAAGACTTGACTATTGTTGTTAAAAGACATAGGCATTCATATTATAGAGCCACAAACCACACTAGTAAAATAAAATCATGGGATTCGAACCAATGACAGCCTTAATTTGATAGTGCAAACCCAACACCTTACTAACTGTGCTAACCAGACTGTACATACCAGGCACACAATTTATCAGAGATTTAAGTGAATAAGCTACAGTGTCCAAGGTACTAAACATAATATATTCTATGGGGTGTCATAAGCAAGTCATTAGAATACGTTCCTACTAAATTTATAAGACATAAGCATTCAATATTTGAGTAAACAAAGAGAAAATAAAGCTATCTATTGGGTTTCACTAAAAAGTCCATTGGAAGACTTGACTATTGTTGTTAAAAGACATAGGCATTCATATTATAGAGCCACAAACCACACTAGTAAAATAAAAACATGATAACATGGGATTCGAACCAATGACAGTCTTAATTTGATAGTGCAAACCCAACACCTTACTAACTGCGCTAACCAGACTGTGCATACCAAAT